>NW_006921835.1:1678219-1680075 GCF_000298275.1 Orycteropus afer afer
CCCTGCGACTATGGTCCCAAGCCTGCAGGTTCAACTACTCTGTCCCTCTGGGTAGCTGGCTGTGACCAAGCAGAGACCACAACCTTGCCCCTTGTCAGCTCTACTATACACCTGGGAATTCTGTTCATTCACATAAACTTATAGGACCATTGTCTGCCAACCCTATATATGTTCTTGAATACACTCCCCATTTCATAGACATATGTAATAGTTCAGCCTGCCCACCCATCTGTTCACCCATATACCCATATTTGCCTTCACTTAAAATGCAGTATTGTATGTTTAAAAGGGTTCATATTTGTTGTCTGTAGCTCCCATGTACCTCTCTATGTCTTTCTCATCTGCAGTGTTGCCATACTGGTCACTCATATTTGGTACATTGCCCTTCTCTTCACCCAAATCAATACTTATCTCTATCTATCTAACAGCCTTTCCTCCCCTACCCTCTCACTGCTAGTAACCAACAAAGAAAATTTCCTTCTATAGATAAACATTTCCTTAACTTTTACAGTAACGGACTAATACAATATTTGTCCTTTTGTGATTGACTTATTTCACTCAGCATAATGTCTTCCAAGTTCATCCATGTTAAGCAGTGTTTTGCAGATTCTATATTATTCTTTAGGGTTGCAGAATATTCCATTGTGTGTATGTACCATAGTTTGGTTATCCATTCCTTAGTTGATGGACATCTACGTTGTTTCCATCTTTTGGCTATTGTAAATAGTGCTGCAATGAACATGGGTGTGCATATCTGTTCTTGTCATAGCTCTCATTTCTTTAGGGTATATACCTAGTAATGGAATGGCTGGGTCAAATGGTATTTCTAGTTCTAACTTTTGAAGGAATCACCATTCTGCTTTCCACAGGGGTTTTACAGTCCCACGAGCAGTGTATGAGTGTCCCAACCTCTCCACAACCTCGCCAGCATTTGTTATTTTCTGTCTTGTTGAACTTTGCTACTAATGCTGGAGGAAGATGATATCTCATTGTTGTTTTGATTTGCATCTCTCCAATAGCTAATGACCGTGATCATTTCTTCATATGTTTGTTGGCTGCTTGAATATCCTCCTTGGTGATGTGTCTATTCATGTCTTCTGCCCATTTTTGAATTGGATTGTTTGCCTTTTTGTTGTTGAGGCATTGGAGTTTTCTATAAATTCTAGAGATAAGTCCCTTCTCAGATATGTTATTACCAAATATTTTTTCCCAATCTGTAGATTCTCTATTGACTCTTTTGGAGAAGTCTTTGGAAGCACATAAAAATGTAATTTTTAGAAGGTCCCAATCATATGGTTTCTCTTCTGATGTTTATGCATTTTGAGTTATGCTTGATAGTCTATTTATGCCATACATTAGGGCCCTTAAATTTTCCCCTAGATTTTCCTTGAGGAACTGTATAGTTTTAGTTTTCCATTTAAGTCTTTGATCCATCTGTAGTTGGTTTTTGAGTATGGTATGAGATACAGATCTTGTTTCAGTCTATTTTTGTCTTTATCTCTAAGGTGTGTCTCTTGTGGGTAGCATATTGATGGGTTGTGTTTTCTTACCCAATCTGCAACTCTCTGTCTCTTGAGAGGTGCATTTAATCCATTAACATTAGGGTAATTTTTGATAAGTTTAAACTTGTTGCTGTCATTTTGTTATGCATTTTTTTCATGGTGTCCCTGGTTTATTTGTTCCATATTATTTTCTGTGCTGAGCTCATTATGTTTATGAATTGTGTTATCATTTCCTTTGTTGCTGTTGCTTTAGTATATGCTGAATATTTTTGTGTGTCCTCTTTTTTATTGTGATGTGAAGGTTTATCATTTTTCTTTGAGGTTAACCTATAATTTATAATTTTCTCCCTGAGT
>NW_006921835.1:1700246-1709409 GCF_000298275.1 Orycteropus afer afer
TCAGTGACATGAGATAAAGTATATGTGAGCTTCTGTATGAAAAGTGAATTTACTCTGTAAATCTTCACCCAAATCCTAAAAAAAAAAAAAAAAAAAGAATGAAAAGATATAACACCAAGATCTTGGGGACACAGTGAAAGCAATCATCAAAGTCAGTTTATAGCAATAAATGCACCTTTCAAAAATGAAGAAAGAGGCAAGATTAATACCTTATCCCAAAATTCCAACAATTAGAAAAAGAGTGACAAAAGAAACCTACAGTCTCCAAAAGAAAATAAA
Organism: Orycteropus afer afer; assembly: GCF_000298275.1. NCBI lineage: Eukaryota > Metazoa > Chordata > Mammalia > Tubulidentata > Orycteropodidae > Orycteropus > Orycteropus afer. The sequence goes on from NW_006921835.1 coordinate 1,700,526, forward strand.
TGATAAAGATCAAAGCAGAAATAAAAGAAGCAAAAATAAAATAGAAAAGATCAACAAGATTAGACACTGGTTCATGAGAAAAATCAACAAAATTGACAAATCACTGCAAATTGAACTAAGGAAAAGAAAAAGAAGATGCAGATGTCATGAATAATAAATGAATGACTTCACAACAGAACCATCTGAAATAAAAAGGATAATAAGTGAAAACTATAAAGAACTGTACTCCAACAACTAAAAAACCTGGAAGAAATAGACAAATTTCTACAAACATAAGACCTACTTAAACTAACACAGACTGAGACAGAAAATTTGAATCGTCTCATGACTAAAGAAGAAATTGAGCAAGTCCAAAAAAAAAAAGTCTCCACCAAAGAAATTTCTGGGCCAAAGGGGTTCACTGGGAATGTGTATCAAACATTCAGAGAATAGCTGATATGTGTCCTACTTAAACTATTCCAGAACATAGAAATGGATGGAATATTCCCAAATTCATTCCATGAATCAAGCATAACCATGATACCCAAACCATGTAATAAACTACTAAAAAGGGCAATTACAGACCAATGCCCTTCATGAATATAAATGCAAAAATCTTCAACAAAATCCTAGCTAATAGAATCTAACACTATATCAAAAAAGTAACACACCATGACCAACCAAGATTTATACAAAGTATTCAAGGCTGATTCAACATCAGAAAAACAATCAACATAACCCATCACATAAATAAAGCAAAGGAAAATAACCACATGATAATATCAAGAGATGCAAAACAATTGATAAAATCCAACACCAATTCCTGATAAAAACTCTCAGTAAAATAAGATTAGAAGGGAAATATCTCAATATAATAAAAGTTATATGCTCAAAACCAATAGCTAATGTATTCTGAATGGAGATACTTAAAAGCATTCCCATTGTGAATGGGGATAAGACAATTTGCCTTCTACCACCACTTTCATTCAATATTTTTTTGGAAGTTCTGGCCAGAGCAATAATTCAAGAAAGAGAAGTAAAAGGCATTCAAATTGGCAGGAAGAAGTAAAACAATCTCTATTTGCAGATGCCATTATCCTATACATAGAAAACCTGAGAGATTCAGTAAGAAAAATTACTGGAACTAATAGAATAATTTAGCAAAGTGGCAAGATACAAGATCAACATACAAAAATCAGTTGAATTCCTCTACATCAACAAAGAGATCTCTGGAAAGGAAAACAATACCTTTTACAATGCTACCAAACAGGTAAAATACTTAAGAATATCTTCCTAACGTAACAAAAGACCTATTCAAAGAAAACTACAAAGTACTACTACAAGGACTTATATAAATGGAAGAACACATCATGGTCATGGATAAGAAGACTGAATATTGTGAAAATGTCAATACTACCCAAAGCAATCTATAGATATAATGCAATCTCAATCAAAATTCCATCATCATTTTTTAAGGACATGGACACAATAATCACTAACTTTATATGGAAAGGAAAGAGAGCTCGGATAAGTAAAATATATTGAAGAAAAACAAAGTAAGAAGTCTTATACTCCCATATTTCTAAAACCAGCTATTCAGTGAAGGTAATCAAAACATCCTGGTATTGGTACAATGATAGACACATAGATCAATGGGAGAAAGTTGAGAAACCAGAAATAAATCGATGCATCTATGGACAGCTAATCTTTGACAAAGGGTTGAAACTCATTAAATAAGAAAGAGATAGCCTCTTTAACAAATGGTGGCAGCAAAATTGGATATCCATTTACAGAAAAAAGAAACAACTTCCATACTTCACACCATACATAAAAATTAACCTTAAATGGATCAAAGACCTATACATAAGACCCAAACTATAAAGTTGATCAAAGATAAAACAGGGACAAACCTAGCAGCTGTAATTTATGGCATAAACTATTGAGAATAAACCAAAATGTGCAAACAGCAGAAGATAAATTAGATGACTGGGACCTTTTCAAAATCAAATTCTTATGTGTATTGAAAGACTTCTCAAAAAAGGGGAAAAGAGAACCTACAGTTTGGGAAAAAATTTTTGACAAATGACATATCTGACAAGGGCCTTTTCTCTAAAATTTATAGGAAACTTAAACACCTCAACATCAAAAAGACAAACAATCCAGTTTAAAAATGGGCCAAGAATATATTCAGGCAGCCAACAAATACATGAAGGAATGTTCATGATCATTAACCATTAGTGAGATGCAAATCAAAACAGCAATGAAATATCATTTCACTCAAGCAATAATAGCAAAGATCAACAAGACAGGAAACAGCAACTGCTGGTGAGAATGAGAAAAGATTGGAACTCTCAGACACTGCTGGTGGGACTGTAACATGGTAAAACCACTGTGGAAAATGGTATGGCTCTCACTTAAAATGTTGGAAATAGAATTATCATTTGATCCCGTAATCCCTCTAGTAATATATTCTGAAGAGTTGCAATCTGGGACACAAACAGATATATATACACCTGTGCATGTGAAAGCTGGACAATGAATAAGGAATACTGAAGAAGAGTTTATACTTTTGAGTTGTGGTGTTGGCAAAGAATACTGAAAGTACCACGGACTTCCAGAAGAACTTGTTGTTGTTGTTGTTATGTGCCATTGAGTCGGATCCAACTCATAGCAACCCCTCCTTGGGTTTCTGAGGCAGTATCACTACAGAAGTAGATTTCTCCATCTTCCTTCCAAGGAGTGGCTGATGGGCTTGAACCACCAGCCTTTTGGTTAGCAGTCAAGTGCCTTAGCCACTATGCTACCAGAGCTCCCTCCATAAGAACTAACAAATCTGTAATGGAAAAAGTGCAGCCAGAATGTTCCTTGGAAGCAAGAATGGCCAGACTTCATCTCATCTACTTTGGTCATGTTATCAGAAAGAACCACTACCTGGAGAAAGATATTATTCTTGGTAAAGTGGAGGGTCAGTGAAAAATGGAAAGGTTCTCAACAAGATGGTTCTCAACAGTGGCTGCAACAATAGGCTCAGGTGTAGCAAGGATTGTGAGGCTGGTATAAGACCAGGCAGTGTTTCCTTATGTTGTACATAGGATCACTATGAGTCAGAACTGACTCCATGGCATTTAATGACATGTTCATAAAAGCATTATTCAGAAAACAAAGAGATGGAAACAACTTAAGTGTCCATCAACAAATGAATAGATATCAAACTGTGATACATACACACAGTGGAATACTATGCAACGTTAAAGAATAATGAAGACTCCATGAATCACCTCATAATGTGCATAAACTTGGAGGACTTTATGCTGACTGAAGTAAGTCAATCACAGAAGGACAAATATTTTGTGTCCATTGTTATAAAAAGTCAAGAAAAAGCTTATTCAGGGAAGGAAATTTTCTTTTTTGGTTACCAGGGTTGGGAGGCGACTACCCAACTGTGCTGATTTTTGTGAAGGGAAAGGCAGTATAACAAATTGTGTGACCAGCACAATAAGACTAAGGAAAAAGAAGACACAGAGGGGAGGTGCACAAGATTGACAGAAAAGAAAAGTAAATACTATTATATACACAATGTTGAATTATTAGTAATAACAAGCACTACTCTATGGGTGGTTGCAGAGGCAGATAGACAAGAAGATAAGATATGGGTAGGCGAACAGGAATATACCCATGACCATACACAGGTTTTTGAAGCCTAGTGTAGTGGTTAAGGCATTTGGCTGCTAATCAAAATGTAAATGGTTTGAACCCATCAGCTGCTCCATGGAAGAAAGATGAGGTGATCTGCTTCCAAAAAGATTTACAGCTTTTTCAAGGGTGTGTGTGTGTGTGTGTGTGTGTGTGTGTCATTATGAGTCAGAATCAACTTGATAGCAGTGAGTTTGGTTTGGTTTTATTAATAAGGTTTGCAGATGATATTCTTATATGTATATTTGAATATGCTACAAAAATATCCATATATGTTATAGAACTAACAGGGGACAAGGTTGGGATAATTTGTTAGCAACAATCAAACACCTTCAGGGAGTGAGTTGCTAGGACCATCCTCTTGGTGCACGTCAAACTCAGTCAGCACAACAGAGTACCCAAAAATATTGTTCTACATCCTGCTTTGGTGAATAGCAATTGGGGTCTTAAAAGCTTACTAGTGGCCATCTAATATGTGACTATCTAATATGTGACTATTGGTCGCTCCTCATCCAAAGCAAAGAAGTGTGAAGAAAATCAAAGACATATGGAAACAATTAGTCCAAGAGACAATTGGACCAAAGGAACTTCTGCCTACATGACCAAGAGACAAGAAGAACTAGATGTTCCCTGGCCACCAATGCCAACCACTCAGAAACAGATCAAAATTGGAGATCCTGGATAGAGTAGGAGAAAATATGTGGAACAAAATTCAAAAACATAAAAATGGGCAAAATTACTTGTTAGAGACTGGTGAAAGAGTTCTGGTAGCAAAATGCCTAAGGCACTTGACTGCTAACCAGAAGGCTAGTTGTTCAAACCCACCAGCCCTCCTCAGAAGGAAGATGGGGCAATCTACTTCCTTTGTGATACTGCCTCCGAAACCCAAGGAGGGGTCGCTAGGAGTTAGGTCCGACTTCACGGCACATAACAACAACAACAACAACAGAGACTGGTGAAACCCATAAGATTATGGTCTATGTTACCTTTGGGCTGGAAAATTGGACTCATTTCTATGAGTTACAAAACTATAGACAGGCCTCCAAGCTAAACACCTACCCGAGGGAGATGCCCTCCTAGTAACAGTCAACTGTGAGAGATCAGAAGAGCACCATTTGCATAGGGGGAAAACTAGAGAGACAGAAATGCATAGGTAATAAGGACTGAGGAAAGAGGTAACCTGAGAGAGGAGGTGGGAGGACAGCTGTTCAATTGTGGGATTGTAATTGGTGCCAGGAAACAAAATGCCTATGAACTGTTGCATTTACAAACCAATCTGCTTTGTAAAATTGCACTCAAATCACAATTTAAAAAAGAGAGAGAAAAAAAGAGGCAGTTGAACTATGTCCTACGTGACTACTTATAAGGTCGTTATGAGTCAGAAGCTACTCCATTGCAGCGAGCTTGGTTTTTGGTTTTTACTGCAACACATTCTCTTACCTTTTTTACTTGAAAATATTTCAATGTCCTCTTTTTCTTGAAGAATATTTTCTATGAGTATAGAATTCTGAGATGACAGGTTCCCCCCACCCCACCCAGCATTTGAATGATGCTCTTCCTTTCCTCCTGGCCACTAAGACTTCTGATAAGATGTCAACTGTCATTTGCATTTCTTTTTTTTTTTTTTTTCTTTTCCTGTTGGTAATGCTTCATTTTTCTCTGGCTGCTTTCAAGACTTTTCTTTGTGGTTTATACGACATTGATTATGATTTGCTTTGGAATGCATTTCTTTGGATTTATCCTCTCTGTGTATGACTCAGCATCTTGACTTACCAGGTTTTATATCTTTTGCTACATTTGGGCAATTATCAGTCATTATTTCTTCAAATACTTTTCCAACTTCTCGATATTTCTTCTCCCCTTTTTCCAGAATTTTGATAACTAAAATGTTAGATTTTTTTCAATAGACTCAGATGTCTCTGCATGTTTTTTTTTTACATTTTTTTTTCAATCTAATTTCTCTCTGATGTTGACATTGATTATGTTGATTATCTTTTCTTATTCAAGTTGAGATTTTCCTAGATTTTTGCATGTTGAATGATTTTCAAAGGAAAACCCTAGAAAATTTGAATATTTTGTTATAGACACTGTATCTTATTTATTCTAATCTTATATGTCCCCTCCAACACCATTCTGGCAAGGGAAAAGAGCACCACCTCATTACTGCCAGATTGGTTGAAATCCTATGTGCCCCAGTTGGCCCCCATTGACACTGGGGGAACAGTTTCCTCGCCATTGGGTGGTAATGATAGTACTGGCTCTCTACTAGTCTACTCTGACATCATCCCAGCAAGAAAGAGAAGGGATTTCTCAGTATGGTCAAGTAAGGGTGAAAGTCCCACCTCCCTGCGTGCTTCTACCAACAGAGATGAAAATCCTGACTTCTCACATGTGATGGGTTAGGGTGACTCATTACAGTTTGATGAATTTAGACTCCACATGTATCCTTTGCTGATGGAGTTGGAGTGGGACCACATTTTCTCTGTGATATTTGACAGGAGTAAGATTATTTTCTAAGCTCCTATCTTACTGAATTAGCCCTTTACTGGTCTTTTGACAAACACAAGCAGGTTTTTTGTGTAACTTTGATTTTAGTTATTTATTTCATTTATTTTGTAGTTGTTGTTGAGAATATATACAGCAAAAACATACACCAGTTCACCTTTCTACATGTACAATACAGTGGCATTGATTACATCCTTTTAGTTGCACAACAATAGTCACCCTCTTTTTCTGAGTTATTTCTCCCTCATTAACATAAACTTACTGTTCCCTTTGGTTCCTTTTTATTGTCTAGAACTCTAGGAGTTCCTAGGTTCCCTGCTTCTCCAGAACCCACTCTGGATCATGGTGCAAAAAGAAAACTTAGGAACACACTACCATTTTATTCCTTGGGTCCTGAGGTTCTTTTTTTCCTCCACCTTTTAGAGTCTTATTTATGTTTGTTTTATATACACTGTGAAGGATTTTCAGCTGCACATAGCATGATAGATAGGAGAAATTATGTTTATTTCATCTCTCTGAAAGCCCAGAGTTTTAACCAGTGTAATATGTTGCCTGTCAGTGAAATCATGTATGTAGAGTTTCTACTCAATATATAATAATATAAAATTCCTTTAATCTCATCACCTGCATTTGTGAAATTGGGATAATTTTCTTTCTTTCTTTCTTTCTTTCTTTTTTTATAGCACAGCATTGCTATGAAGAGCAAATCACATATATAAGTAAAGAATTTGGCATATTGCCTGGTATTGTAGCTATGAAAAGAAGAACTGCAACTTGAAAAGATTTCAGCAGAAAATGCTGAAGGAGAAAATGCTAAACGAAGGTTAAAAATGACACTAAAGGGTAATTACCATTTAACCAACAATAACAATCCTTAATGTTGTATGACTACCAATTTATGTTTGACTTTTCATAAGTGTTCTATATTTAATTCTCAAAATTACCTTATGAGGAAAATAATATTGTCATGCCCATTTAACAGATGAAAACACTCAGGAAAAGGGGTAATTCAAAGAGTGCATTCTGTGGCTTAGAGCTTGTAAACCTGTCCAAGGCACAATCTCATCAGCCAGTGTTTCTTTGTGAATCTCCAGTATTTGAAAAGCCCCCACAATCAACCTTTTCAAATTAAGCCATGTTAAGTATATGCTTATAATTTGTAGAATCACATGAACAATATAATTTACAGCCTTTTTAAATCACACAAATAAAGGTATGGATAAATAATTAACACTCTCTACAATGAGCTTAAATCAGCTGTGTATGCCAATCCACAGAAAATATGGTACAGGGAAATGAATTGAATTATTTTCAATGATTAAAATAGAATTCAAAATATTGATTGCATGCTTAAAAGCAAAAAAAAAAAAAAAAAAAAAATTCTTGAATAATGGAAAATATTCACTCTGGGATAAGTTATGCAATACAGTATCTTGCCAATGAATACATACATATATAGTACATAAATACACATATAAAAAAAGCTGTTGATTCATCATCTATATATATTCAAGGTGAGATGTTAAACACTAATGCTTTATGATGATATAAAATCTCTTCCATAGTAATGCAAAAGGAAAGGGAAATACCCTATGATTCTAATTCCTTTGGACCATGTGATTCATTGTTATCTTTGCCTCGATAAACACAAAATGAAAGTGTCTATCATTGCCTTAAACATTCCTGCATTTGTTTATTTTCTATTTAAAGATAAGTAGGAAGTTGAGGAAGGTTGGCAAGCTTGCAAAATATGTGCAATTTTATTAAAACTGAAAGTGTTCAGTGTTCCCCAAAATGTGGAACACTTTTGACTAACAACAAGCACATAACCTGGGAAATTGTTTGAAATGTCAGTTCTCAGGCTCACTCCAAATCTACAAAATCAGAAACTCTGGGGGTGAGGACCAGCAACCTGTTCTTCAGCAAGCCCTCTCTGTGATCACTATGAATCCTTATGATAAAATTAAAGAACCACAGTTGCATTGAACAGAGAACATAAGCTAACACCCTAACATCCTCAGTTCCCCTCAGGTAATGTCACTAATTTCTACCAGTAAGTTCAGCCCAATTTAATTCCAAAACTAATCCTAAAATGGTCAAAAACATATGAGATATATCTTATAATGAAGCCTTAACTGAATTGACCTGAAATTTGATTTCCCTTCCATGGTCTCGGGGCACTCACTTTTCCTTTAACTCATTCCCTGTCAATGAATCTCACACTCTGCCACCTTCTTCAGTGCCTTAGGTTTGCCATACTACTAATTTAATCCACTTATTGCCCCTCCACTGATGAAAAAATCTTTCTTTGAACTTTAATTCTTTCTTAAAAAGTATACCTTCCTTGAATCCTGGCCTATTTGATACTTTATATGATATTCTACATAGATCTAACTAATCCTGGGAATTGGATAGAGTGTGATTTTAAGCAAAGCACTATTGAAGAAGAAGAACAAAGTAGGAGGTCTCACGCTGCCAGATCTCAAAATCTGCTATACAGCCACAGTAGTCAAAACTGTCTGGTATTGGTACAATGACAGATACATAGACCAATGGAATAGAATTGACAACCCAGAAATAGATCCATTGAACTATGGTCAGCTGATGTTTGACAAAGGGCCTAAATCCATTAAATGGGGAAGAGAATGTTTGTTTAATAAATGGTGCTGGAAAAACTGGATATCCAATTGCCAAAAAAAAAAAAAAA
>NW_006921835.1:1709809-1711582 GCF_000298275.1 Orycteropus afer afer
AATGCTCATGATCATTAGCCATTAGAGAGATGCAAATCAAAACAACAATGAGATACTATCTTGCCCCAGCACTAACAGCAAAGTTCAACAAGACATAAAATAACAAATGCTGGTGAGGATGTGGAGAAATTGGGACTCTCATACACTGCTGGTGGGACTGTAAAATGGTACAACCACTTTTGAAAGCAGTATGGCAATTCCTTCAAAAGTTGGCAATAGGAATACCATTTGATCCAGCCATCCCATTACTAGGTATATATCCAAAAGAAGTGAGACCCATGACAAGAACAAACATATGTACACCTATGTTCATCGCAGCACTATTTACAGTAGCAAAAAGTTGGAAACAATCTAGGTGTTCATCAACTGAGGAATGGATAACCAAACTGTGGTACATACACACAATGGAATATTATGCAACCCTAAAGAATAATGTAGAATCTGCAAATCACCACATAACATGGATGAACTTGGGGGACATTATGCTGAGTGAAATAAGTCAATCACAGAAGGACAAATATTGTATTAATCAATTATTGTAAAAGTCAAGGAGCAGTTTATATATGGAAGGAAATTTTCTTTGTTGGTTACCAGGGGTAGGAGGGGAGGGGAGGGAACACCGTTAGATATGTGACCACAAGTATTGATTTGGGTGAAGAGAAGGGCAATGTACCAAATGTGACTGATCATCATGGTGGCATTGATGAAGAGGAAGACATAGAGAGGTACATGGGAGGTGCAAACAACAAAGATGAACCCTTTTGCACATACAGTACTGCATTGTCAGTGAAGGCAAACATGGGTATATTGTTGGATAGATGGGTGGACAGGCTGAACTCTTAGGTATGTCTATGCAGTAGAGAATATACCCAAGACCATGTATAGGGTTGGCAGACAATGGTTCTACAAATGTATATGTATGTTCTGTAAGAACTCCCAGGGGTACAGTAGAGCTGACAAGGGACAAGTTTGTAGTCACTTCTTGGTCACAGCCAGCTACCCAGAGGGACCGAGTAGTTGAATCTGTGGGCTCGGGACCATAGTCACAGGAGACCATCTAGCTCAACTGGCATAACATACTACACAAAACATTGTTCCACCTCCTACTTTAGCAAGTAGTGACTGAGATCTTAAAAGCTTGCAAGCTGCCATCTAGATGCAACGATTGGTCTCTCCTCATCTAGAGCAAAGAAGAATGAAGAAATCCAAAGATTCATGGAAACAATTAGTCCTTGTGACTGGTACACCATGTGATCCTCATCCTATATGACTATGAGACCAGAAGAACTAGATGGTGCCTGGCTACCACTGTCAACCCCTCAGAGGGGGATCTATTTAGGAGATGCTGGATAGAGAGGGAGAGGAATGTGGAACAAAACTCAAAATCATTTCAGAAAAATAGAAGGAGACCAGGTTTGCTGGTCTGATAGAGCTTGGTGGAACCATTAAGACTATGGTCCCTACCTGCCCTTCAGGTCTGGAATTGACCCCACACCTGGCTTTCAGCCAAATAAAAGACAGGCATAAGAATTGAACATGCACCTGAGATAGATACATCCCTTGGAGAGAACAATCGTGGGAGAAAGAAAGGCTGTTTATGCACAGAGAGACAGTCCTGGGGGCAGGAGTGCATGGAGGGATGGATACAGGGAAGAGGTAACTATCGGGAGGAAGTGGGAAGGGAGGTGTTGCCTTCAGATAAACCGTCAATGTCATCAGACAACGTGTATGTGAACTGCTGTATGGAAAGTGAATTTGCTCTGTGAACTTTTA
>NW_006921835.1:1712251-1723871 GCF_000298275.1 Orycteropus afer afer
TTGTGTGCAACATTAATGATAGTGTTTGATAATTTCCACATTCTGTGGGATCACCTTTCTTTGGAATGGGTACAAATATGGGTCTCTTCCAGTCAGTTGGCCAAGTAGCTGTCCTTCCAAATAAATCTCTTGGCATAAGCAAGTGAGTGCCTCCAGTGGAGCATCTGTCCATTGAAACTTCTCAATGGGTATTCCATCAATTCCTGGGGCTTTGTTCTTCACAAACTATTTCAATGAAGCTTTGAGTTCTTCCTTCAATACCATTGATTGTTGATCATATGTCACCTCCTGAAATGGATGAACATAGACCAGTTCTTTTTAGTACAGTGACTGTGTATTCTTTGCATCTTCTTTTGATGCTTCCTGTATCATTCAATATTTTGCCCACAGAATCTTTCAATTTTGTAACTCAAGGGTTAATTGTTTTCCCCTCAGTTCTTTCAGCTTGAGAAATGCTGAGTGTGTACTTCTCTTTTGGTTTTCTAACCCGAGGTCTTTGCACATTTCATTATAGTAATTGGTTTTGTCTGTTTGAGCTGCACTTTGATATCTTCTGTTTAGCTCTCTCATCATTTCTTCCATTTCCTTTAGCTACTCTCCATTTGAGGGCAAGTTCCAGAGTCTCTTCTGACATCCATTGTGGTCTTCTCTTCTTTCCTCATCTTTTTAATGACCTCTTGCTTTCTTCATGGATGGTGTTCTTAATGTCATCCCACAATTCCTCTGGTATTTGGTCATTGGTGTCAAAGCATCAAATATATTCTTTAGATGGTCTCTAAATTCAGGAGGGATATATTAAAGATCATATTTTGACTCTTGTGGACTTGTTTTAAATGTCTTCATATTCAAGTTGAACTTGTGTATGAGCAGTTGATGGTCTGTTCCACAATCAGCTCCTGGCCTGGTTTTAGCAGAAGATACTGAGCTTTTCCATAATCTCTTGCCACAGATGTAGTCAATCTGATTCCTGTGAACTCCATCTGATGAAGTCCACATGCTTAGCCACCATTTGTGTTGTTGAAAAAATGTGCTTGCAATGAATAAATCGTTGGTCTTGCAAAATTCTATCATGTGATTTCCAGCATTACTTCTGTCACCAAGGCTAAATTTTTCAACCACCAATGATTCTTCTTTGTTTCCAACCTTTGCATTCTAATCACCAGTGAGAGTTAACACCTCTTGATTGCATGTTTGCTCAACTTCAGACTTCAGAAGATGATAAAAATCTTCAATTTCCTCATCTTTGGCTTTGGTGGTTGGTGCATAAATTTGAATAATAGTTGTATTAATTGGTCTTCCCTGTAGATATATGGATATTATCCTATCACTGACAACATTGCACTTCAGGACAGACCTTGAAACATCTTTTGGTCTGATGAATTCCATGCCATTCCTTTTCAAATTGTCATTCTCAGAATAGTAGATCATATGGCTGTCTGATTCAAAATGGCCAAAACTTTTCCATTTCAGCTCATGAATGCCTAGGATATCAATCTTTATGCATTCCATTTTCATTTTTGACAACTTCCAATATTCCTAGATAGCTCTGGTAGTGTAGTGCCTAAGGCACTTGCCTGCTAACCAGACGGCTGGTGGTTCAAACTCACCAGCCACTCCTCAGAAGGAAGATGGGGCAATCTACTTCCATAATGATACAGCCACGGAAACCCAAGGCGGGGTCACTCTGAGTCGGGTCCAACTCGATGGCACATAACAACAGCAAACAACAATATTCCTATATTCGTATTTTGTACATTCCATTTCTTATTATTAATAGATGTTTGCAGCTGTTTCTCCTCAATTGGAGTCATGCCACATCGGCAAATGGAGGTCTTGAAAGCTTGTTGTTGTTGTTATGTGCCGTCGAGTCAAACCCGACTCATAGCGACCCCTCCTTGGGTTTCCGAGGCAGTATCACTACAGAAGTAGGATTGCCCAACCTTCCTTCCGAGGAGTGGCTGGTGGGTTTGAACCACCAGCCGTCTGGTTAGCAGGCAAGTGTCCTAGCCACTATGCTACCAGAGTTTAATTCTATCTATATCAGTAAGGTAGGTGCATCTCTGATGATGCAGCTCTCTCCCAGTTGTATTCTGAGAGCCTTCTGACCTAAGTGGTTCGTCTTCCTTCACTGTATGGATAATGTTTCCAGGCTCTTCATAAAGTTGCACATTAATGTATCAGACAGTTTTTCTCTTCTGTTTATAAGGTTTTCTCTGGCCAATTCTTTGAGAACAGGATGGCCTCTTCCTTCCTCATAGTTTGCTTCAGTCTATACACTGCGTAAAAACCTGTGCACCATGTGCAACCCTGCTGGCACTTGAAACACTGGTGGCATAGCCTCAAACCTCACAGCAACACACAAGCCACCACAGTACTACAAACTGACAGACAAGTTTGTCTCCCTTAGCTTTTCAAAACCTCTCAACCTTCCCCTTACCTAGATCCCTGGTGCTGCTCTGCTCTGTAATCCCCTCTGGCTTCTCTTTTCCCCCTCTTTCCAGCCTGTTTGGATTGGGGCTGGGTCCCTCCCCTTACCTGGATCCCTGCTGGTGGTCTGCTCTGTCATCCTTTCTGACTTCACTTTTGCTTCCCCCCACTTTCCTGCTTGTTGGGGCTGGGGCCTGGGTCCTTCCCCTTACCTGGATCCCTGGTTGCTGCTCTGCTTAAAGTACTATGGACTGCTAAAAGAACTACCAAATCTGTCCTGGAAGAAGTGTAGCTGGAATGCTCCTTGGAAGCAAGAATGGCCAAACTTTGTTTCACCTATTTTGGTCATGTTGTTGGAAGGGACCATTCTCTATAGAAGGGTATTGTGCTTGATAAAGTGGAAGGTTAATGAAAGAAGGGAAGGCCCTCAACAAGATGGATTGATACAGTGGATACAACAATGGGCTCAGGTATAGCAGGGATTGTGGAGCTGGCACAGGACTGGGCAGTGTTTCATTCTGTTGTACATAGGTCACTGTGAGTCAGAGACAACTCTATGGCACCTAACAACAACAATATTTATGTTTGGAAACATTTTTCAAATTATTTTATAGCATTTAAATATATACATATATATGTTCAATATTAATACATGTCATTGAATTGTTTCCTTCAAACAGTGAAAATGACCCCTATTCTGGGGAAAGAGTTATGTTCTTACTAGCTTTCATTTGGATTATAATTTGCATTCTTTAGAAACACAGATATTCTCAGCATTACATATAGTTTCTTTTGGACTTGAAGTGATAGATTGGTTATTGTTAGGTTGTTAAGTGCTATCAATTAGGTTTTGACTCATAGAGACCCTATGTACAACAGAACCAAATGCTGTCCATTCACACAATCATTGCTATTCTTGATCCTGTCATCACAGCCACTATGTCAATCCATCTCACTGAGGGTCTTCCCCTTCTTTGCAGTCCTTCTAATTTGCCTGGAATTAAAATCTTCTCCAGAGACTCATCCCTTCTGACAACATGACCAAAGTATGAGAGACAAAGTCTAGCCATTTTCCCTTCTAAGGAGTATTCCAGCTGTACTTCCTCCAAAACAGATTTATTCACTCTTCTAGCAGTCAGTGGTACATTCAATATTCTTCATCATTACCACAATTCAAAAAGCATCACTTCTTCTGCATTATTTCTTATTCATTGTCCAGCTTTCTCATGCATATGACACAACTGAAATTGCTTGGGTGAAGTACATCTCAGTCTTCAAAGTGACATATTTGCTCTTAAACATTTTAAAGTGGTCCTTTGCAGTACATAGCCTTGGGTTCCTTAAAACGTGAAATTTATCACTGGGGAGCACTATGGAAGAAAAAGCATGTAAAATAATAAATAAATGTCATCCTAATATGTTTTAATCTGGAAAAGCTTGTTTTCTGTTTTTTTGTTTTTTTTAGTATATTTACTCAATTCAAATATCCATGAGATCAGCTATATCTTAAAACTGAACTTACATCATATTGGAAAAGTATAGTTTCAAACATGCTGTCTATTCCTTCACCAAGTACACTCTGAAGTGCACTCAGTAATGACAGTTTATATTTTGCAATCACAAATATTTCCATTGAATTTGAATCTTATGGCAATATAATTTTAACAATCAATTATTTTCTTTGACTAGTGTAGTTTGTAATTGGCTTTCATATTAAAAAAACTTTTAATTCATATATAAAATAAATCATTCCCATTTTCTTTGTATAAATGGTGTTCCATTAGTACAGATGACTATGTAGTTTCCAAAACAATCATGAACTTAACTAAAACATATATATTTTGTTATACTGATTTTTAGTATCACACTGAAAAACAAAATCATTGAGCTTCAGTTTCACCTCAGAGATTCACACTTTATAAAGCTGAAAAGAGCATTAGTTCCATACTTATAACAAGAATGTAGATGGATAAACTGCAATAATATTTTTTCTTTATACCATTAGAGAATTAAGGTCAGAGAACACATTTTTTGTTGTTGCTAGATGTCATCTAGTCATCTGACTCATAGACACCCTATGCACAACAGTACAAAACATCATTCGGTCCTGTACCAGCCTCAGTTATACCTGAGCCCATCTCTGTAGCACAGTATCAATCCATCTCATTGAGGGCTATTTGACCCTCTTCTTTATCAAGCATGATATTCTGCTCCACAGAATGGTCCCTTCTGATAACATGACCAAAGTAGGTCAGATGAAGTCTGGCCATTCTCACTTCCAGGATCATTCCTGCTGCACTTCTTCCAGGAAAGATTTGTTTGTTCTTTTGGCTGTCCATGGTACTTGGAGTACTCTTGCCAACACCACAACTCAAAAGCATCAACTCTTCTTTGTCCAGCTCTCACATGCATATGAGGTGATTAAAAATACCATCCTTTGGGTTAGGTGCACCTTAGTCTTCAAAGAGATACTTTTGCTCTTCAGCACTTTAAAGAGATCTTTTGTACCAGATTTGCCCAGTGCAATACATCATCTGATGTCTTGACTGCTGCTTCCATTGGTGTTGAAGCAGCAGTACAAAAGCAGTATAAAAGTATCCCCAGTATATAGGTATTCCACAATGTTGATTGTGGAACCAAGCAATACAAAATCTTTGACAACTTCAATCCTTTCTCCATTTGTTGTGATGCTGCTTATTTGTCCAGTTGTAAGGATTTTTGTTTTCTTTCTGTTGAGATGACAGACCACAGTCTTTGATCTTCATCAGTAAGTGTTTCAAGTCATCCTCACTTTCAGCAAGCAAAGTTGCATCATGTGCATATTGCAGGTTGCCAATTAATCTTCCCTCAATCCAGATGCCATGGTCTTCTTCATAGAGCCCAACTTCTCAGATTATTTGTTCAGCATACAGATTGAATAAGTATGGTGAAATGATGCAACCCTGACACACTCCCTTCCTGATTTAAACCATGCAGTATTCCCTTGTACTGTTCAAATGACAGCCTCTTGGTCTATGTACAGTTTCCTGATGAGAACAATTAAGTGTTCTTGAATTCCCGTTTTTGTCAATGTTTTCCATAATTTGTTATGATCCACAAAATTGAGTGCTTTTTCACAGTCAATAAAACACAAGTAAACATCTTTCTGGTATTCTTTGCTTTAAGCCAAGATCTCTCTGACATCAGCAATGATAACCCTTGTTCCATGTCCTCTTCTGAATTCAGCTTGCATTTCTGGAAGTTCTCTATCAATATACTGCTGCAACCATTTCTGAATTATCTTCAGCAAAGTAAATAACCTGATATCTAGTTGGAAAAGGAAACGTCAGGAAAAAAAAAAAATGTAAAAAATACCAGGACTAAAGAATTTGCTTACTTGGGACATAGGCCACAGAGCATCATACCACAAAAGCTATTCAGAAGTTTCAGCTAGGAATTTTAATACATTGCTTAAGATCTAGTTTGAGCTAGTATGAAAGTGTGTAGTCTCTGTGAGTTCCAAACACAGAAATTTCACACTGTCTAAGTTTTATTTTCTAGGAAATCTATGAGCTCACACAGGCTTACAGGGAGAAGGGAGAATCCTTCTGGGATTGCATGGCAACAGCATTCCTATCCAGGACTCTAATGAAACTCTACTCAGGATCACATCTCTGAGTGATAAAGGATTTCAAAGGAATAAAAGCCTTAATCTTCAGTGAGACAACTAAAAATAAATAAATTCAACAAGGGAAAAAAATGAAAACAACAACAGTAGCTGTGGTGTATGAGTAGAAATGCAGAGCAGCTTGGAGATGTGAACAGAGAAAAAGTAGCTGGGAGAACAACAAGAGACTGTTTCTTTTGAGAAAGCAGTACAAAGGAAGAGCCAAAACCAAGACAGTATCAAATTTACCAAAGGAATTTGATCTCCTAGTGTACTGAGAGTAAGTATTTTTTTAAAAAAAGAGCTAAACTCACTGCTATTGGGACAATTCCTACTCATAGCAACTCCCACTGGGTTTCCAAGTTGGTAAATCTTTACAGAAGTAGATTGTCCCATCTTCCTGAGAAGCTGGTGGGGTTGAACTGCCAACCTTGTGGTTAGCAGGCAAATGTGTTAGGCACTGCACCATATCTATAGCAATAATAAACACTAAAAAAAGAGAAAAAAAAAGTCTAATGCCTTACTTCATTAAAAGAAATCCTTACAATAAAGGCCTATAGAAGGAAAAGTACGGTCATCTCCAATGTAAAAGCTATTCTTTTCAGTATCTATAATTCTC
Source organism: Orycteropus afer afer (assembly GCF_000298275.1). Classification (NCBI taxonomy): domain Eukaryota; kingdom Metazoa; phylum Chordata; class Mammalia; order Tubulidentata; family Orycteropodidae; genus Orycteropus; species Orycteropus afer. The sequence continues at coordinate 1,718,944 of NW_006921835.1, forward strand.
TATAATATGTACATCTTTCAGTAATGACAGAAAAAGTTTGAAAAAGAAATAACAAAAACACAGTCTGAAGAGATGGAACAATCATCAGAACAGATTCAGTTATGACACAATTATTGAAACTATGAGATCAAAATACTAAATAGCAATGATAAATATGTTAAAGGCTCTAATCGACAAGATGGACTCATGATACAACAATAAGAAATGTCTACAAAGAGATGGAAATTCTAGAAATCTAAAACACAGTATGAAGTGATCAAAAAAAAATTTTCAACAAGCTTAATAGATTTGACTCAGAGAGGGAAATAATCAGAAGAATTTGAAGATAGGTCAGAAGAATCATCCAACTGTAATACTAAGAGTGAAGCAAACAAAAATAAAAAAAAAAGTAAGAGGGCAACAGAGTTATAGGACAATTGTTGATTAAAAATGGAAAATAATAGAGAAATAATACTAAAAGCAAAGACAACTGTGATAGTTAAAATTGTGTGTCAACTTGGCAGGACCATGATTCTAAAGTTGTTTAAACAATAGTGATGTAGTCATCCCCACAATGATGTTAATGTAATCACCTCCATATTGAGATATGCTATAAGCAGCCAATGAATAGAAAGGAAGGTTCCTCTGGGGTATGGACTTGGACTGCTTTCTCTCTCTCTCTGTCTGTCTCTGTCTGTCTCTGTCTGTCTCTGTCTCTCTCTCTCTCTCTCTCTCTCTATATATATATATATATAATGGGAAAATTACATGGCTTTCTGCTGGATCTATATATGGACATCATGGAAAATTACCTGGCTTTCTGCTGGATCTAGATCCTGCATCTTATACATCAATATCTCTGGTTCTTGGAGCTGAACAGTGACCTACCATGTTGCCTATCTATCTTGGGATTGTTGCCTTTGCAGCCTGTAAGACAACAATCTGCCATTTTACCTGCCTTTCTCGAATTCTTCATCTTCCTAAGCCAGCAGCCTGCTATACTGCTTGCCAATTTTGAGTTTGTTGGCCCCTGCAGCTTTGTGAGTTAGGAAAAGCCTCCAGCTTGATATTTGACTCATGAACTTGGGATTTGTCTGTCTCTCCAAATGTTTGAGCCATTTCCCTGAGATAATCTCTCTCTCTCTCCTTTTACGTGTGTGTGTGTGTGTGTGTGTATGAGTTTCATTGGTTTTGCTTCTCTAAAGAATCCAGTCTAAGACAGCATCTTATTTGAAAAACCTCAATACAATTGCTGAAATGTTAACCAGGGTAACTCAGAAAACAACAACAACAGTAACAAAATTATATAAAATACAAATTAGCATACTTGGTAGAAAAGAGGGAAATTTGTTACCAAGCCACAAAATATTCAAATTATATTATTAAGAGGATACCATGAGAACTATATGATCATAACATCAACAATTTACATGAAATGGACAAATTACTTGAAAAATATAAGTTACCAAAAGTCACTAAGAAGAAACAGGTAATATGAATAAATATTTACTACAGATTAGTATTATAAAGAATAGGTTTGACATTTTGAATACCAGTGACCGAAGACCAGATGAGTTGAGTAATGACATGAAGACTATCATACATGAAGAAAGCAAAAGGTCATTAGAAAAACCAAAAAGGAAGAAAAGACCAAAATTGATGTCAGAAGAGACTCTGAAACTTGCCTTTGAAAAATACTGAAAATACTATAGACTGCCAGAAGAATGAACAAATGTGTCCTGGAGAAAGTACAGCCAGAATGCTCCTTGGAAATGAGAATGGCAAGATATTGTCTCACTGATTTTGGTCAAGTTATCAGAAGATATTCCCTGAAGAAGAATATCATGCTTAGTAAAGTGGAGGGTCAGTGAAAAAGGATAAGACCCTCAAAAAGATGCATTGACTGCAACAATGGGCTCAAGTATAGCAAGGATTGTGAGGATGGCACATGACTAGGCAATGTTTTGTTCTGTTGTACATAGGGTCACTATGAGTCAGAGCTGAGTCAATGGCACCTAAGACCAACATATATTAATAAGTAAGCACCAGTACGCCTATGTTTACCTTGCTTGCTGAGTACTCTGTCCCTGTCAGGGATTGAAACTTTGAAAAGAGCTTTTGATTTGTAGAAAGGTACTGTGGGATTTGCAAAGAGACACATGCCAGCCATACATAGAAGCAGAAACTGATATGGTAGAAAAATGTGGCAATTGGTCACTAGAGATTAGTAAATAAGAACAAGTAAGCCCATACTTGCCTTGCTTATTGGATTATCTGACACTTCATAGCTCTATAGGTCTATATTTACAACTATAGATATGGATGGAATATGGACTAATCATTTTACAAAAAAGAAAAACCTAGGTTCATATAATAACCCTGGACAATATTACTAAATATTTAAATAAGATATTGTCTTAGGCTGGGTTTTCTAGAGAAGCACAACTAGTGAACCTTATATATAAAATAGAGAGAGAGAAAAAAAGGGGGAGATGACTCACACAGTTGTAGAGGCTGGCAAGTGCCAAGTTTGTGGGTAAAATGTCAAGCTGGAAGCTCCCTCTGTCATGCAGCTTAAGGGGCTGAGAAACCCAAGATCAGCAGGCAGTATAGAAGATGCTGGCTTTGTAGGATGATGAATCCAAGACATTCAGGTAAGATGGCATATTGTTGTCTCACAGTCTGTGAAGGCAACAACCCCAAGATAGATAGGCAATACAGCAGGTTACTGGTTCAAGTGAGGGAACAGCAGATGTTAATTAGTTGGATGCAAGATCAAGATCCAGAAGAAAGCCAGATATTTTTACCAAAATGTTCATATAATATTGGAAGCATGCCACAACCCTGAGGAAATTCTTTCAACTGAGTGCCATCTCATAGGACATCTCATAACAGAGATGATTACATTACATCAGATCTCATCATGGGGGATGACTACATCATAATTGCTTAAACCACTCAGAACTATGGTCCAGACAAGCTGACACACAACTTTAACCATCACAGGTATAATATCAATCCTATACAATTTCCCCCAGAATTGATAAGAGAAACCATTTTCCAACTAATTTCATGAGGTCAGATTTACCCAACATCAAAACAAAGACAAGTTACAAAAAAATAACCCTCATGAACACAGACACAAAAATCCTCTACACAATATAAGCAGGTCAAGCTTATCAATACACTGTAGAAGAGTGGGGTGGTTAAGTTATGTGTCAACTTGGCGTGGCCTGGTTGAGTAGCTGGGCAGCTGGATGTAGTATTTCCCATGATGAGACTGGTAATCAACTCCATGGTGGAATCTACTCTGAGCAGCTGAGTAGCTGCCTTTGTGTATGTGGTCTGCTTCCTATATATAAGAAACAGCTTTGGGAATGGTCTTCTAGCTTATGACATGCTTGAACCCTGCATGTAGCTGAGTCATTGTTCAGCAGCCTGCCATGCTCTGCCGATCCTGGGATTTTTCCATGGATTTGAATCAATGGCCTGCCTTGCGGTTTGGTAATATCGAGACTGTGCCATTTTATTTGTCAATCTTGGGCTTGTTAGACTCAGTAGCCACTAGCTGCCTAAGTGAAGAGATGTCTCTAGCTTCAGTGGGCCAGGAGCAAGAGGCAGAGCTAAAGGTCAAAAGGTTGAGGGGCTTTCACACAGCCCCTAGAGCTTGGCACTTTGAACTTGGACTTAAAGCCTCCAATTTGTAAGAATAAACTCCCGTTTGTTAAGGTCATCCCATTTGTGGTATATTCTTGTCAGAGTGCCACTAGGTAACCAGAACAAAGAGATAACAAATTAGGAACTTGAGTTTAGCCCAGGAAAAGAGTTATATTTAGAACATAAAAGAACTTCTAAAACTAAAAAGTAACAACAAAAAAGCATCCAATGTAAAATAATCAAAATATCAGAATACTCCTCTGAAAAGACACACTGATGACAAACACACATAAAACAATGCTCAGAATTATTTGTCATGAGTGAAATAAAAATTAAAAGCATAATAATATATCACAATGACTAATATTTTAAATGACTATCACAATGACTAATATTTTAAAAGGAAAAGAAAAGAAAACTGATAATATGAAATATTGGAAAGAATGCAATGCTGAGCATCAGCAGTTCTCATATTTTGCTGGTGAGAATGCAAACAGTACAGTCACTTTGAAAACAGGTTTACAATTACTTATAAGTTAAATATAGATTTACCATACATTTCATCAATCTAACTGTTAGTAAATTGAAAATTTCTGTTCCTACAAAACCTGCTTATTAATGTTTGTTGCGACATTATTCATCATGGGCAAAATCTGTGTATAACAAGATTCTCTTCAATGTTGTTGAAAGGTGCTGTCAAGTTGTCTTCAACTCATAGTGACCTTATGCACAGCAGAACAAAACAATGCCCAGTCCTATGCCAGCCCCACAATCCCTGCTATACCTGAGCCCGTCATTGCAGCCACTGTGTCAGTCCATCTCATTGAGGGTCTTCCCCTTCTTCATTGACCCTCCTCTTTTCCAAGCATAACATCCTTCTCCAGGGAATGGTACCTTCTGACAACATGACCAAAGTAGGTGAGACGAAGTCTGGCCATTCTTGCTTCCAAGGACCATTCTGGCTGCACTTCTTCCAGACAGATCTCATCAACAGGTAAATGAATAAACATACCATTGTATAGTCAGGAAATGAATTATTACCCACTCCTTAAAAAGCAATATATTGATTCACACAATATGAATTAACCATAAATGCAGTTTGCTAATTGAAAGGAATCCAGACCAAAAGAATAGCTATTGTATGATTCCACTTATATTACACTGTAGAAAAGGCAAAAAAAAAAAAAAAAAAAAAAAAGAGATGGTAAATTGATTAGTAGTTGCCAGGTGTTTCAGTGGGAGGGTTGTTTAAAGACAGCCACACAACAGAACCTATGATCCTGTATAGTAGA
>NW_006921835.1:1724445-1744180 GCF_000298275.1 Orycteropus afer afer
CTGGTGGAACCACTGAGACTATGGACCCTAGATGCCCTCCAGGTCTGGAATTAAAGCCACACCTGTGACTTCCAGCCAAACAAATGACAGGCATGTGAGTTGAACATTTACCTGAGGTAGATACACTCCTTGGAGAGAACAACCATGGGAGAAGGAAAAGCCATTTATGCACAGGGAGACAGCTCAGGGGGCAGCAGTGCATGGAGGGATGGACACAGGGAAGAGGTAACTATCGGGAGGAAGAGGGAGGGGAGCTATTGCATTGTGGAAAATTGTGGTCAATGTCATGAGACAAAGCATATGTGAACTGCTGTATGGAAAGTGAATTTGCTCTGTAAATTTACATTCAAAAAACAAAAAAAGAAGAAAAAAAGAAGAGAGAGAGAGAGAACCAGTGATCCAATTGTTCTGTGTACTTCAGTTCTAGATACATGATTCAAAACAGTCGCCAAACTAATTGTTGTTGTGATTTGCCGTTGAATCGGACCTGACTCATAGCAACCCCTCCTTGGGTTTCTGAGGCAGTACCACTATGGAAGTAGATTGCCCCATCTTCCTTCCAAGGAGTGGCTGGTGGGTTTGAACCGCCAGCCTTCTGGTTAGCAGTCAAGTGCCTTAGCCACTATGCTACCAGAGCTCCCTGTCAAACTAATAGAACAGTATAATACTGAGTGAACTTCATACAAATTAAAAGGAAAATCAACCAGGATATCAATCTGAGTGTGGAATTTAAGCTATGACCAATTAATCTAATGCAACTGCATATATAGCCTCAATGAAAGAGAGGAGGGAGAGGCTGACCTAAGTAACTTTCAGAAACTGTTTTGACTAGATAACAAAAGGCTAAAGACTAAAAGTATTGTATAATAACATCATACTTTTGTTAGTAAATGTGTTAATCGTAGAGGTTTATTTAAAAATTCTGAAATTAATTTACATATAGACAAGAATTGAACAAATAGATAAATAAATTGTAGATAACAGGACCTAGGTTTCTCACTGACACAGAAAAAAAACTTAAAAATAAGCAAGAGAGAAAATATGAATGAACCCTATGATGATGGATTAGAGATAGAGATATCAGTGTGAGCTAAGGTTTAGTTTAACATAGAAAGAGATATAGGCATAAGTATAGATATTTGTACATACATAGATAATCAGTATTAACTCATGTTTATTTTAATATGCATATGGATAAATATAAACATAAAACATGTATACATATATTTCCTAGTCTAGGAATTTCTTGGTATCCAAAATGATTAAGGCACCATAGAAGAAAGGCCTGACAATCTACTCCCAAAAGAGCACAGCCATTGAAAACCTTATGTGGTACAGTTCTATTCTGAAGCACATGAATTCACCATGAACAGGAATTGACTTGATGGCAATTGGTTACCAGTATATTTACAAGTCTACCCACTGAGAGAGCTTAGAACCTGTGATATCCTGGTAAAGGGAGCACAATTAGTGCCAAAATCTTGATTTCTAAATTCCAACCTCCAATAAAGGGGGCCAAGGCTCTTTGAAGGAATGGCTGATTCTAGGGAAAATGCTAGGAAAATACAAAATGAACCCAAAGCAGCATCCAGTAGCGCAAAATAAATAAATAATTGGTACATATCAAAAAAGACAGAGGAGCCAACATGAGCTGGTTGCTAATGTCCAAAGCTGGGAAATTTGAACAGCAAAATAATCATAGTACTGTTGTTGTTAGATCAAGTTGGTTCCAACTGGACAGTAAGTCTGTCCAGTTTGACAGTGATTCTATGTGTTACCATGAATCACTGCCCAGTCCTGTGTCATTGTCACAATCTTTGCTATGTTTGAGCCCATTGTTGCAGTGACTGTGTCCATCAGTCTGCCTGAGTGTTATCCTGTTTTTTCTCTAATAGTCTACTTTACCAAACATGACGTCCTTCTCTAGACATTGGTCCTTCTTGATAACTTGACCAAAGTAATAGAGATGAAGTCTTGACATTCTCTCTTCTAAGGAACATTCAGGCTGTAGTTCTTCCAAGATAGATTTGTTCTTATCCTTTTACTATACTTATTCAGTCTTTATGTTGGGCAAATAATCCAAGAAGCTGGACTATAACAACAACATGCTTAGGTTTGGAGGAAGACTCATTAACAACCTGTGATGTGCAGATGATACAACCTTGCTTGCTGAAAATGAGGATAACCTGAAGAACTTAAAGATCAAGATCAAAGACTATAATCTTTAGTATGAGTTACAACTCAACATAAAGAAAACAAAAATCCTCACTACTGGATTAATAAGTAACATTGTGATAAAGAGAGAGAAGATTGAAGTTGTCAAGGATTTTATTACTTGGATCCACAATCAACACCCATGGAAGTAGCAGTCAAGAAGTCAAAAGGTGTATTGCATTGGGAAAATCTGCTGCAAAAGACCTTTTAAAAGTATTTAATCACTTCACATGGATGAGAAAACTGGACAATGTAAAGGAAGACTAAAGAATAATTGATGCATGTGAATTATGGTGTTGACAAATAATTTAATATATCATGTACTGCCAGAAGAATAAAAAAAACTAATCACAGTACTAAATTGTGATCCAGGAGGTGGAAACAAGATAACATCTTGGTAACACAGTCTGCCAAATCCCTGTACAACAGAGACCCAGAAAAACAGAGTGAAACAGATACAAATAATGATTCTGGAATTGAGCAGCAAATCAGAGGATAAACAATTAGATTGAATGTTGTTTAGAAAGGGAGACAGATAGAAGACAGTGACTAGAGAGAGAAGCTAGGTCAAATGAAGTAGGCCATTTGGAGACACAGAAGGCATCATACATAGGTGAGAAGAAACCAAATTTGTGGAATCCACACTGTCTCAGAGACAGTGTAGACAGATCTAGCGGAAATCAAAGTAGCAGGATATGCACTGGATCTGGCACAGGAAATTATAGAGGAACAGGAGAAATTATCAGTGGCACAAACAACTGCAGAGCAAGGAAGGAGCCTGGAAGAGAAATGAAACAACTCACCAATAATGAACACTGGTCATTAGGGATGAAGGTCCATGCAAAGCAGAAGGCATGTGACATGACAGTTGGAGACACTGGACTCTGGGAAGTTCTCACTTGATTAACTCTGGACAGAAACTGTATAATAGGCTTCATGTGGCCTGAAGGGCACCAGCGGTTGCATGACAATGAATTGAAGCTCAAGCGGTGCTTTCTCTGCTCTAACAATCATATCTTCCTAGTGCTGAGAAGTGAGCCCTCTTCTTGCCCCTACCAATCCAGTGGTTAAGGATGACCCCCTAGCTGCCCCCCACCCACCTATTTCCTTAGCAGCCACCTCAGCAGCCCAGCCACATGTCATAATGTGCCCCAAGGAGACAGAGCCAGGGTCTGTGGCTCTGTATTCCTGCACCTGTGGCATTGAAAGGTCTTGCCTCCATTAAATGCAAGAACACTGTGGTATCCTCTATGGGAGACACTCATGCACACCAGGCTCTTGCCACCTCCATGGACTTGAACTTCTATGGCTCATGCCACAGCCACCTGCTGCCATCATTGCCAGCTCATGACAACTACACTAGCCCCATCACATTTTTTCTTTTTTTCTTTTAAATTTTTCTTTCTTTTTATTTATTCCTTCTCTTCCTCTTCTTCTTCTTCTATTTTTACCAATATTTCTTCTCATCAAATCCCCTACCTTAGTTTTTTATTTTTTCCTTCTTCTTTTTTTCCCCTACCCCATCCAATGAATATTAATTCCCCACTTGTCAACCATACCTACTACATCTATCATCTCACTCAACAGGTGAGCAACACTACACATTCTGCACCATAGAATCAAAGAAAGACATTGAACAAAACTTGTTCCTACTCACAGCTATTCTATATAACCAATAGAGGCCTGTGACCACATTCTCAATAACAGTTATTTCCCCAACCTGGAGACAGGTGTACTGCCAAACTAGCAAAAAAAAAAAAAAAAAGGAAGAAGAAGTATGCCAGCCCTACCCACCTGGATATACTGAAACAAAACAAAATGAAAAATCAGAGCGATACAAACCAACACATCATCATCGAATAAAAACAGCTCCAACATGCCTCAGAGACAACAGAAAACTTCAATTCAAACAAAGAAATGGGACGAAAGTGCAAGCAAGTGAGCAAAGTAAAGAACTAAGAAAGCTCTCAGAGGAAGTAATAATAATACAATTACCAATAAGGAACTCAAAAGATATATAGATATAGGTACAGATATAGATGTAGATGTAGATATAAATGTAGATAGATATAGATATAGATGAAGATATATACCCTTCCAAGAGCTCAAGGAAACCACAAAGAAAATCAAGGAAAAGATAAACAATACACTACAAGGATTCATTAAACAATACAAAAGCAAAATGACAAAATAAATAGAAAATTAGAAATCATACAAAAACTGCATTTAGAAACTTGAAGATTAACACTAAAATTACAGAGAGCAGTAACACATTGGAAGGACAAAAGCGTACAATCAAAATAACTGAAGAAGAGAATAGACAACTAGAAGAAAAATCACTTGAACCAATTTGGTTTGTATTGAGGAAAATGCAGGAAAAAAAATGAAGAAATCTTAACAATCATGTGAGACGGCATCAAGTGAAATAATATACATCTGATTGGAATTCCAGAACAGAAGAAAAAAAAAAATTGTTGAATATTTGCTAGCAGAAAACTTCCCCAATACCATGAAAGATAAAAAGATATCCATCCCAGAAGTTTACTGACCCCCACACAAGACAGATCCCAAAAGAAAACCAACAAGATACATCATAATCAAACTTTCTAAAACCAAGTACAAAGAAAGAATTCTGAGAGCAGTTTTGTAAAAATGAAACATTACCTACAAAGGGCAATGAATAAGACTAAACTTTTTTCTCAGCAGAAACTATGCAAGCTAGAAGGCAATGGGATGATATGTATAAAACCTTGAAAGAAGGGAAAAATAAAATAAATGCCAACAAAGAATTATAAGTCCAGCAGAACTGTCCCTCAGATATGGGTCAAATTGGGACATTTCCAGATAAATTAAAATTAAGGTGATTTGTGAAAATCAGACCAGCCTTAAAAGAAATTCTAAAGGGAGACATTTGGACAGAAATCCAACAATGCAAGACAAAAAACTAATATTAACACACATGAAAACATCACCCAGATACCAACCCAGAAAAATAATTCTCCAAATTAAAATAAATTGACAAGATTGAAAATAGAGAACCATACCTGTCAATCTGCAAACATCAATAACTACAAAGCAAAAAGAGGGAATAAATGGTATAATTACAGACCTGTGAAATGGAAAGGAAGTCAGGATTATATAAATATGCTGTTTCAAACTTTGTTGTTGTTATGTGCCATCAAGTTGGACCCAACTCATAGCGACCCCTCCTTGGGTTTCCGAGGCAGTATCACTACAGAAGTAGATTGCCCCGTCTTCCTTCCGGGGAGTGGCTGAACCGCCAGTCTTCTGGTTAGCAGTCAAATGTCTTAGCCACTATGCTACCAGAGCTCCCGTTTCAAACTTACAACAAAAGTAACCACAAGGTACCCACAAATAAAATTAATAAGCCTTTTAACCAAAAGAAGAAAGAAGAAAATCCCAAGGACTTAGAGCGATCAGCATGGGGCGCCAGAGGGATAGCATTCACATTGAGGGAAAGATGGACAGACAGAAGTGCATATTAAGAACTACACAGGGGGAAGGTAGTCACAGGAAGAGGAAAGGAGGAGACAATTGGTGAAAAACAAATATTTGAGCAGAAATAAGTGAAACAGAAAAGAGAGAAAAAATGGGAAAAAGAAATAGTCAACAAGAATAGAAGTTTCTAAAACATTAACAAAATTGACAAACCACTGCCAAATTTAACTAAAGAAACGAAGGAGAAGATGCAAATAACAAGAATAAGAAATGGAACGGGCAATAGCACAACAGAACCAACACAAATAAAAAGGGTCAGAACAAAATAATATGAAGAACTGTACTCGAACAAATTTGAAAATATAGAAGAAATGGATGAATTTCTAGAATCACGCAACCTACCTAAACTAACACAGACTGGGGTAGAATATTTAAACAGGCCCATAACAAAAGAAGAAATTGAACAAGTCATTGGGAAAAAAAAAAAAAAAAAAAAAAACCTCCCAACCAAAGTCCTGGCCTAGATGGCTTCACTAGAGAATAATATAAAATATCCCGAGAAAAACTGACTACTCAAATGATTCCACAACATAGAAAAAGATGTAAAACTCCCAAACTCACTCCATGAATCAAGCATAAGCCTGATACCAAAGCCCAGCAAAGGTATCACAAAAAGGAAAATTACAGACAAACATCCTTTATGAATAAAGATACAAAAATCTTCAATAAAATTCTAGCCAATAGAATCCAACACTATATCAATAAATAAATAGTAATAATACATCATGACCAAGGGGGATTCATATCAAGTATGTAAGGCTCATTCAAGATTAGAAACACAATCAGTATAATCCACTGCATAAATAAAGCAAAGAAATATAAACACATCATCATATTAGTAACAAACATAAGTGTACAAGTGGATACATAGGTACACAGGCAAGATGATCAGGTATGGGTAGGTGGACAGGATTATACCCATGGCCATATATAGGTTTGGCAGATGCCATTTCTGTATACATAATTGCACATGTTATAAAAGTGTCCATATATATACAGCAGAATCAACATGTAGTAAAACTACGTAAACTTCATAGCCATAACAAAACAGTTGGTGGTATTGAGTTGCTAGGCCTGTGGCTCAAGGCCATAATCACGGGGACATCAAAATTTATTAGCATATCACAATCCACAAAGACACTGTTCTACATCCTACTTTGGTGAGTAGTAATTGGAGTCTTAAAAGCTTATGAGTGGCCACGTAAGGTGCAAATATTTTTCTCTCTCATCTGGAACAAAGAAAGGTGAGGAAAATCAAAGTTGCGTAGAATTTATTAGTTCAAGGGATTAGTGGACCCTGAGGCCAGAAGAACTAGACAGTGTCCAGCTACCACTGCCAGCCACTCTGAAAGTGGTCACATTAGGAGATCCTGGATAGAGTGGGAAAAAAAAATATGGAACAAAATTCAAAATAATAAAAAAGACTAGAATTAGTGGTTTGATAGGGACTGGTGGAACACCCAAGACTATGACCCTTAGTCATCCTTCAGGCCTGGAAATGAACGCACTCTCATGGCTCAACTTTCAGCCAAATAATAGGCATTACCTATGAGATGAATAATAATGCCAGGGAGGTATGCATGCCTTAGAAGAATCAAACATAAGAAACCAAAAGGGCAGCATTTGCCCAGGAATAAATCTCAGAAGGCAGGAAAGTATAGGAAAGAAGGACAAAGGGAAGAAGTGGGAAGAGTGCTATTCCATTGTGGAGATTTCAATCAATGTCACGAAACAAGATGTGTAAGAACTGCTGAATGGAAAACCAATTTGGTCTGTAAAATTTCACCCAAATCAAAACATAAAGTTTAGAAAAAAGAGTTATGATCCAAAAATTAAATTAAAAAAATCCGTGAGTGCATACTAAAATAAATAAATAATGGGTAAAGAGAAATAAATATTCTTTACAGAACAATTCTAAATAATAAATGAAGAAAATTTGAGGAAAACAGAAAATCACCATTAGAACACCACAGTAATAGTAGCTTCAGGCAAGATCCACTGAGAATGCTCAAATTAGTGGGCAAAACTGTAAAGAGAAGTAGAATGCTTCATAGCTTCAAACTATTTCTCTCAAAAATGTTTATTAACTCCTATGATTTCATTTATCTCCATAAATTACTTGTTATTTTTCCCTCCAGAAGTTGAAACTTGATCCTCCTCCTCTTTGAATGCATGATAAAATTAATTACTCTATTCTAACAAATATAACAGCTTCTTGTTGTTGTTGTTGTATACTGTAAAGTCAATTTCCACTCATAGTGACATTGTGTGACAGGATAGAATTGCCCCCATAGTATTTTCTTGACTATAATCTTTATGTAAGTAGATTGCCAAATCTTTCACCTGTCATACTGGGTGAATTCACACCACCAGTAGAAGGGGAAAAATAGTAACTTTACAATGGAGAAACCTGGCAGGTACTACTTTAGCCATGTGATCAAGGTTAAACTCACCAATAATAAGTCATGGTGATACACCCCGATGTGATGCGAAAAAAAAAAAAAAAAAGTGCTTCACCTCTGTGATAAACTATCAAAATCCTCTTGTTTAGCCTAATCATGAAAGAATATCAGACAAACCCAAATTAATAAACTTTCCACAAAATATCTGACCAGTATTGGTCAAAGGTGTCAACGTTATGAAAAGCAAGCAAAGGGTGAGAAACATTCATAAACTAAAAGAGACTAAAGGCACTTGATGACAAAATGCAAGGTATTATCCTGGGTTGTCTCCTCAGATAGAAAAAGCATATTAGTGAAAACAAACATTTGAAACCCAAAGAAAGGATATAATTTAGTTAATATATTTTCTTCTTAATTCTGATAAATGCATCATGATTATGTGACTTGCTAACATTGGAACAGTAATGGGAAGAATTTAAAAACTCTGTGCAGTGTTAGCAACTCTTCTGTAAACCTAAAATTATTTCAAAATAAAAATATAAAAAATAATTGCTTTAGCCATTTTTCCTTATATACATTCCACACATTTAGCTAAGGCTGTTTCACACTCTCCATATTAGTTGTTTTAGACAACTCTAAATTGGCATATCTGTTAAAATGCATATGTGCTACTAATTTTCCTTCTATGTTATATGCCACTGATAGTATGTGATGGCCAAGATTGCCATTTGATATAGGAATTTTTGCCAATTGCCTACACTGTTTTCTCTCTGAGCATATTATTTGTCTGGTTGTCAAGACTCTTGGCAGCAGTTTATCTCATATCTGTTAATGCTATATGTGCAGTGCAACTTTGAGTAATTCCTGTATAGTTCAGTCTCTTCTGTATTTACTGACAGAATTCATCTTTTATATTTTTTTAACTAGAAAATATTGATTTGTATAATTTTTTTATGGGAAAGAATATTATTTGATTGACTTATTAGAGCAATGACTATGCTTCATTTAAACATATTTCAAAATCAATGATGACTTTGTGCCATTTTTTGGAAGTACTTCATAAGAGACAACACACTTTGGATTGGGTTAAACTAATCACCACATCAATTAAATTAAATACAGATTTCCCCAGGTGTATAGTAGAGCTGACAAGGGAAAAGGTTGTAGTCACTTCTTGGTCATAGCCAGCTACACAGAGTGACCAAGTAGTTGAACTGGTGGGCTCAGGACCATAGTCACAGGGGACATTAAGCTCAATTGGCATAACATACTACACAAAATATTGTTCTACTTCCTACTTTGATGAGTAGCAACTGGGATCTTAAAAGCTTGCAAGCAGCCATCTAGATGTAATGATGGGTCTCTCCTCATCCAGAGCAAAGAAGAATGAAGAAAACCAAAGATGCATAGAAAGAATTAGTCATAGCAACTGGTACACCATGCAATCTGCAGCCTATATGAATGAGAACAGAAGAACTAGATGGTGCCCGACTACCACTGTCATCCACTTGGAAGGGGATATATGTAGGAGATCCTTGATAGACAGGGAGAACAATGTGGAACAAAACTCAAAACCCTTTGGAAAAAAAAAAGGGAGGGGGCCAGGTTTGCTGGTCTGATAGAGCCTGGTGGAACCACCGAGACTATGGCCCCAGCTGCCCTACAGTCTGGAATTGAAACCACACCTGTGGCTTCCAGCCAAACAAAACACAAGCATATGAGTTGAACATTTACTGGAGGTAGATAACCTTGGAGAGAACAATCATGGGAGAAAGAAGGGCTGGTTATGCACAGGGGGACAGCTCAGGGGGCAGGAGTGCATATAGGGATGCACACAGGGAAGAGGCAACTATCAGAAGAGAGTGGGAGGGGACCTGTTGCATTGGGGTAAATTGTAGTCAATGTCATGAGACAAAGTGTATGTGAACTGCTGTATGGAAAGTGTATCTGCTCTGTAAATTTTCACCCAAATCACAATTAAAAAAAAATTAAATACAGATTTTTTTCTTTCCATTATCTATGTAAATGTATTAAACTTTCATATTTACTTACTCTGTACATATTATGTAATATATTTATATTACATACTTTTCATGTAACTCTGTAACATATGATTACAACTTGATTCTGGGTTGTAGTATTACAGTGCTCTTTCACTCCTTTAGTTAAAAATTTATAAGCCATCAGCCTATTACTGAATAGGATTAGAGATTGTATTAGTTTTCTATTACTGTGCAACAAATTAGGACACCATTAGCAGCTAAAAACCACACATATTTATTATTTCATACTTTCCATAGGTCAGGGGTCTGGACATGGCTCAGCAAAGTCTTCAATTCTTCAATCCAGTTATTGACTAGGCTGCATCCTCATCTGGAAGTTCAACTGAGGAAGTATCTATTTCAAAGTACATTCTGATTCTTTACAGAATTTATTTTCTAGCTACTTACAACACAGGTTCTGCCCATTTTATGCTGACTGGAGGTTATCCATAGTTCCTAGAGGCTGCCCAGTTGTGAGAAGCTGCTCTCAGTTACTTGAAGCCATCAACAGTTTCTTTCAATGTATGTTTTCTTCCTTTATCATATTTGCAAGGGAATCTATAACTCTCATCTGTCAAGATGGATCTTTTGTAAGCCAACTTGATCATGGAAGTGATATTCTATGATTTTGCCCTATTCTATGGATACACGAAAATCACAGGTCTCATTCATACTCATGGGGAGATGATTACACAGAGTGTATATAGCCTGGGAGGTGGGGATCACTAACAATCTGTCTATCACAGTGATATAATGCAAGAAATAATATCATCACAAAATATAATTTCAATAAATGAAAACACCAAAGCAGAAATAATATGAAATTATGTTCATTGAAAATTCTTATGCTCTATAAACAGAATACTAGCTGAAAAGCTCATGTAAAATAACACCAACACTAAAGTTTTATGATTATTGATAACATAAGAATGCATGTAAAGTTAATATTAAATCTACATATCATATGCATCTATGCAAATTTAGTCTTCTCAGAAACCACTAAAATGCCTGTGAGCCATTTATTTAGTAGATCACTTGAGAACACCAGTGTTCAAAAACTATTCTTTAAGGAAAAGCTCCTGTAGTGTAATTCTTTTATTAGACAACAATCCAGGTTATCTCATCAAGATAAAAATGTGAATTTGGGACATTTTCCTCACTCTAATTGCAAAGTGCCGTCATTATTATTTTTTCTCTCCAATAAGTCCCTTCTGGGGTAATAAGTATAGTGAATGCAAAAAAAAAAACCATGGCAAAACTATTACAATAAGCAACATCTTATTTTCTGGTCAAATAATTGGTTATGTACAAAGGTGAATGTATAATAATTTTTGAGGTATTACTATGCCAGGGATTGAGTTAGGTTGAGAAAATGTGGAGGGGTAAGACAAGACCCAATTTTTTCATTGGCTATTTAAAGCAAGCACTTTTAAAGTATGTCGTGGCAACTGTGGGTGTAAGAGATGGGCAAGACGTGGTTCGGAAAATGAAAATAATCACTTATTCTGAATATGCTTTTTGGTAGATTTATGTAAATCAATTACTAGGAGCAAATACCATGTTAAGCACAATTGAAATAATAAGAAAGCAATATACTATGCTTCTAGGTCTTTTGCTAAAGACCTGTTGTTTTCTATGCTAACTGGCCCATTTCAAATGAGAGCATTCAGTCAGCTTGGGTGCATTATACTGTCTTTAGTTATTTCTTTTGCCTGGCCTACAAAGCCAAATAATACCATTAAACTACATAAAGTAATATATATGAAAGACATTAAAAATATAAATGGAGTACTTCAAATATGGCACTTATAATGAGAAAGTGATATGTCTCTTTTTATAGGCCTAGATGAAGCACAGAAGATGGTAATTACAGCCACGGATTTATGGAATGTTGTGGAAAGCTTTCTGTAAGTTTTTAACGTATAGTTTTTCATCTGCTTTGAACTAGCCACTATTCCAAGTAGCAGAACTAACACAAGACATGCTATTTCATTCCTATGGCTTAACTTTTAAACAGCCCTATTTTCCTTTATTTGTGTGTATCCACAACATTATCAATATATTGATAGTATATCCAAATATGCTTACATAATATCATATAAAGACTTTATTTTTCACTTACACATTCAATTTTAGTTAAATTCAGAAGCTATATAAAATAAATCTCATCATACTGTGGCAAAAGTTAAAAAAATAATATATTAACACCATATAACGTATGGTGTAGGGCATGTAGTTAAATAAATTTCACAAAGTCATAGGTTTCTCATTGTTCTGAAGCAAGCTTCTCCTTTAGCAATATTTCCCCACAATTAAGTTAGAGATCCAATAACTTGCTTATGCAGTATTTGCCCAATAGCAAGAAAAATTCATATCAGCCGTATTATTTTATAGACCTATTCCAATTTTCCATGCAAAATGAATGTCAAATAAAGAGATAAACTAAATATAAAATGTAAAACATGGAAAATTCATCACTTGAAAATATAAATAGAGAGGGTGAAATGCAAAGAGCAAATCTTGTGATGGAAAAAGAAGAATATAGCAAATAGATAAATGTGTAACTTTTTATTTTCAGTAAGATTAGGTGGGCTTCATTAAGGTATCAACTCTGGAAGTGGAATTTTCAATCCCATAATCATCCCCACAATAAACATTCCTATATAGGTGGTAGCATAGTGCCTAAGGCACTTGATTGCTAACCAGAAGGCTGGCAGTTAAAACCCACCAGCCACTCCTCAGAAGGAAGGTTGGGCAATCTACTTCTGTAGTGAAACTGCCTTGGAAACCCAAGAAAGGGTCGCTATGAGTCGGGTCCTACTCGGCGGCACATAACAACAACAACAACATATAGGCTGCATTTTACATGTATTTATTTTTCCTGCAAGCAGTCAATATGATTTTATCCAAACAAAATCAAGGCATTAGTACACTCAAACTATCTAGGATCTGGCTGATCTGCTTTTTTTGAGAGAGAGACTAAAATGGTTGCTGCTTGTTAATATAATTGAAAGGGATAAATTAGCATCTGAAAAAAATGGCTATTCATGTTAGACATTATTTTGCCCTTGTCAAACAATATGTATTTCATTGTTCTTTGTGACATTTTGCTAAGGATAGAAAGAACTATAAACTTTTAATAGTGTTACCTGTTATTAAGTGTTCCAGTTGATTCATAATTCTGCTTATTACACAAACTATTTTATAAAATTTATTGAGCCATATTCAAGATGATGCTATAGCCTTTAGGTAGATATAACTTTCCAATAACTGTATTTGCCTTGGCTCCTCTGAAGCTGGACAAGGTGAGATCTGTGTTACTTAGACAAAAATCAAATACTGACTTGGAAAAATCAATTTGTTCTGCTTTCAGAGCATAATTAGTCACAATTCACATTGAGAATTGCCAAGTTGAAGCTTGTTATTCTAAAACTCTTATTTCCTCCCAATTCCTGGCAAACGAGGCTGATTAGTAAATACATCCCTGAATATTGCATTTTTTAAAATATCATTCTTCTCCCTCATCTTTGTACACAATAACTCTTTTCCAGTTTTGACAGTAACAGTTGATTTTAAGAGTTTACTTTTAATTTTGCAATCAGGAAAAGTTATATGTGAAATTTGTTTATTTTTATCCTGCTTCTGACTAGTCTTGGCTTATCCCTGTAGGAAGTCAGACATTAACCACACTTCCCATTCTTAGCAGCATGATTCTCAGATAAGACTTTAGAAACAAACATAAATGAATAGTTCCTGTGCTACCTTCTCAGGAAGATGTAAAATGTGCAATTTGAATATTCAGAGAAAATATTCTCGAAATCAGAAACACACACACATATACATTTCGGAACTTTCTATAAAATGGTTGACATTTATTTTGTTTTGGATAATTTACCATTTACCTTCCTAGAAGCATTTGATAAACAAATCTTTTAGCAAACTTTGTATTGGGAAATTTGGTAGGTAGGATATATGTAACAGTTGAGAGATATCCTTTTGTTTCATTTTGCACTTCTTCTAGGACAGATTTATTGATTTTATTGTCAGTCCAAGGTATTTTCAGTATTCTTCACTAATACAATTCAAAGGCATCAATTCTTCTTCAGTTTTCCTTATTCATTGTCCCACTTTCACATGCATTTGAGCCAGTTGAAAATACCATGGCTTGGGTTACGCACACCTTAGTCTTCAAAGTGACATCTTTGTTCTTCAACACTTTAAAGAGATCTTTTGCAGCAGATTTGCCCAGAGCAATATGATATCTAATATCTTGACCTCTGCTTCCCTGAGTGTTGATTGTAAATCCAAATAAAATGAAATCTTTGGCAACTTCAATATTTTCTCCATTTACCATGATGTTGCTTATTTTTCAGGTTGTGAGGATTTTTGTTTTCTCTGTGTTGAAGTACTGAAGACTGTAGTCTTTGATCTTCATCAGTAAGTGCTTCAAGTCATCTTCAATTTCAGCTAGCAAGGTTGTGTCATCTGTATATATCAGGTTATTAATGAGTCTTCCTCCAATCCTGATGCTGTCTTTTTCTTCATAGAGTCCAGCTTCTCGGATTATTTGCTCAGCATACAGATTGAATAAGTATGGTGAAAGTATACAAGCCTGATGTGCATCATTCTTGATTTTAAACTATGCAGTATCCCTTTGTTCTATTTCAATGACAGCATCTTCATTTATGTGTAGGTTCTTCATGAGCATAATTAAGTGTTCTAGAATCCCCATTCTTCACATGTTATCCATAATTTGTTATGATCCATGCAGTCAAATGCCTTTACATAGTAAATAAACACAGGTAAACATGTTTCTGGCATTCTTTGCTTTTAGCAGATCCATCTGACATTAGCAATAATATCCCTCCTTCCATGTCCTCTACTGAATCCATCTTGCATTTCTGGAAGTTCCTGTCAATGTGCTGCTGCAACTGTTTTTGAATTTCACTTCCACAGGTGATGCCTTAATGAAGCCCACCTAAGGAAGGTTGGGCAATCCTACTTTCGTAGTGATACTGCCTCGGAAACCCAAGGAGGGGTCGCTATGAGTCGGGGCCGACTCGACGGCAAACAACAACAACAACAACAACAATCTTATTGACAATGAAAAGTTATGTGTTTAATTACCCTTGAAATTTAACTTGCATGCAATATTAATGATATTGTTTGATAATTTCCATTTTCTGTTGGATCACCTTTTTTTTTTTGAATGGGCACAAATATGGATCTCTTCCAGTCTGTTGGCCTGATAGGTGTCTTCAAATTTCCTGGCATAGATGAGTAAGGGCCTCCAGCACTGCATCTGTTTGTTGAAATATCTCAGTTGGTATTCTGTCATTTCCTGGAGCCTTGTTTTTCATCAGTTTATTCAGTGAAGTCTGTACTTCTTCCAGTGCCATTAATTCTTGATCATTTGCTACCTCCTGAAATGGCTGATTGTTGACCAATTCTTTTTGCTACTGTGACTCTGTGTATTCTTTCCATCTTATTTGATACTTACTGAATCATTCAACATTTTGCCCATAAAAACCAAAATGAAACCCACTGCCTTTGAGTCATTTATGACTCATAGCAATCCCTCCTTGGGTTTCCGAGGCAGTACCTCTACAGAAGTAGATTGTCCAGTCTTCCTTCCAAGGAGCGGCTGGTGGGTTTGAGCCATCACCCTTCTGTTTAGCAGTAAAATTCCTTAGACACTACGCCACCAGAGCTCCCATTTAGAATCCTTCAATATTGCAATGTGAGGTTTGATTTTTTTTTTCTTTAATTCTGTCAGCTTGAGAAATGCTGAATGTGTTCTTCCTTTCTGGTTTTCTAATTCTAGGCTGTTGCACATTTCATTATAATACTTTATCTTCTCAAGCCATCTTTTGAAATATTCTGTTTAGCTCTTTTACTTTAACATTTCTTTGCTCTTTAGTTATTCTTTATTCAAAAGCAAATTTCAGAGTCTCTTCTGACATTCATTTTGGTCTTTTCTTCCTATCCTATCTTTTTAATGAGCTTTTGCTTTTTTTGTGTATGATATTTCTGATGTCATCCCACAACTTGTCTGGTCTTCAGTCAGTGGTGCTCAATGTGTCAAATCTTTTCTTCTGATAGTCTCTAAACTCAGGTGTCATATACCTTGCTTCACATTTTGGCTCATGTAGACTTTTTTTAATTCTATTCAGCTTCAACCAGAAGTTGCATATCAGAAATTGATGATCTATTCGACAGTCAGCCCCAGCCTTGTTTTGACTGATCTATTGAGCTTCTCCATTGCCTTTTTCCACAGATTTAGTTGATTTGATTTCTGTGCATTCTATCTGGCAAGGTCCCCATGTGTACTGGCTGTTTATGTTGTTGGGAAAAGTGAATGCCCATATAATTAAAACTAAAAAGAGGAAAGTTATGATAACTTCTTAGGTACAGTTGCCTACTCTGATGGAGGGAGTTGTTGGACCTGTGGGCTCAGGACCAGGATCACAGGGGACATCAAGCTCAAGTGACATAATATGCTACACAAAATCATTGTTCTAGATTGTACTTTGGTGAGTAGTGACTGGGGTTTTAAAAGTTTGCAAGCAACCATCTAAATACAACAATGTATCTCCTCATCCATAATAAAAATAATGAATAGTAATAATAATGAATAAAACCAAAGACACATGGACACAATTAATCCAAGGGACTGGTGGGCAATATGAATTTCAGCCTATATGACTGTGAGATCAATCAACAGTAATAGATGATGCTCGGCTACCACTGTCAACCACTCAAAAAGGGATCAGAACTGGAGATCCTGGATAGAGTGGGAGAAAAATGTGGAACAACACTCAAAATCATAAAAAAAAAAAGAATACCAAGATTACTGGTTTAATAGAACCTGGTGAAACCCCTGTGACTACAGCCTGTATTTTCCTTTCAGGTCTGCAATTGAGCTTACTCCCATGGCTTCCAGCCAAACAACAGACAGACATATAAGGTGAACATTTACACTAAGTAGATATACTCCTTAGAACATTTAATTATGGGATATCAGAAGGGCAGTATTTGCACAGGGGGATAGGTCAGAGGACAGGAATGCATAGGAAAGAAGGACAGAGGGAATAGGTAACTAAAGAGGGGAAGTGGGAAGAGAACTGTTACATTGTGGAGAACTGCAGTCAATGTCATGAAATAAAATGTGTATGAACTATTGTTTGGAAAATGATTTTGCTCTGTAAACTTTCACCCACATCACAATAAAAATTAAAAAGAAAAAAAGGTATTTGCAATGAATTAGTCGTTGGTTTTGCAAAATTCCATCATGAGAGTTCCAGTGTTATTTCTGTCACCAAGGCCATATTTTCCAACTACTGATGCTTTTTCTTTGTTTCCAATTTTCACATTACAACCACCAGTAATTATTAATATATTTTGATTGCATGTTTTGTCAATTTCCAACTGTAGAAATTGGTGAAATCTTCAATTTCTTCATCTTTTGCTTCAGTGGTTGGTGCATAAATTCAAATAATAGTCCTATTTTCTGATCTTCCTTATAGCTGTATGGATATTTTCCTATCACTGACAACATTGTGCTTCAGGATAGATGTTGAAATGTTCTTTTTGATGATGATTGAAGAGGCAATACCATGCCTCTTCAATTTGTTATTCCTGGCATAGTAGAGCATATGATTGTCTGATTTCAAATGGACAATACTAGTGTGTTTCAGTTCACTGATGCATAAGATATTGATCTTTATGCATTCCATTTCCATTGTGACAACTTCCAATTTTCTTAGATTCATATCTTGTTCATTCCACATTTTGGTTATTAATGAATGTTTACAGCTGTTTCTTCCCATCAGCAAATAAAGGTCCTGAAAGATTTACTCCACTCACATCATTAAGGTTGACTCTACTTGGGGAGGCAGCTCTTCCCCAGTTGTATTTTGAATGCCCTATAACCTGAGAGGCTCATCTTCCAGCTCTACATCAGACAACATTTCATGGTTCTTCATAAAGTTTTCCAATAATATATCAGACAGTGTTTCACTGTTATTCATAAGGTTTTCAGTAGCTAATTTTTTCAGAAGTGGATTGCTCTGTCCTTCTTCCTAGTCTGTCTTAGTCTGGAAACTCCACTGAATCTGTCTCCCATGAATGACACTGCTGGCATTCAAAAGGCCAGTAGTTTTGCCTCCAGCCTCATAGCAAAATACAAGCCATCACAGCAAAAGAAATTAACAGATGAGTGGTGCTTCCAAGGCCTTGAGAGGTTCTACAATGGGCCAGAGGTAGGAGACATCTTTCCCATTAAGAGTGTGAGCATTTATGCAAGGGGAGACCCCCAGAGAGTTTAGTGCAGTATTCACACTAAGGGCCAAGAGACCAAAGAAATGGCCTGGAGCTGTACTCTGTGCTATGGATTTGTTGGTACTTAGGTACAGGTAGTCCAGGGGTGGCAGGCTGGACAGACAGTAAAAGAGAACCGTGCTGCCAAAAAGCCCAGGTGAGTTATGGCTCTTTGCCAAAGCTCACATGACCCTCAACTTCCATTCCCACATACCTGCACTCCAGGAAGCAGAGCTCTGAATCCAGATGTCCTTGTAAATCTTTTGGGGCTGTTTCAAGGCTTGGCTTACAGCCTGGCACATCTATAAGAACAATAGCTGAAAAACAACAGCCCCACAAGCCCCTGCAGTGGCTTGTCAGGAACATCAACATATTCAGGTATGCACAGTGTTACCTACAACTTAGTTTATATTTCCTAGATAGGAGCTCTCCAAATATTGGTGATTGTGCATGCTTTATAACTCACTACCTGAGAGCTCATAACTCTGAATCAGAAGCACAGGTAGCCCCTTCCCCCATATAGATCTCCACTCTGTCAATAGAACAGTAACAGCAACAGAGATATTAGACAAACCAGAGTAGGTGCTAGCTAGATTGGTAAATGTGGGCAGATAATCCCAACAGAAGAAGACCTGTTGGCTAGTGCCTACCCATTACTCACTATTTAGATCATGTCATTTCAGCAGCTATGACAGAAGTTGACTGTCCCTCCTCAGTGCAATTATGGGATTTAAAAGTATGAAGAAGGATATACTGGAGTGGAGGGAAGGAGGGAAATTCTAGGGGAGGTAAAAAAAAAAAGCAGGCTGTTAACTTAGGGGAACAGCAGTAGAATCACTGTTAGAGTTAAAAAAGCTTTTCTACCAAGTCAACCAGAGCAGTACAGTTCCATATGTTGGCTTGTGCTTGCGCAGAGATGGCTATTATTACATAAGAAGATAGCAGGAGATTAACTTAAAAAATTGAACAAAGAAAATATCTATTTAATTAACAATTCTAATGGAAATTTTTCAAAAAAGAGGAAAGAAAAGAAACTATATTAAATAAAATATTAAAATGTAAAGGATAGTCAGGAAATCAGTAATCACAACAATTTTGAGTGGATTAACCTTGCTGATTAAAGATAAATGCTCTCAGATTGGATTTAAGAAAAAAAATTATCTGGCAATATGTTGTTTACAAAAGAAACATTTAATGAAAATGAACATAAGTAAAGGGATGATAAAAAGGGGGGGGGGG
>NW_006921835.1:1744400-1747115 GCF_000298275.1 Orycteropus afer afer
TTCACTCCTCATTTGCCATGCCCAACCCTAACCCAGTCTCCTCCCTTCCCTGCCCAGTAACCCTCCCTCTCCGCCCCTCATAGTTATACACTCCTGTTTGTCCTGTATTTCCTCCATATGAATGTTGCCCCTCTGATGCCCCATGATCTATTGCTCCATGGCATGCATTTCCATAGAGTATGTGAGTGCATCACCCTGGGTTGAGTGGTCTACATGTATATCTTGTTAACTATTGGGCTGAGAGGCAGCCCCTGGGAGTTAGTTTTATTCCAGGCCCAGAATGTATCCCAGGGCCATAGTATTAAGGGTCTCACCAGACCCCATCCTACGAGTAATTCTGGTCATTACTGAGTTTTTGGATTTTGTTCCACATTTTTCCTCCTACTCTATCCAAGATCTCCAGATTTGATCCTTTCCTGAGAGGTTGGGATTGATAGCCGGCCACCATCTAGTTCTTCTAGTCTCAATCGAAGGTCATCGTGTCCTAGAGCTGATTGCTTCCAAATGCCCTTGTTTATTTTATTTTATTTTATTTTTTACACTTTTCTTCACTTCTGACATTAGGAGACCATTAGCTACATCTTTGATGGCCGCTTGAAGGCTTTTAAGAACCCCGTCACTACTCACCAATGTAGGAGGAGGAATAAGGCTTTTACATATTTTGTTGTGCCAATTGAATCTGGTGTCCCCCAGTATGATGGTTTTGAGATGGTAGATTCATTGGATCTCACTCCCACAGTGTCTGGGTGTCTGTGAGGGATTACTCTGCCTGTCTTCTATTGTTTCTATAAAGATGGCAAGTATTTTGTATCACTGGTATCTGTGCAAGATTAGCCTGTGCTGAATCTATCTTTGGTCTAGAGTATACTCCTGTTCACTGACCCCCATCTGATCCTCTCAGGTGTTTATGTGTTTATCTGTAGCCTGGTGTTTGGTGTTAATGGTAATGCAGCATTGTGGGCACACTGGTTGGTATTAACATCTGTCATCTATCTCCTATGTGCACAATTCAGTGTCCTCCCTTTTCCTAATTTTATCATGGTGGTCACAAACTCTTTCTATACATCCCTCCCCCCACCCACGTCAGTATGTGGGCCCCAACTAGCCCAGAATTAATCCCTCCTCTTCCCTCCCCACATCAGTGTGTGGGCCCCAACTAACCCAGAATTAATCCCTCCTCTTCCCTCCCCACCCCAGGAACCTACAAAGTGAGTTCCCTTTCACAAGCAAACCCTTCTTTGTCTTTTTACAGAAATGGGCATATATAGTATGTGTCCTTTGTGATTGACTTATTTCATTCAGCATAATGTCCTCCAGGCTCATCCACATTGTGAGATGATTCACATAGCCCTCATTGTTCTTTAATGTAGCATAGTATTCTGTTGTGTGCGTGTACCATAACTTGGTTATGAGAATTTATTTTAAAAAGCGTAAGACAGTATTATGAGCAAATAATACAAAGAAGTTGAAAACATTTAAAATGGATATATCTGAAAAAAATACAAAATGCCAAAATTCCTCATTAGTCATAAAAAGAGAAAAGGCAGACAGTGTACCAAATTGTCATGAGTGGCTTAATAGAAGAAAGAAATTTATTCATAAACATAAGAAACCACAGAAAGCTTTTGAACTGTAAAATGAAATATAAATGTCTTTACTAATATAAAGATATTTTTTTAGTAGTATATTCAAGCAGAATATGAACTATGAGTCCCAGAAACATCTTGAGGCAGACTTTGCTTCCTAAAATGTAAGAAATAAACATTTAGGCATTAGTTCCTGGTGTCTGCTAGAAACCAAAATATGAGATTAACAAGTAGCAAAATTTAAGGTAACCAGCTGTCCTGGTTTGCCAAAGACTGAGGTTGTTACTGGGATGTGGGGTTTACAGCACTGAAATTGAGTAAAATCCAGGTGAACTATGATGAGCTGGTAACCCTAGCTCAACGAGTGTCCATTGGCCTATAAAATGAGTTTGATTTCATTATACTAGAATATGTGTGCTTAAAAAAAATAAAAAAGAAAGGAGGAGAATAGTGACAGTGATATCTTACTACATGTTCATTAAAAAGATCATAGGTATGTGTTGTGGGTTGGATTCTAATTCCAAAAAAGGTATGGTGAAATTCAAATCTCCAGTACCTGAGAATATGACCTTTCTTGGAAATAAGGTCTTTGCAGATGTAATCAAGTTAAGATGTGCTCATATTGGATTAGGGTGGGTCTAAGCCCAGTGACTGCTATTCTTATAAGAAGGTCATGGGAAGACAAAGATAATTAGAGGCACAAAAGGAAAACATCATGTGATGATGGAGGCAGAGATTAGAGTGATGCCTCTCTAAGTCAAGGGACATCAAGGATTGCTAGCAGCACCATAAACTAAGAAAAGGGCATGGAAAATATTCGCCTTAAAGCCTCCAAATCTTGGATCTTCTCTGAAAGCAAAGAATACCAGAAAGATGCTTACTTATGTTTTATTGACAATGTAAAAACATTTGATTGTGTGGATCATAACAAATTATGGATAACATTGAAAATAATGGGAATTCCAGAACACTTAATTGTACTCATGAGGAACCTGTACATAGACCAGAAGGCTGTAATTTGAACAGAACAAGGGGATACTGCATGGTTTAAAATCAAGAAGGGAGTGGGTCAGGGTTGTATCCTTTCACCATACTTATTCAATCTGTATGCTGAGCAAATAATCCAAGA
>NW_006921835.1:1753340-1762311 GCF_000298275.1 Orycteropus afer afer
GTGCAGAAGAGTATGAAGGGATGGACACTGGGAGGAGTTAACTATGGGGAGGAAGTGGGCGGGGAGCTGCTGCATTGTAAATTTTGGTCAATGTCATGAGACAAAGTATATGTGAACTGCTGTATGAAAAGTGAATTTACTCTGTAAATCTTCACCCAAATCCTAGTAAAAAAATAAAATAAAATGTAAGAAATAAACATTTAGGCATTAGTTCCTGGTGTCTGCTAGAAAAGAGGAGGAAATATAAACTCTTGTTGCAGACTTGTCATCCCAAATTTATTAGCTTCTTCCAAAGGAATTAAGTTTTAGTGGGGCTATGGCTATCTAGTTAGTTACAATTGCTAGTCTCTTTTGCAACTCAATATCCCCATACAGTTAAGTTCTCACAATTGAATAGAAGTAATAATGATGATTGTGCAAGTATCACCTCAAATACTTAATGAAAAATTCCTGTCCTGGATTCAGCTTTTTTTTTTTTTTTTTTCTATAGTCTGGAGCCCAGATCCTATATAAACCTAACTTCAACCATGCAGATGTGGAAAATTTACTACAAACTGATGGAGCAAAAATGTGTATAAAATTGAAACCCTGAATTACCTCTGGAACAGAATTCTTAGTTGAATAAAAATAAAATTCCATGTATCACAACCATTATGTTTGTGCATTGTTTTCACAGCAATAGCCTTTATCTCAATTAATAAATACTTATTGTAAATCAGAATATTGAGCTTCTAACATAGTGTTTTAATTAAACCCCTCAGTAAGCCAAAGGAAGGATCTGCAGTTACCTCCAGCTGTTCCGATTAAATATGTAGACACTCTTTCTTGATATAATTTCCCTAGATATATTTTAACCTAGCTACTTTCATGTATCTGACATATTTGGAATAACTGCTTGTCTTAGTGTTAATTTCTTTTTCTTTTTTTAATATTAGTAGTACTCTACAAAAAGGCTTTTCAAGAAAATATATGAAATGACACATTGACTGAATTACAGAGATAATTCAGATAAAAAGATGTCTGAAAGCTTTATATGGCTTCAAGTCTCTGCATCCAGGACAATCATTATATTTTGTAAAAGTATGGATATCTTCATGTCAGACCAGCTTAACTTCAAAATGCTTTCCAATATAGCATACACAGGAGCTCTTGTAGCATAGTGCCTAAGGCACTTGACTGCTAACCAGAAGGCTGGTGGTTCAAACCCATCCACCACTCCTCAGAAGGAAGGTTGGGCAATCTACTTCCGTAGTGATATGGCCTCAGAAGCCCAAGGAGGGGTCGCTATGAGTAGGGTATGACTCAATGGCACATAACAACAACAATATAGCATACCATGGACTTGAACAACTAAACTAAAATAATGTATTAAAACACCTAGAATAGCATTTGGCACCTAGGGAGTCCCAATAACCTAGTTACTCCATTTCTCTTAGCCAGACATTTTCCAATTTGAAGGTCAAAAATATAATGCAATGATTTTCTTAAAAAAAAAAAAAAAAAAGCAACTAAGACCATTGTATCTATTCTACTTCCTAAGAACAATGGTAAGAAATAAAAGACATCTTGGTGACTAATAATCTTCCTTAAAATATAAACAACTCATAAAATGTGTTTAGCAATACCTGATGTAAGTCAAAAAGTAAGACAGTAACCATGGAGGCTGTATCAACTGATAACAAACATAACTAAAAATTAACTACAATTGAATCTGAGTATTTATTCCAGAAAGTCAGACTTGAATTTGCATATTCAAAATTTATGTTTCCTTAGCAACTGTAACCCATTTCTTACACATGGATAACATCATGCAGTTGTGTATGTACAAGGTTTTTTAATAGTTTATAACCCACTAATAATATTTATAATTAAAATTAGTGACTTACTAACATAGTAATGGTAACATAACATGGCATATTAAGTCCTAATGCAGACATAAAATTAATGTAATATGGATACGGTAAAATTCATTTTTATTATCTGTTTTATAGAATGAAACAAATCAGCAAATCCAAAGTTAGATTAAGCATGAGAATAAAGAATCCCCCTGATTTGACTATCCCTTTTTCACCATATTCCTCACAAATATCTTTTAGGAAGCTACTTCTCTGAATAAACAATTCTAATCAGGGAAAACTTCTCCATTTAATACACCTAAGGAGTCTTTTATTTACCACATTTGTGCCTGTAATGACACAGGTCTCACTGCTTTGTCCCCAAATACCTATGCAAGTTCTTTTAATCTAGCTTGTACCTCTACTCCTTCACTGATTCTTCATTAGCTATATTCCCAGAACTAGTCTTTGGCACTTCTTTGAATCTCTCATGTGGTATTTACACATAAAAATAGCTTTGATATATTGATTATTAGGCAGCATACCGGTAATTTTCCATATATTAATACTATTCCTCATGAAGTTTGGTAATGAAGAGACTAAGTTAAAGAGTGGCTTGCCAATGTTATAAATGCAGTAAAAAAAAAAATAAAAAAACAGGCTTTTTAATCAGACTGGTTTGACTTCAAAGCACTTTCTAATAAAACATATCATGGAATGGAAGAAAATGTTGAAGTTCAAGTCAGAGGAATGATAATTAACTTGGGAATGGCAAATGGAAATCAATCATTCACTTTCCTCTAACTGTACCTATCAACTGTATGAAATAATTTGGAAAAAAACAAAATGTGCATTGGCTTGTTTTGGGGATAAGGGAATTACACCTCCTGCAAAGTTAGAGAGATCACAATAACCCACAAGATTGCCCACAATTCTGACACCAATTACAAGTTCAGATGGTTCCCATGACCACTTACAAGTTCAATAATTTGTTAGAACCCACTGAAAGCTATTATACTCAAAGTTATAGTTTACTATAAGGAAAGAATACAGATTAAAACAAGTCAAGGAAAGAAGTGCATAGGGCAGAGTCCAGGAAAAGGCCCAAATGCAGAGCTTCTATCGTCCTCTCTGTAGAGCCATGGAGAATATTACATTCTCAGCATCATTGTGTGATAATACATGCAGAATATTGGCAGTGAGGGAAGATCACCCAAGCCTCAGTGTCCAAAGCTGCTTTAAGGGCTCTATCATGTAGGTATAGTTGATTGATTCACCAAGTCTTCAGACTCCAACCCCTCCGGATATTGACTATTAATGTGTGGCCCACAGCCCCTATCTTAAATCACATGATTAGTCTTTTGTCATGGCTAGACCCCACCCTAAGACTATCCAGTTGAGACAGCCGCCACTCCAAATCATATTGCTAGACCCAAGGTTTCAAAGCAAACAAAGGCACTCCTATCAGATATGACATGCTAAGGTTATTGATATAACTTTCTAGAAGCCAAGGATAATGGCCAGACGTCTTTTTGGTAAATATTCCATTCTCTACTATACAAGGATTTAAAGCAACAGAGAGAACTGTCAAAGTATCTGCCATTGTAAGATTTTATTCCTTTGGGAGAAATAGATAGCAAACAAGGCAATTCCCCCCCCCCAAAAAAAAAAAATGATAAGTGCCAGGAAGATAATAAAACAACAATTACAGAGAGTAATGGGAGTGGTAGATTTCATATATTGGATGGTATGAGAAGCCTTTCTGAGAGCTAAATGATTAGTAAGATACAGCCAGGAAATTACCTAAAGAAAGAGCTATGCAATCAAAGGGCTCAGGAGGTACAAAGGCCCTAAGGCAGAAATAAGCTTATAGGAATTGAAAAACAGGCAGCAGGTCTTTGCAACTGGGAGTTCTGTGTAAGAAGGAGATATATAACATGATGTATGAGAAAAAAAAGCTTGGAGCAAGATTACACAGTCACCTGAGCCATAGTACATTTTGGTTCTATTCTAAACTCTACAAGAAACCACTGCAAGGCTTTAGGTAGAAAGTGACACTGGAATATGTATGTTTTTTAAAAGATGAATCTGAGAAAGTATGAAGAATAAAATATTGGATTAAGGGGCAAAAGTGAGCAAAACAGACCAATGAGATGGTTACTATAATAGTCCAATAAGAAATGATGTTATCTGGAACCAAGATGAAAGCAGAGAAAAAAGTATATGCGTTTGGGACTAATGGGGAGTGGTAGTATCACCACACATCTTAAATCATGTCATTGGTCTTTCTAGCAGGACTTGCCTAGATGTAAGTATTGAGATTAAAGAGGACCTTAGGGGAATTTAGTCATATAGAATAGAGCCAAACAGGCCTGAGTTCAAATCATGTATATGCTCTGAGATCTTGATCAAGCAATTTGTCGTCTCTTGCCTTCATTTTCCTCATCTGAAAAATGAACCAATACCTATCTTCAGATTTAATAAATGTGTTATGTTGAATAATTTAAAAATTACTAGCATACTGCCAAGCACATAGTAAACATTCAATACTGACTTTAATATTAATGTTATAGTTATTCCATACTAAATAGTAACAATTGAATTGTGCTTTTTGCTGGAATCAGGTTTGTCTTCAATGCATTAAATTTTCACACGTTTGTTAAAAACAGACCACAGTAAGAGAAAAAATAAAACTTTGCCAGCAATTCAATGCTATCCATCAAGTATTGAGTGAATGGTCACTCACTACAAACAAGAACTGTGGAAGGCACAAGAAAATTAAAAATAAATAAGCATGGTCCCTGAATTCTGAAAGCCTGAATTCTAACAGAGAAAACATGTATATTAAAAAAAAAAAAAAAGACATAAATTAAACACAACAATGTAGTTATATACAAAAAATCATGGCAGTGCCAAAATGGCAGGAAGGTGCCATCTTCTGACCTTCTCTAACCCCACAAGAAAAAAAAGAAAAAACAAATTCCCTGCCATCGAGTTGGATCCGACTCATAGTGACCCATCCTTAGGTTTCTGAGGCAGTGTCACTACGGAAGTAGATTGGCCAATCTTCCTTCTAAGGAGTGGCTAGTTGGTTTGAACAGCCAGACTTCTGGTTAGCAGTCAAATGCCTTGGGCACTATGCCACCAGAGATCCTAACCGCACAAGAGGAAAAGAGGAAGACAGAATCATCAGCAGTATCCAAGGCCTATTCGTGCCAGGCTAGACATGCTCCCTCCCTCTAGCACTTTCACCAACTGTTTCTCCCGCAACACCCACCACCTCTCTGCTGTGTTCGATAATTTGCTTCAGTGGCCACATGGAACTCATATATTATGGAGTTTATTAGGGGAGTAATAGGCTATAATTTAAGTACAGGAATGTGTTCAGTCTCTTGCAGCCGGCTGTCTCACTCAGCAGCCTGCAGTATCAGTAGCACATCACTCTCTCAGAAGTTGTGGCACATCATTCAGCAATATGTGTCTCTCTCATGTTTCTCAGGAGCACATTTCTCGGCAGCACATCTTTCTCAGCCAGCAGTCAGAGAGACTCCTTCTGCCTCTACAAGGGCTCCTTGAGCCTGGCAGAGTGGCCCAAAACAACCAATACCAGCATCAGATCTCTACAGACCTGAGGCAGAGTTAACTTCCCAGAAAACTACTTTGTGCTGCTCCCAACAGAAATACCCCAAGTGGATAACTTTAACAATCAGGAGCTACCAGTTGCTCATGGCAAGTTCTACCACAAAGACTTATGGCTAGAAAAGCCACACTATGTAATTTACTACACTTCAGGCAGCAAATATGTATGGATGAAGGAATCTTTATTTCTGAATAAGTGGAAAAAATCATTAACGAAAACTATAAAGGAGTGTGGGATTTTCCAAATATTCCTATAGAAACCAAAAACCAAACTCACTATTTTCAAGTTGGACCCGACTCATAGCGACCCCTCCTTGAGTTTCCAAGTCCGTATCAATACAAAAGTAGATTGCCCAATCTTTCTTCCAAGGAGTGGATGGTGGATATGAACTGCCAGCCTTCTGGTTAGCAGTCAAATGCCTTAGGCACTATGCCAAAAAAGGAAGACATTCCAAACTGATTGCATATCCAAAGAAAATGAAATCTTTGAAAACATTTGTTTATCACGATGTTGCTTATTGGTCAAATTGTGAGGACTTTTATTTTCTTTATGTTGAGGTATAATCCATACTGAAGGCTGTAGTCCTTGATCTTCATCAGTAAGTGTTTCAAAATTTCTTCACTTTAAGTAAACAAGATTGTGTCATCTGCATTTCACAGGTTGTTAATAAGTCTTCATCCACATGTGATGCATTATTCTTTGTATAGTTCAGCATCTCAGATTTATTTGCGGCATACATGTGAATACTTAGGGTGAAAGGATACAACCATAATGAGTACATTTCTTGATTTTAATTCACACGATATCCTCCTGTTCTGTTTGAATGACTGCTTCTTGGTACATTCATGAGCACAATTAAGTGTTCCCGAATTCCCATTCTTTGCAATGTGATCAATAATTTATTATGATCCACAGAGTTGAATGTCTCTGCATAGTCAATAAAACTCAGGTAAACATTTTTCTGTCATTCTCTGCTTTCAGCCAAAATTCATCTGACATCAGCAGTGATATCCCTTACTCCACGTTCTGTTCTGAACGTAGCTTGAATTTTTTTTCATTTCATTGTCAATATATGCTGCAATAGTTTCTGAAATTTTGTGTGCATGTGATATTAATGATATTGTTTATTAATTTCCACATTCCACAGGATAACCTTTCTTTGGAATGGCCACAAATATTTAGTTTGTCCTGTTGGCTGGTCAGGTAGTTATCATCCAAAGTATGTGGCATGGACAAGCAAGCACTCTCAGTATTGGATTCATTTGTTAAAGCATCTCAATTGGTATGTTGTCAATTTCTGGAGTCTTGTTTTTTGCCAATGCCTTCAATTCAGTTTGTACTTCCTCCTGTAGCACCATCAATTTTTTATCATATGCTACCTCCTAAAATGTTCAAATGTTGAGGAATTATTTTTGATACAGTGGTTCTTTGTATTTTTTCCATCTTCTTTTGTTGCTTCCTGATTTTTCCAATTTTTGGACCATAGAATCCTTTGATATTTCAGTTTGAGCCTTGAATTTTTCATTCGGTTAGTTCAGCTTAAGAAATGCTGAGTATGTATTTCCCTTCTGGTTTTCTAGCTGCAGGTCTGCACATTTCTTTATAAACTTCACTTTGCTTTCTTGTGCTGCCTTTTGAAATCTATTCAGCTGTTGCTTTATAATTTCTTCTGTTCTCTTTAGATGCTCTATACTCAAAACCAAGTTTCAGAGACTCATGACATTCATTTTGTTCTTTTCTTTCTTTCCTGTCTTTTGAATAATTTTTGTTTTCTTCGTGTATGACATCCTTGATATCATCCTAAATCTCTTCTGGTCTTTCATCATTACTGTTCAATGCATAAAATATATTGTTTAGATGATCTCTAAATTCATGTGAGATATATTCAAAGTTGTACTTTGACTCCTGGACTTACTTATTTCAAATTTTTTTAACTTCAACTTGAAATTTCATCGAGCAAAATGGTCTGTTCCACAGTAGGGCCCTGGACTTGTTCTGACTGATGATATTGAGCTTCTCCATTATTTCTTTCCACAGATGTAGTCTATTTTATCCCTGTGTATTACATCCAGTGAAGTCTGCATGTATCATTGTAATTTATGTTGCTGAGAAATGGTATATCCAATGAATAAGTCATTGGTCTTGCAAAAATCTATCATGTGCTATTTGGTGTCATTTCTATCACCAACAAAAATCCTCACAATTGGACGAATAAGTAGCATCATGATAAATGGAGAAAATATTGAAGTTTTCAAAAATTTCATTTTAGTTGGATGCATTGTGTCCACACAAGTAGGAGTCATCAAACAATGTGCTGCTTTTGGGAAATCTGATGCAAAATAACTTTTTAAAGTATTAAAACACAAAGCTATCACTTTGAAAAACAAAGTGTGTCTGACCCATACCAACTCAGTGCCTTTTAGTTTATTCTGACTCATAGTGACTCCCACTGGGTTTCCAAGTCTATAAATCTTTATAGAAGTAGATTGTCCCATCTTCCTTCTATAGAGAAGTTGGTGAGTTTGAACTGCTGACCTTCTGGTTAGCAGCCAAATGCCTTATCCACTGCACCATCAGAGCTCCTTGTCTAACTCAAGCCATGATATTTTCAATTACTTCGTATGCATACAAAAGGTGAAAAATGAATAAGGAAGAACAAAGAAGAATTGATATATTTGAATTATGATATTGTTGAAGAATATTGAATATACCATGGACTGCCAGAAGAACAAACAAATGTCTTGGAAGAAGTACAGATAGAATACTCCTCATAAGTGAGGATGGTGAGACTTAGTCTCATACTTTAGATATGTTGTCAGGAGGTACCAGTCCCTGGAGAAGGACATCATGGTAGGTAAAGTAAGTAATAAAAAGTAAGGCCCTCAACAAGGTTTATTGACACAGTGGCTCCAACTATGGGCTCAAACATAGAAATTATTGTGAGGATGGCACAGGACCAGCTAACATTTCATTATGTTATACATAAAATCATTATGAGTCAGAATTACCTTGAATGCACCTAACAGCAACAGCAGTATTCTTATCTGAAGGATCGTATAAGAAGCTACATCATCAGCAGAGAAACTACATTCTCTGTAGAAAGTGAATTATGTGTTTCCTAGAGAGTGAGTAGTTGAGTGTACAAGAGCAGAGACAAGATGGGAGGGTCACAAAACACATCCCTGAGGAAGAAGCAGCACTGAAACTCCGTGACAAGGAATTCCAAAAAATTTTATTTATATTTTATTTATATTTATATTTATATTCAAAGGATTGAGAGACAGATCAAGGAAAACACAGACAAAATCCTAGAAAAATTTCAGAAGAAAATACAAGAACAAAATCATAAAATAAATGAAAAATTAGAAATGATTTAAAATCTACAGATAGAAATCCAGAAGATTAATACTTAATTGTCAGAAATAGATAACACATTGAAAGGGCAAAGGAGTAGAATTGATGCAATGGAAGACAGAATTAATGAGATTGAAAAAAA
>NW_006921835.1:1762815-1767676 GCF_000298275.1 Orycteropus afer afer
ATTTCCAGATAAGCAGAAATTAAGGGAATTTTTTAAAACCAGACCAACCTTACAAGATATGCTAAAGGAAGTACTCTGGACAGAGAAGCAACAACGGCCAAAAACAACTGACCATTAACACACATGATGATATAACCATCATCCAGAAACCAACCCAGCTATGGAAGTATCCAAAGTAAATAAGCCTACAACATTGTAAACAGGGAACCAGAGACATCAATTGACAAATGACGACAGCTACAAACCAAAAAGAGGGAAAAACCTGTGTCATTGCAAAACTTCTAGATGGTAGGGATGTCAAGACAACTACAAGATAGAACAGACTGTTCTAAACTTGGGAAGGAAACTATAAATCACAGGGTAACCTCAAAGAAAAATGATAAACCTTCTCATTAAAATAAAAAGAGGACCAGCACAAATATTTAGCAAATACGAGAACAACAGCAAAGAAGGAAGTGATGACATCATTCATAAACAAAACAAGCACAGCATAGAAAATTATATGGAACAAAGAAATCAACAACATGAAAATGCGCATAACAAAAATGACAGCAACAGATTTATATTTGCCAATTATTACATATCTGGCAAGAGACTTATCTCCAAGATTTACAGAAAACTCCAATGCTTCAAAACTAAAGGACATAACAATCCAATTGAAAAATGGGCAGATGACATGAATAGACACTTCACCAAGGAGGATATTCAGGTGGCCAACTAATACATGAAAAGATGCTCACAATCATTGGCCATCTGAGAAATGTAAATCAAAACAACAATGAGATATCGTCTGACCACAGCACTGATGGCAAGGTTCAACAAGACAGAAAATAACATATGCTGGTGAGGATGTGGAGAGATTGGGACTCTCATACACTGCTGATGGGACTGTGAAGTGACACAGTCACTGTGGAAAGCAATAGGGTGATTCTTAGAAATCTGGAATTGGAGATACCATTTGACCCAACAATCCTATTACTAGCTATATATCCTAGAGAGGTGAGAGCTAAGACAGGAACAGATATATGTACACTTATGTTCATTTCAGCACTGTTTACAATAGCAAAAAGATGGAAATAACCTATGTGCCCATCAGCGGAAGAGTAGGTGACCAAACTAGGGTACATACACATAATGAATGCTATGCAGCAGTAAAGAATAATGTACAGTCTGCAAAACACTGAATACTATGGATGAACTTGGAGGACATTATGCTGAGTGAAATAAGTCAATCACAGAAGGATAAATACAGTATTAGTTAATTGTTGTGGAGGATCAAGGAAAGGTTTATCTATGGAGGGAAACTTTCTTTGTTGGTTGCCAGGGGTGGAAGGGGAGGGGAGGGAACACTGCAAAAAAAAAAAAAAAAATGTATTGACCCATGTCCCTTTAGTTTTGTGTATTTCACTGTACGTAAATTACATTTCAATAAAATGCATTTAAAAAAAAAACGAGGGGAGGGTTATGGAAAGGTTAGGAAAGATAGGAACTCTGTTCTTCCTGTGTTTGCTCAGCTCCCAGGTAAACAAAGGCATGGTTTGTGAAGGACTTTGAAAACCATGCTATGGAATTAAGAATTATTCCCTCGAGCAATGCACACTCATCAGAGTTTTATGTGTGATCAAATCTGTTTTAAAAACATACCTTTTGAGCTTTAAAAATTTAAGTCAGAGTTAAAGCTACTTAAGAAATGTAATGAGTTTAAAAAAAACAAACAAACTATGATTCCTTTTTTCCTTTTTTATTTTTTGATGAAGGAGAAATTGGAACACACTTGATAATTATTAAGCATATATACTCTTTGTTATGCTTTCTTCCTCCCTCATAGTCATGGTTTAAGTCAAGGTCAAAAAAACAAGTCAAGGATATAAACCTAACCTACAGTTCCTTATTCTCGGTTCAGTACTTTATGCGACTAAATAAAGTGAAAATGTGCCTGGATGTGCCTGATAGAGGAAAAGTCCCATTTTTATATGTAAAAATTACCTTTCTATGCACAAAATAAATTATAAGAGCTGTGCCATTTTAATCAATCTGTATTGGTAGAACTAGGCTCTATAGCTATTAAAATACTTCTACTTCCGAGGCTTCCTCATGCCATGCAGCTTAGTCATGCCTCCTTGAGCACATGGAGGCATGAATAAACTTTAAAAGAGAAAGAAGAATGCGCCTTCACTGGTTTTGTAAACACAGCAGCTGATGTGTTTGCCCTGAAGGGAGAGATCTGCCACTTTGTAAGTTAAGCTTGAGTGATTCTCAGGGCTTCTAGACAGATACTCAAGAAACATGTCTGCATAGTTTTAAAATAAAATCATTATCCTCCTTCCACGGACCAGAATATTGGGCAGCTTGCTATTTGGAAAGAAAGGCTGGAAGGCTAAAGCAGAATGGTATGTACATTTCATGATCATCTGAGTTTGTGAAAGTAGTTTCTTTATACAAAGACTTAGTTTTAAAAGGAGGAACCTCCCCTTCCCAGGATTCATAAGCTTTCAGATCCTGAGGCTTTCACATGCCCCATTTGAATAACATACTGTCTTCAATATATCTCTTTAATTTCCTTTAAAAAAAAAAAAAAAAAAAATCTCTGGTCTCAATGGTGGAAGTATCATTTCTACACTATACCATTCTTATGTAATAAAATCTGGTATGGTGATTAGAGGAGTTCTGATGACAATGCCTAAGAAATTTGATTGCTAACCTGAAGGCTGACAGTTTAAACCCACCAGTCAGAATCTTTGGAAAGAAGGTTGTGCAATCTACTTCCATACAGATACTGCCTTAGAAACTCAAGGGGGGGCTTATGAGTTGGAACTGACTCAAAGGCAGTGAAGAACTGCACTCAAGAACTCTCTCTTTACTATGCATTTCTCCTCCTTGTTTCCTTTCTGCCGTGGAGAAATGTGTTGTGGAATATCCCACACACAATTTCCGATTCATTCATTCATTAATCAAACATTTATTAAGCATCTGTGAACTTAAGCACAATGACAAAATCCTCAAGGAGTTCACAATCAGGAGATAGCATAGGAGAGGTAGATACTGAACATATAATCAATAAAGTATGACAAGTATTTTTTTTTAAGAGCAAGATAACTTACAGAAATGGAATAATTAATACCCCTGTCCTTTAAATCTATGGAAACATATTGCTTGAGGCTTTGTTAAACCCTTTAAAAAATACCAAACGCTGGTCACTGACATATTCAGATTTAAATTCCCAACCTTGACAAAAGCAGAATGAGATATTCATTACATAATGTGATTTCAAAGTGCCCCCAAAACACTTTCTGGTCTGCCAAGCTTTGAAATTCTTATAATTCAAGTCATTATATTACTAAACCACAAAAGCAACAACATTATTTTAAAAAAGAGTGCATACCAGTTAAAATCACATTAATTCACTAGGACTCATTAGTAGGAATCATTTACTTAGATTAACTTACTGATGGATCAGACCCATCAGACATCCATGATGAGAAAGGTGACCTCCGTGAGCTTTTGGATTGTCAGTAGATTTGTCTTCGATAATCTTCCCTGATGTTTCTAAAACGAGTTCTCGAGTGTTAGCTGCAATAGAAACATGGCAGAGGGTATCTGAAATGAATCAGCTTCTAGAATTCATTTCTTCTCAAGAGACTGGCAAAAAAAAAAAAAGTTTCTATCCTTTCTTCCAAACTATTCAAAGACAAAAGGACAAAACACCAATAAAATAAACTACTTGAATTAAAAATAAAAAAGCATATACCTCCTAAAAACAAGATAATTAAACCCATTTCAATCTTTGTATAAATAATTCAGTCTAGTCTAGTATCATAAAACCTCGAAGTTCTTAATAAGTTACTATTTACCTCTGAAAGTCTTTAGAACAGCACAGAGCTTTCAAGTTGTTTTCAGTACTTTTTTCTTTTGACTCTTTCCATTCAAAATGAAATCAACAAAAATTTTATAAGCAAAAACAAACAAAAAGCTGAAAAAAAAATTATCTCTGTTCATTGTAATATAGAGGAGCTCTGGTGGCGTAGTACCTAAGGCACTTAACTGCTAACCAGAAGGCTGGTGGCTCAAATCCACCAGCTACTCCTGGGAAGGAAGATGGGGCATTCTACTTCTGTAGAGATATTGCCTCAAAAACCCAAGGAGGGGTTGCTATGAGTTCCATTCGACTCCATGGCAGTGAGTTTTTGAGTTAGAGCTCATATGGAGCTCTTCGTTGCTCTGCTTTCTACCACCTTGTTCATGTCTGCCTTGTCTGATGAACCCATTAGCTTACTTATTGACTATCTGCCTTAGCATTTAGCAGACATTACTACTCTCAACTACATTTCTCAAAATTCAATTCACAGGTTGACTGCATCAGAATCACTTGGGATGCTTGTTAAAAATGCAGATTACCATAGACAAACAATAGAATTGTTGTTGTTGTTGGGTACCGACAAGTTGTTTCTGACTCATAGCAACCCCATGCACAGCAGAACGAAACACTGCCCGATCTCGTGCCAGCTCCATGATCTCTGCTATACTTGAGCCCATCATCACAGCCACCGTGTCAATCTATCTTGTTGAAGGCCCTTCCTTCTTTCGTTGACCCTCCACCATACCAAGCATGACATCCTTCTTCAGTGAATGGTCCCTTCTGACAACATGACCAAAATAGGTGAGACGAAGTCTGGCTATTCTCACTTAAAAGGAGCATTTCAGGTGCACTTCCTCCAGGACAGATCTGTTAGTTCTTTTAGCAGTCCATGGTACTTTCAGCAGTCTTTGCCAGCACCACAACTCAAAAGCATCAACTCTTCTTTGGTCTTCCTTATTCATTGTCCAGCTCTCACATGCATACGAGGCAATTGGAAACAATCAT
>NW_006921835.1:1768566-1820579 GCF_000298275.1 Orycteropus afer afer
GAGTGCCTCCAATGGCGCATCTGTTTGTTGAAATATCTCAATCAGTATTCCCTCAATTCTCGGAGCCTTGTTCTTCGCCAATTCTTTCATTGCAGCTTTGACTTCCTCCTTCAGTACCATTGGTTCTAGATCCTATGCCACTTCCTGAAATGGATGAAGATCGACCAGTTCTTTTTGGTATAGTGACTCTGTGTATTCCTGCCATCTTCTCTTGATGTTTCGTGCATCATTCACTAATTTGCCTATAGAATCTCTCAATATTGCAACTTGAGGCTTAATTTTTTTCTTCAATTTTTTCAGATTGACAAGTGCCGAGTGTGTTCTTCCCTTTTGGTTTTCAAACTCCAGGTCTTTGTACATTTCATTATAGTAATTGGTTTTGTCTGCTCAAGCTGCTCTTTGAAATCTTCTGTTCAGCTCTTTTATCTAGTCATTTCTTCCATTTGCTTTAGCTACTCTCCTCTCAAGGGCAAGTTTCAGAGTATCTTCTGTCATCCACTTTGGTCTTCTCTTCTTTTCTCATCTTTTTAGTGATCTTTTGCTTTCTTCATGGATAATGTTCATGATATCGTCCCACAATTCTCCTGGTTTTCGGTCATTGGTGTGCAATACATCAAATCTATTCTTTAGATTATCTCTAAATTCAAGAGGGATATATTCAAGACATATTTCGGTTCTCTTGGACTTGTTTTAATTGTCTTTAATTTCTAGTTGAATTTTCATATGAGCAGTTGATGGTCCATTCCACAATCAGCTCCTGGCCTGGTTTTGGCTGAAGATATTGAGCTTTTCCACCCAAAGGATCATCTCACATAGTAGTGGTGGAGGTTGGCAGGCTGGTGAGTCCCAGGTCTGTGAGTAGGTCTGAAGGATCCTCCAAATTCTGGGGGTTTGATGAACCTGGATCAGCAGATCAGGTGATGGCTCCTGTCCCAAATCCAGGTTTCAGATGAGGATGAGTCAAAACACAGAACTGGAGCAAGAGGAGGGCAAAACTTCCCAGGAGATTCATATGTATACCCTCAAGGAAGCTAAGGGTGGTGATTTGAGTTATACCCTCCAGCAAGGCAGGACTCAAGATACATTCCACCTGTGTTGCTCCAACAGAAATAACCCAAGTAAATGGTGTTAACAATCAGCAGCTACTCAGTTGCTCAAGCCAAATCCCACCACAGAGCTGATTGCCAGTCATTACAGGGAAAAACTACTACCAGCTGCCCACCCAAGCTGACACCCAACCTTAACTACCCCACCACCTCAAACAGGCATGGATAATAGGATTTACAATACATCACAGAATGGAGGACAATGGCTAGAATGGCCACATCAAGCAATTCACCACACAATGTTTCTACAAATGTATTGCTATGTTCTGTAAGAATTCCCAGGAGTATATTAGAGCTGACAAGGGAGAAGTTTGTAGTCACTTCTTGGGTATAAGTAACTACCCAGAGGGTGCAAATAGTTGGACCTGTGGGCTCGGAAACACAGTCACAGGAAACATCAAGCTCAGTTGGTATAACATACTACACAAAACATCCACATCCTACTTTGACAAGTAGCGACTGGGATCTTAAAAGCTTGCAAGCAGCCATCTAGATGCAGCAATGAGTCTCTCCTTGTCCAGCACAAAGAAGAATGAAGAAAGCCAAAGATTCATGGAAAGAATTAGTCCAAGAGACTGGTAAACCATGTGATCCTCAGCCTATATGACTATGAGACCAGAACAACTAGATGGTGTCTGGCTACCACTGTCTACCACTCAGAGGGGGATCTATATAGGAGATCCTGGATAGAAAGGAAGGACAATGTGGAACAAAACTCAAAATCATTTGGAAAAAAAAAGGGGGGGACCAGGTTTGCTGATCTGATAGAGTCTGATGGAACCACTGAGACTGTGGCCCCTAGTTGCCCTTCAGGTCTGGAATTGAACCCACACCTGTGGCTTCCAGCCAAAGAAAAGACAGGCATGTGAGCTGAACATTTACAGTAGGTAGATGCACTCCTTGGAGAGAATATTCACAGGAGAATAGAAGGGCTGTTTATGCACAGAGAGACAGCTCAGGGGGCAGGAGTGCATGGAGGGAAAGACACAGGGAAGAGGTAACTATGGGGAGGAAGTGGGAGGGGAGCTGCTTCATTGTGGTAAATTGTAGTCAATGTCATGAGACAAAGTGTATGTGAACTGTTGTATAGAAAGTTAATTTGCTATGTAAAATTTCACCCAAATCACAATTAAAAAAAAAAAAAAAAATCATGAGAATATTCAAAAGGAGTGAAATTATTAACAGGCAGATAGACTCTGGTTCCCTTAGGAAGACAGATAAAGAATGATGAAATTTTCACCACAAATTCATACATTATTTAGCAAGGTCAAAAGGTAGTTCTGATTCATAGGAAAATCCAATCATTTAAAAAAATCATGCAATTAGACTGTAACTTTCCTTGGAGAAAGCATACACAAATGACCACACACACACATACACACACACACACATATATATATGTATGTATGTATGTATAAAGGACATAGAGGAAACAGTTACAGATAGTTCTGAGTTATAACCAAATACCTCACAGAATTGTTTACTGGGTTTGGAGGCTTAGGACATCAGTCTGATGGGACAACTCAGTCAATTGACATAATATATTCATAAAGTTTCTGTTCCAC
The DNA here is from genome assembly GCF_000298275.1 of Orycteropus afer afer. Classification (NCBI taxonomy): domain Eukaryota; kingdom Metazoa; phylum Chordata; class Mammalia; order Tubulidentata; family Orycteropodidae; genus Orycteropus; species Orycteropus afer. The sequence continues at coordinate 1,771,238 of NW_006921835.1, forward strand.
ATCCCAGTTTGGTAAGCAATGTTTGGAGTCTTTGAAACTTGTGAGTGGCCATCTAAGATACAACTACTAGTCCCTATTCATCCAGAGCAAAATAAAAAGAAGGAAACCCATGTCCCAAAGAAGAAACTAGTCTACAAGGCTGTTTTGGTTACTTCATGCAGCTCCAATAGAAATACCACATGTGATGCCTTTAACAAAGTTTATTCTCTCACAGTTTTAGAGTCTAGAAGCTTGAGTTCAAAAGGGCTCTAGGGGCTGGGTGAAAGCCCCCCAATCTTGGTGTTCTCCTCTGCCTCTTGTTCTCAGCCCATTGGAGCTAGAGATGTCTCCCCACTTAGGCAACTACTGAGGGCTGAGGCTGACAAACACAAGGCAACCCACTAATTCAAGTCCTTTAAACAGTCCCAAGATCGGCAGACAACATGGCACTCTGCTGAATGATGACTCAGCAACATGCAACATTCAAGAGTGCCAAAAACTGCAGACCATTCCCAAAGCTTCTCCTTATATACTGGAAGCTGACCACACCCCTAAAGCAGCTACTCAGTTGCTCATGACAGATTCCACCATGGAGCTGACTGTCAGTCTCATCATGGGGAATAACTACAACCAGCTGCCCAGCCACTCAAAACCAGGCCTAGACAAGTTAACACATAATATTAACCACCACAAGGGCTAACTTGTTTACAGGAACCACAGCCTCATGTACCTGAGACCAGAAGATTTAGATGGTGCCCAGCTACAACTGCCAATAGTTTTGATCAAAACCACAGTGAATGGATCCTGATAGAATGTAAGAAAACTATGGTATAAAACTCAAATTTTAAAATATTTCAGACTTACTGGACTAATTGAAATATAGGACTCCCTAAGACTACTGCCCTGAGATACTCTTCAGACCTTGAACTGAAGCTATCCCTTGAGTTCACTTTTTAACTAAATATCAGATTATCTCCAAAAATAAAAACTAACACCATGAATACTGTGCTCGTTTATGATATCATCTATAAACCTACCAAAGTCACTGCCATGGAGTTGGATCCGACTCATAGCGACCCCTCCTTGGGTTTCCAAGGCAGTATCACTACAGATGTAGATTGCCCAAACTCCTTTCTAAGGGGTGGCTGGTGTGATTGAACAGCCAGCCTTCTGGTTAGCAGTCAGATGCCTTAGGCACGACACCACCAGAGCTCCCAAAATCATCCATGGACCAAATAATAATTACTTTAAAGCAAAGATGAGAAAGTAAGAGACAAGAAAAATGGATTAATGGAAATGGACTAACCAAAACGGAAATAATGAGAATGTTGACACATTGTAAAGAATATAAGCACTGTGTCTGAACAATTTGTGTAGAAATTGTTGCATAAGAACTAATTTGCTGTGTAAATTTTCACTGAAACCCAAAAAATATTTAAAAAAAAGAAAGAAAAGCATGCACAAGAGCTCAGGAATTATTCTTTTAATGAATACCTTAAGTATAGATTTAGACCTCTATTCAAAGAAAATCAGAGTGGTATAATTAGTCTTTCATTAATGGTTTAATGCATTTTTAAAGGGTGAAAAACAATATTTAGAGATCTCCAAACTAGTGAATTTATACTGTAAAAATAATGGAGTACTTAGATTGCTAGAGATTATCTGATAGAGCCTACTGGTGGCATTGAAAAAATTAACTGTAAACCCATAGTTCCCCTAGGCCCACCTAATCAACATCTGTTATCATCATCTCAATCCTGCACTTCTTTATATTTCTGTCCAAACACCATCTAATTAGAGAAGCCCTTCTTGGCTTCCTTATGTTGTTGTTGTTGTTTGCCGTCGAGTCGGCCCCGACTCATAGCTACCCCTCCTTGGGTTTCCGAGGCAATATCACTATGGAAGTAGGATTGCCCAACCTTCCTTCCGAGGAGTGGCTGGTGGGTTTGAACCGCCAGCCTTCTGGTGAGCAGTCAAGTGCCTTAGGCACTATGCTACCAGAGCTCCTTCCTTATATGAAATAATAATCCACTCCACACTCCTTTTACTTCTTCTTCCTTATTTTTCTCCATAGCATTTATCATCATCCAATATTCAGCATAAATATTTCTTTTTTATTTTGTAATTTTCTGTATCCTCATCCCATGTAATATTGAGAGAAGGTCTAGAACAATGGGCCACATAAGACATGCTATGGATTGAATTGTATCCCCAAAAAATATGTGTTTTAAATTAGAATCTCTATGCCTGTGATTAGGAGCTCTGGTAGCATAGTGGCTAAAGCACTTGACTGCTAACCAGAAGTCTGGTGGTTCAAACCCACCAGCCACTCCTCGGAAGGAAGGTTGGGCAATCTACTTCCGTAGTGATACTGCCTTGGAAACCCAAGGAGGGGTCGCTATGAGTCGGGGCCGACTCGATGGCACATAACAACAACAACAACATGCCTGTGATTATCAACCCATTTGGCAGTGGGTTGCCTTTGCTATTATACGGTGACAGGATTAGTGTAGGATGTGTCTTGAGTCTATCTCTTCTGAAATGTAAAAGAGATTAAACAAGCAATAAAGGAAACAGAGATGGGGGAAGAGATATGCTAAGCCACCTGAAGGCTGCCCAGAAGCAGAAGCTCAGAAGAGACAAGGACCTTCTTCCAGAAAAAGAATGATCTTCCCCAAGAACCAGCACCCTGAATTTGGACATCCAGCCTCCTAAACTTTGAGAAAATATCTTCCTGTTTATGAAAGATTCCTACTTCTGATATTTCTGTTATAGCAGCACTTAATAAATAAGACAGACCACAAGAGAACTATTTCTCCAGAGTTTCAGCAGAGTTTTAAAAGAGACAAAATTGGAGTCAAGATGTGATTGGATATGGAGAGGTCAAGGCTGGTTTCAGGCAGTAATAGATTTATAGATAGGGTTTTCTCCAAGATTCTGGTAGACTCTGAGAACCACTTGAAAGAAATCTGTTTGAATGTCAGAGCCTAAGCCAGCATCCCCCAGTGTGTATTCCATGAAATACTTTAAAAACAAAACAAAACAAAGCACAACTAAAGCAGATGAAATGGGAAAGTAAGATCAGAAACTGTTCTCTAAGCCTTTTCATCTTCTTTGAACTTTGTGTTGGACACTTGGTTGAATATTCTTTCTTTATTTCCCCCACACACACCTTCTTCTTCTTCTTCTTTTTTTTTTTTTTTTTTTTTCCTCAACAATAGCTGCTTATTTTTCTCCTGTATCTTGTATTAACAAGTTTGAAATAAATCATTTTAAGGACAATTAAGAAGTAGAGTAGATTTAGCCATGTAGGGAGAAAATGGAACCCCTTGTATTATCTCAGTGGACAACATGGTGACAGAGACATGAGTCCCTTTTCTCTGTAGGTACCTTAAACTATTGGTTCCCTAAAAACTTAGGTCAGAGATATATGGCACCTTGTGAGAGATTAAGTTCTCTCCAGACTTCATCAGATATGTCTTTTTACTGGATTTAAATGTAGGATTTTGCTAAGGGCCTCTGGCCAATTTCTAATACCCAATGATAACTCACTCATGTTATTTCTTTTCTTTCTTGTAATTCTATAAAAGAATAAGTTTAAAATATTCAAAATGAACCCAAATGTACAGTAGAGTCACTGAAGTGGTAGTGTTTATTTCATTGATATGTAAAACAGATCATTTTGATTCATGTTCAACCCAAAACCTGTGGGAAATACTGAAAGTTAAATAATGTTTCTTCTGATGAGATCTGTCCAAAGGGCATTTTGAAAAAGATCAAATTTAAATGACCTATCTTTTGCTAGGCCATGAAACTGAGAAAAGGGAATTTTAATATTCTAGGAGAAACCTGGGCTTGGGCCTGTAAACTTTGCTGTGTTCCTTCCCAACTGCTTACCATCAACCTTGATTGGTCTTTGAAGTCAGAGCAGGCATGGAAATGGCACCATGTTGGAAGCAGCAGCAACATGAATCCAGACGTTCTGACAGGTGGACTCCAGGAAGGCTTCACTTGGGCAATTAATATGGATGTGACCTTCATCCCGAAATGAGCCAAACAGGATTTTTTATATTTTCCACATTTCAGGTTTGAGACTATTTCACAGTTAAGGTCAGATAGAACAAGCCTATTAAGGCTCCAAGGATTCAAATGCACAGTGTGTTAAGAGGGGAAAACATTTACCATGGAAGGTCGAAAGTATTTTAAGATATTTTTCTTCATAAATGATGAGACTATCTTTGAAACTTCCCTCTATCTCAGCCCTATTCACAACACAAATACACACACACACAGGCACATACAGATTTCCTACAAATGCACACACATGCACACTTATATTTTACAGTCCAATCATATAGAGTTCCACTTAGTATTCTATGTTCACACTGCATTGTTTTTCACCTCATACAATCCACATAGAATATTTTTACCTACTTTTTACTTGAAATATCTACTCATGATACTTTCGTATTAACTTCAGTGCTACCCTCTCCAAAATTCTTCCCTTACCTTACTTCAGAATTAGTTAGGTGTTACTTTCTCTCCAAAGTATCCTATAACTATTTGTATTTCTGAAGCCCCTATTGTATTACATTAAAGCATGGTTAAATATCTCTTAAAGACTAAAATGTTCTCAGAGTGCAAGGACCTAGACTTTTATCCCCAGAACTAAATGGAATATCTGATGCAATTATTCCCAACACTGCTTCTAGCTTGTGCAAAGCTGAGCCTGAACACAGTTAAATAGATATCTATCCAGACATAATTACCTGAGAGAGACAAACAATAAAGATATATCATGAGTTAATATATCCCTTTACTGTAATTGTATGTGTATGGAAGAGACCTTTGTTATATTTTCATACTTGTCATATCCAAAAAAAAAAAAAAAATCACTGATGTTGAGTTGGATCCAACTCATAACGACCCCTTCCTGGGTTTCCTAGATGGTATTACTATGGAAGTAGATTGCCCAATCTTCCCTCCAAGGAGTAGCTGGTGGGTTTGAAACACCAGCCTTCTGGTTAGCAGTCAAATGCCTTAGGCACTATGCCACCAGAGCTCCTACATAAATAGGGGTGGCCATCAATTATGTTAAAAAAAATAAAAGTAGATATAGTTTGTCATTCCAAAACCAAATAAAACTCACTGCTGTGGAGTCAGTTCTGACTCACAGCGACCCTTCCTTGGGATTAGGAGACATTATCTCTATGAAACTAGATTGCCTAATCTTCCTTCTGAGGAGTGGCTGGTGGATTTGAACCACCAGCCTTCTGGTTAGCAGTCAAATGCCTTAGGCATTACGCCACCAGAGCCCTGGTTTATCATTAAGGGATGCTGAAACCCAAATTTTTATTATATAGTAAAGGATTCATAATATTTTACTAAAATTCTAAAATTTTAATTTGAGTTTAAAATAAATATTCCTTTGATAAAACATTAAGGACAATAGGGAAAGAAAATAATTCAATTTCTCACATTGTTTTTCATACTTTTGAACACAGTACAATCAAGCCTGCTTGTAATCATCAAATAAATATAATATTTATAAATGGTTTATTTGGTTTGCAGCCATCTTATAACACTAATTATTTCTCTTCTGTGAAACATTTACTCTTTCTGTTTTTTTTTTTTTTTTTTTTTCCCTCAGTTCAAACAATCACAAAGAAGGGCACTCCTTTTGAGAAGTGAGATTGCAGGATCCCAGTAACTGTCATCAGATTGAAATTTATTTTCTATTATTTTCTATTATTTTCATACTCCAAAACATGTTTGACTCTAGGCCCCCACAAGGACTGATTGAATTGTCGGAAGCTTTAAAATGTATAAATACAGAACTGGGGCTTCCCCCCCCCCCAATGCTATTTCAGGCTTATCTAAGTAATATTTTCTGGGAGCCTACCATTTCATACTCCATCTGGAGTTTCTCACAATTCTTTTAAGTATTTACTTTCAGAGACAACTTAATATAATGGGTAAATTTTACCAAGTCAATACCTACTTTCTCTTCCAAATCATTAATAAATATAGCATATAAACCATCTGCACCTCTAATTCACAGTTGTTAAATAGCCTGAGGCTGATTCTATTTTTCAAAGTTTCTTCAATTGCCCTTCATGCTGTTGTTAACTATTTCTCTTGGTAAAAATAATCTTTTAAATCCATTGGTCATCACTATTATAAGAGAATCACCCATCCTCCTCCCTAAGGGAGAAGCACTCCACTGTGGAAATAAACTTTCCCTTCCAAGACCTTGGTGGAAACTGTCAAACCAAAAATCCACTGCTATCGAGCCAACTCCAACTCCTAGCAACCTGGATGGGCAGAGTAAAACTGTCCCATAGGGTTACCAAGGCTGTAATCTTTACAGAAGTTGATTGCCACACCTTTCTCCTCGAGGAGCAGCAGGTAGGTTCACATCACTGACCTTTCAGTTAGGAGTGTTTAACTAGTGCATACCAGGGAAGGTAGTTGCTGCCTTCAACCATTCAATGTCATGCATCACAAAACTGACTGGTTGCTTTTAATTCTCCTTTGTAGGCTCCAAACAAGCTATTCTGAGAAGCAATTTTTTCATGATCTCAGGAAATTGGTTCTTCCTACAATCTTTCTAATTTATTGCTCAAGTGGGTAATTCTGAAATAAATAAACTCATCTCTTATTATCTGCAATGTGAATGATTTTGTATCATATTGTTGTTTGATTTATAACTTTGCCTTTCAATCATACTGAGCACTAACCACATTTTATGAAGAGTTTCTCCTCTCCTTTTCAGGAGAATAAAAGCATGAGATCAAAGGACAAGCTATAACAGGGGTATTTCATTCATAAACAGGATTGATGACACATTTCCCAAAATGGTGACAAGGTTAAGAAATGAATCCTTAGTGGAAAAAAATAACCATATGTGTTATCTTCTTTGTCTTTTAGAACAATGTGCTTAGATAAGAATAAGGCATTAAGTCAAAAGTTAAGTTCCAGTATTCTTTTTATCTCTTTTAATGATTTTTAGAAAGTCCAGCCAACTCTTAAATGTTTCTTCATTTATATCATAGCTGATGGTGACTGATCTACTTACCTTGGCAGTCCATTATGATACTCACATCAGGTAAAGTGCATGAAGGAATTTTGTAAAATGTAGAACGTAATATAAAAATGATACAATATGATCAGATTTCTCCAAAAAATGAATAATACTAGTGAAAATTGAAAATTAGGGCATTATCACAGTTCTTTAAACAAGTTTGTCGCTGTATGATTTTTCTTTTCCTGAACAATAAAGGACAGTATTGAAAACTAAACCTGGAACGAAGTTAAATTACAATTTAATAAGTACTGCTTAGAGGAGCTCTGGTGGCATAGTGCCTAAGGCATTTGACTGCTAACCAGAAGTCTGGTGGTTCAAATTCACCAGCTATTCCTCAGAAGGAAGACTGGGCAATCTATTTCCATGGAGATAATTGCCTTCGAAACCCAAGGAGGAAAGGCTATGAGTGGGAATGGACTTGACAGTAGTAAGGTTTTTTTTTGTTTGTTTGTTTGTTTGGTTTACAGTAGAACTTGTTTCTCTTTAATGGAAAAATAAATGAATAAACAAACAATAAAAAAGAATTAATCAGGCAAGTAATTTTCCCACAAATTAGAATCAAATGACTCTGTCTGACAGGGCTATATATAATGCAGATCACCCTCTACGAGAGTTTGCGGAGTAAAGAAATACATTAGAAATGTTGGTGAAGTTCATTAAAAGAGGAATCCAGAACTGTTTTTTCTTTATGTCTTTGCCTTCAAAGAATGTAGAGAAATATAATACAGATAATACCAGTCAAAACTTTTGTCAAAATTAAACAGCCCAACACCTCAGCTATGGGGTAGAGTGAATTGTTTTGAAGAGGCTGACCTTGCTTGAAAGGAGGTCTTTACACATTTCAGAAGGGACAGATCATATTACCTGTACCAAGGATATTGAGACCTTGTTGAGCTCTTGGGAGCTCTGGTAGCTTAGTGCCTAAGGCATTTGACTGCTAACCAGAAGGTTGGCGGTTCAAACCCACCAGCCACTTCTCAGAAGGAAGGTTGGGCAATCTACACCCATAGGGGTACCGCCTCAGAAACCCAAGGAGGGGTAGCTATGAGTGGGATCCAACTCCATGGCAGTGAGGTGTTCGTTTTTTTTTTTTTCCCTTTGGTTGATCTTTTGTCCATTTTCTTCCCATCTCCTAGTTCACTAAGAATGTAGTAAAAGAATTGAGACCTTTTTAAATCCTTCCCAATAAATAGGTCCATATCCTTGGGGAACACATTGAAGTAAGCTTCTGGTTCCTTTTTTTTTGGTAACTCTTAATTGTAATTTAAGAGAAAGTTTACAGAAAAAGTTGGTTTTCTATTCAACTATTTAAAATGTTTTGTTCCAACACATTGAATGTAGTCCCCACAATGCAACAGCACTCATTCCACCTCTTTATTGTGGTTCCATTTCCACTCAGCCATTTCTTTCCCTTCCTGCCTTAGGAGCTTTATCCCTGGGCAAATGTTTTCCTTTTGATCTCTTATACTTGACTGTTTTAAGGATTGCATATTTATCTGGTGCTATTGTTCACTCTATAGCACTGTCTATTGTTTGGCTGAAAGTTGAGCCTCCAGGGTAAATTTAGTTTTGTGTTTGAAGAGTGAGCAAGGGCCATAGCCCTGCAGGTTCCACCAGTCTTTATTGTTGTCAAAGATTTAAGGATTTCATTTTACTTGGCTGCCCATATGAGCAGCTGTAAGCCTGGTCCTTTTTATGATTTTGAGTTTTATTCCACATCTTACTCTCACTCCCTTCAGGATCTTCTATTGCACTGTCTTTCAGAGTGGCCAGCGGTTGTAGTCATCCTCTAGTTCCTCTGGTCTCAGGGCTGTGGAGGCTGAAATTCACATTGTCCCTATTCCCTTGGATTAATTGTTTTAGTTGTCTTTGATTTTCTTCACTCTTTTTTTGCACTGGATGGGGAGACACCAATAGTTGTACCTTAGATGGTCACTCATAAGTTGTTAAGACCCCAGTCACGACTCACTAAAGTAACATGTAGAACGTTTCTTTGTGGATTATGTTGTGTCAATTGACCTTGATGTCCCTCACAACTATGACCTTGAGCCCCCAGGCCAAGTGATTCATTCCCTCAAGATTTTTGGTTATGAATTAGAAGTTTCCATAACTTTGCCCATTTGCTCTATTATATATGTGGATATTTTTTCAACATGTACAAATATGGCAGAAATAGTGCCTGCCAAACTTATATGTGGTTGTGAGTATAGTACTGTTTGCATACACATCTTGCCTGTCTACCTATGTATCCACTCATAGATTAATGTTTGTTATTACTGACATTGCAAGATTGTGTATGTAATAGTATTTCCCTTTGCTGTCTGTAACTCTTGTGTGCCTCTCCATGTCTTCATTTTCCTTAGTGATATTGGGCTGGCCACCACTTTTTTTATACTGCCTTTCTTTTCACCCAAATTAGTGATTTTCCCTCTCCTCCCTTTCCATCCATGGAAATCATCAAAGAATATTAATTTCCATATGTTTACCTTTCTTGCCTTTTTATAATAGTGTACTCATTCAATATTTGTCGCTAGTGATTGAGTTATTTCACTCAGTATAGTGACCTCCAGTTTCATCCATGTTATGAGATGTTTTGCAGATTCTTCATTATTATTAAATGTTGCATGTTATTCCATTGTGTATGTGTACCATAGTTTATTTATCCATTCAACTGTTAATGCACACTTAGGTTTATTCCATTTATTTGCTATTGTGAATAGTGCTGCAATAAACATGGGTGTCCATATATCTATTTTCGTTCCACATCTCAGTTCTTTGTGATATATAGCTAGTAGTGGGATTGTTGGATAAAATAGTATTTCTATTTCCAACTTTTTAAAAAAACACCATACCATTTTCCACAGTGGTTGCACCATGTTCAGTTCCACTAGCAGTGTATGAGAGTTCTGATTCTCCACACCCTCACCAGTATTTGTTGTTTTCTGTCTTATTAAATATTGTTGTTATTGATTAGATGAGATAATATCTCATTGTTGTTTTGATTTGCATTTCTCACGGAACCTGGATTATATGAAGACCATGGCTTCAGGATTGGGGAAGACATTAATAACCAGAAATATGTAGATAACACAGCCTTACTGCCAAAAGTGAATATTTGAAGCACTTACTGATGAAGAACAAAGACCATAGTCCACAGTATGCATTAGACCTCAACATAAAAAAAAACAAAAAAAAAACCTTCACAACTGGAACAGTAAGCAACATGGTGATAAATTGAGAAAAGATTGAAATTGTCAAGGATTTAAGTATTTCATTTTACTTGGAACCACAATCAATGCCCATGGAAGCAGCAGGTAAGAAATCAAATGGCTTTTTGTGTTGGGCAAATCTGCTGCAAAAGCCCTCTTTAAAGGGTTAAGAACAAAAATGTCACTTTGAAAACTAAGATGTACCTGGTTATTTTGGTTACCTAGTGCTGCTCTGACAAGAATATATCACAAATAGGATGGTTTTAACAAACAAGAGTTTATTCTTTTACAATTTTGAAACTTTGAGTCTGAGTTCAAAGTGCCAGGCTCTAGGGGGTGAGTGAAAGCCCCTCAACCTTGGGGTTCAGTTCTACCTCCTGCTCTTGGCCCACTGAAGCTTCTGGCTGCTGAGGCTGCCAAGTGAAATACCCAAGGCTGACAAGTGAAAAGGCACAGTCCCAATGTTGTCAAACAACACAGTAGGCCATTGATTCAAGTCCATTGAAAGTCTCAAGGTTGACAGGGTATGGTAGTTTGCTGAACAACAACAAGGCTACATGCAGGGTTCAAGTGTGTCATAAGCTAGAGACAATTCCCAAAGCTGCTTTTTATATATGGGAAGCAGACCATATCCCTAGAGCAGCTACTCAGCTGCTTGTGGTAGATCTCACCATGGAGTTGATTGCCGGTCTCATCATGGGGAATAACTACCACCAGCTTCCCAGCCACTCAACTAGGTCCTGCCAAGTTGACACACAACCTTAACTACCACACTGGCCCAAATTATTGTATTTTCAATATGCATGTGAAGCCATACCATGAATAAAAAAGACTACATAAATATTGATGGATTTGAATTATTGTGTTGACCAAGAATACTGAACATATCATGTGCTACCAGAACAAGCAAATCACTCTTGAAAGAAGTACAGCCACAATGCTCCTTAGAAACAAAGATGGCATACCTTCGACATACTATAAGGAGAGACTAGTTCCTGGAGAACAATATCATGCCTGATAAAGTACAGGGTTAGAAAAACAGGGGAAGACCCTCAACAAGATGGTTTGACACAGTGACTGCAAAAATGGGCTCAAGCAGAGTAATGATAGTGAGGATGGCTGTGAATGAATGTCTTTGGAATATCACTTGCTGCCTGAATGTCTTCTTTGGTAAAGTGTCTATTCATGTTCTCTGGTCATATTTTAATTGGATTGTTTGTCTTTCTGTTATTGAATTGTTGAGGTATTCTATACATTTTAGAGATAAGTCCCTGGTCAGATATGTCATTGCCAAATATTTTTTCCCCAATCTGTAGGTTCTCTTTTTTCTCTTTTCAAGAAGTCTCTTGATGCACATGAGAATATAATTTTCAGAAGGTCACCGTCATGTGGTTTATCTTCTGCTGTTAGTGTGTTTTTGGTTACATTTGATAGCCAACTTATATCATAAATTAAGGCCCCTAAGTTTGCTCCTATTTTTTCATTGAAGATCTTTATAGATTTAGGTTTTACATTGAGATATTTTATCTATCTTGAGTTTGTTTTTGAATGTGGTGTATCTTTTTCCATTTTTTCACAAATGGATCTCCAGTTTTGCCAGCACCAATTTTTGAAGAGATAGTCTTTTCACCCTTTAATGGATTTCAGCCCTTTATCAAAGATTAGCTGTCCATAAGTAAATGGATTTACATCTCTGTTCTCACTTATATTCCATTGGTCCATATGTCTGTCCTTCTACCAATACCAGGAGGTTTTTACTACCATGGCTGTATAGTAGGTTTTGAGGTCAGGAAATGTGAGGCTTCCTATTTTATTCTACTTCTTTAGTAATGCTTTGCTTATTAGAGGTCTCTTTCCTTTGTGCATAAAGTTAGTAAGTGGGTTTTCCATTTGCTTAAAGAATATTGATGGAACCTGGATGGGAATGCATTATAGCTGTAGGTCGTTCTGGGTAATATTGCCATTTTCACAATGTTAAGTCTTTCTACTCAAAAGCATGGTATGTTCTTCATTTATATAGGTCTCTTTTTGTTAGTGTTTTGTATTTTTCTTCATATAAATCTTTTATATCTCTGGTTTGATTTTTACCTTAGTATTTTATCTTTTTGGTAGCTATTTTAAATGTTATTGTTTTCCTTAGTTCTTTGCAGAAACTTTATTTTCTTTGTTGGTGAATCTGACTGATTTTTGTATGTCAATCTTGTACTCTATGACTTTCCTGAATCTTTCAATTAGTTCCAGTAGTTTTCTTGAGGAGTCTTCGGGATTTTTCTATGAATAGGATCATATCACCTGCAAATAGGTCATTTTACTTCTTCTTTGCCAATTTGGATGGCTTTTATTTCCCTTTCTTGCCTTATTGTCCTGGCTAAGACTTCCAAAATAATGTTGAGTAGAAGTGGGGATAGAGCGCATCCTTTCTTCATTCCCGTTCTTAAGGTGAATGTTTACAGTGTCTCCATTAAGAATAATGTAGGCTGTTAGCTTTGTGTATATACCCTAAATTATGCTAAGGAATTTTCCTTCTATCCCTATTTTGCTGAGATTTTAAATCAGGAATGAGTATTGGATATTGCCAAATGTCTTTTCTGCATTGATTGATATAATCATCTGGCTTTTTTCCTTTGTTTTATTTATATAGTAGATAACATTCATTTTTTTTTTCTAATTCTTGGACACCTTGCATAAATCACAAATGGTATTCCCGCATTATTTTTATTTATTTATTTATTTAGATACAGTGTTGGATTCTACTGGCTAGGATTTTTTTAAAATCTATGTTGCTCTCTAACTTCCTTTTTCAGTGGTTTCTTTGCCTGGTTTTGGTATTATGGTTATGCTTGCTTCATAAAATGATTTCAGATGTCTTCTATCCTTTTCTAGGAGCTCTGGTGGCATAGTGCCTAAGGCACTTGACTGCTAACCAAAAGGCTGGAGTTTCAAACCCACCAGCCACTCCTCAGAAGGAAGACTGGGCAATCTACTTCTGTAGAGATACCACCTCAGAAACCCAAAGAGGGGTTGCTATGAGTCAGGATTGGTTCCACAGCAGTGACGGTTTTTTTTTTTTTTTTTTTTTTAATCTTTTTCTATGTTTTCGAATAGTTTGAGTACAATTGCTGTCAGCTCTTTGAATGTTCGGTAGAATTTTTCAGTGAAGCTGTCCGAGCAGAATTTTTTTGTTGTTGGTAAGAATTTTTTATGTTCTGTTCAATTTATCTTCTTTTGTTATGAGTAAGTTTCTACCACAGTCTGTTTTAGTTTAGGTAGGTCATGTGTTTCTAGAAATTTGTTTATTTCTATGCTTCCATATTTGTTGGAGTACTGTTCCTCAGAATATTGTTATTATCATTTATATTTTGGTTAGTTCTGTTGTAATTACTAGCATTTCATTTCTTCTTTGTGTTATTTGCATCTTCTCTTTCTTTTCCTCAGTTAAATTTGCCACTGGCTTGTCAATTTGGTTAATCATTTCAAAGAATCAACTTCTACTCTTATTGATTCTTTCTATTGTTTTTCTATTTGATTTACCCCTAATCTTTATTATTTCTTCTCTTCTGGAGACTTCAGGCTTTTTTAATCTGTTCTTTTTCTATTGCTTAAAGTTGTTAGGTTAAGGTATTTATTTTGCTTCTTTCTCTTTTCTTCATTTATTGTTATAAATTGACCTCTGAGCACTATATTTACAGTATCCCAAAGATTTTGGTATATAATGTTTTCATTCTCATTTATTTCTAGGATTTTTTTTCTTTCACATTTTATTTCTTCTGTTAATCAGTAGTTTTTAAACTGGGTGTTATTCAATTTCCTTGTATTTTATTTTCTCATTGATCTTCCTATTATTGATTTTAATTTTATAGCATTGTGATTTCAGAAGATGTTTTCTATTACTTCAATATTTTTATATTTATTGAGGCTTGTTTTGTGGCCAGCATATATTCTATTCTGGAGAATGATCTATGTGCATTGGAAAAGAATGTGTATTAAAGTTTTATTGGGTGGGATTTTCTGTGTAGGTCTATGAGGTCAAGTTGTTTAATAGTATTGTTGAGATCTTCTGCATCTTTGTTGAGTTTCTTTCTAGTTATTGTCTTTCATCGAAAGTAGCGTGTTAAATTATCTTACTATTATTGTGGAGTTGTGTATTTTCCTTTTTAATTTGGTTAATGTACTTTGTGGCTTTTTCATTGTGTGCATAAGTGTTTATTATGGTTATGTCCTCTTGCTGGATTGACTCTTTATTCATTATGTAATTCCCATCCTTGCCTAAGGCTGGTTTGTACCTAGACATGTATTTTATCAGATATTAATATTGCCACTCTTGCTCTGTTTTAGTTGTCATTAGCTTTTTATATATTTTCCCATCTGTTGATTTTCTGGCTTAATTTGTCTTTGTGTCTAAGCTGTGTCTCTTGCTGACAGTATATTGATGGACCAGACTTTCTTACTCATTCTGCTACTCTTTGTTTGTGGTACATTTATGTGGTACATTTACTGGTACATTTAATCCATTTACATTCAATATAATTATTGATAATTATGAATTTACTTCTGTCATTTTGCAGTTCACTTATTTTTATTTGTTTGTTTTTGTGTGGTGCTGATAGTTTCTTTATTCAATATATATTTCTGTGCTGAGTTAATTTTGTTTATGGATTTTCTTATCACTTTATTGCTGTTGTTTTAATATTTACTGAATCTTTATGATTTTCTTCTTTTAAATTTTGCTGAGATGGTTTATTAATTTTCTTTGAGGCTATCCTGTAATTTATTATTATCTCCAAAGTTCAAAACAGTCCCTTCTATATTGATATTGTCTTGATTTCCTTTCTATTGAGAAGTTCTATAACTACACTATTTATTCCTTCTTTTTGCCTTGGAAGCCCCATGGAGGTTGTTATGAGTCAGAATTGACTCCATGACAGTGGTTTTGTTTGTTTGTTTGTTTGTTTGTTTGTTTTTGGTTTTGGTATTAGAAACCAGAGATTCAAAGAAAAACAAAGTAATGTCTCTGTCTTTGGAAATTTATAGTAGAACAATAATAGCCAAACCCAATTATGGAAGACTGTCCATTCTTTGGAAACCCTGGTGGTGTAGTGCCTAAGGCATTTGACTGCTAAGCAAAAGGCTGGCAGTTCAAACCCACCATCCAACTCTCAGAAGGAAGATTAGGCAAACTACTTCCATAGTGATACTGCCTCAGAAATCCAAAAAAGGGTCACTCTGAGTCACATTCTACTGGATGGTAGTGAGTTTTTTTGAGATCTGTTCTTTAGCAAAGATTGTGAGAATGACACAGGGCCAGGCAGTGTTTCATTCTAGTGTACAAAGGGTCATTATGAGTTGGAATCGACTCTATGGCACTTAGCAACAACAGAAACTTCTGTTCTTTGAAAGACTATCTATTAAAACCATATTTCATACAAATGATGTAATTTCTAGCTTGGAAATGGAAAAGGAATAGAACACTAAATACAAGGTGAAAGTGATGATTATATTTCAGATATGTGTAGAGTCATGTTATAAGTCTGGCAAATGTATTAAAGTTAGCCCTCAACAAAAGGTCATTTACTGGTAGTAGTAGAGGTAAAAATTCCCCACCATTGAGTTAATTCTGGCTCACAGCAACATTTTAGGACAGAGTAGAACTGCTGCCATATTAATTCTAAGGCTGTAAATCTTTACAGAACAAGATTGCCTCATCTTTCGCCCTCAGAGCAGCTGGCAGGTTCAAACCACCAATCTTTTGCTTAGCAATCAAACGTTTTAACCACTATCACACCACAGTTCCTTAGAGGAAAAAAAAAGACAACAATTCTTATCTTTATTGAGCTCATTTTTATTGATTGATTGATTGATTGATTGATAAAGCCCCAATTGTCTTTATCATATAACCTTTATCAGTGGAAGCACTATTAGTCTAATTGATATATAAATTGAAAAGACATTTGCTAATAATTTAGTATATTTTCAGCCATATGTGAAAGGATATAACAATACGTGATTTTAAAATTGCTTTTCCTCACTCCTCAGATCTATACATTTTAAAAAATATCATTGTGGCTGTTGTTAGTTGTCATCAAGTGAACTCCAACTCATGGTAAACTTATATATATATATATATATATATAAGAAAACGAAATGTTGTTGCTTGGTCCTGTGCTATCTTCAAGATAGGTGACATGTTTGAGCCCGTTGTTGTGGTCATCGTGTCAATACATCTCTTTGACACTTTCCCTCATTTTTACTGACATTCTACCAGCTAGGATAAACTTTTCTAGCAATTGGTCTTTCCTGATGAGGTGTTCACAGTAATTGACTTGAGGTCTTGCCATCTTCACTGTTAAGGAGAATTCTGGTCATATATATATATATAACCATATATATGTATCTTTAATATTGGATATTAAGGGTTCTAGGGTGAATGCCCTAATTTTCTTTTAGTAGGTGAGTGAAATAATCCTATTTTACTTTTAAGCCCCTCTGTAGAACTGTTGTTTTTAATCCCAGCAGTGTATACACATGTGGGACTTCACATTAGTTACATTCTATCTTCTTCACTTCCCAGCATTCCATGTCCTCTTCCTTCTCAGTTCTCTTACATGAGTTACCTAACTAATACCAAATGTAGAATAGGATACTTCATGTTTACTATAAATCCAGGCTTCCTTAGTCTTTAATGAGCTCTGGTCATGCAGTGCCTAAGGCATTTGACTGCTAACCGCCAGGTTGGTGGTTCAGACCCACCAGCTATTTCCTGGAAGAAAGATGGAGCAATTTATTTCCTTAAGGATTTACTGCCTTGGAAACCCAATGGGGATTGCTATGAGTCGGAATCAACTTGATGGCAGGGGTTTAGTTTGGGTTTTAGACTTTACCCTGAAAGATTTAATTTCTTTCAGCCTTTCTCATATCATTTTTTAATTTTTTTCAAATGTACTGTACTTTTGACCTTATGGCAAATAGTACAGGCAAGTTAAATGTGAGGAAATAAAGGGATTGACTAATCTGGCTTATGTGCAGAGGTCCATTTAATTCCACTGTTTTTCCAAAGTAGTTCCCAGGGTCCACACTGAATGGATATAATTTTGCACCTACTAATTTTCTAAGAAATTCAAAAGAAGTCATGAGGAATTGTGTATGCGGCCCCCCAAAAAAGGCTTTTAATGCATCCTTCAATTTATGCAAATCTATACCTACTATAGGTCGCCATTTAGGAAATTACCTTAAACCATTTTCCACTCACCCATCATTAACCTAGCTTGACAGATGTCCACTAACTTCCCAATAGTTAAGGTACTACACAATCCCCATTATCCCACCAGCTGGGTTTTATTTCACTCAGAGGGTTCCTGCCACACCGAATGGTCATCAGCCACCATGGAGTGCCTCCCCAGTTTTGTTTTAGTGAAAACCTTTGAAACAAATACTCAGAAGTGCATGCCTTTGAGCACTCCCTCCCTCATGTCTCACATGTATTGTTGAAAACAAAGGACAGAGATATTTTCTTTATATCTTGTTTTTTTGTTTGTTTCTTTCTTTCTTTCCTTTTTTTTTTTTTTTTTTAAATGCAATTGCACTTAAAGGCTGTGCAGTTTGGGAACAGATTGATATGAATTGTTTCTGATATGCAAGAATCCCTGAGTGATATACATGCTGTTACCTGTTGGCACTTTTCTTTCCCTGCTTGAGTCTACCTGTCAACTTTGAAAAGCAAGAACTGCTTTTCCATGCAAGCTAATCTGCAAGCAGAGGTTCAGAAAGAAACTCTGAAATGAAGGGAGGAGTTGTTCTAAGGTTTCACATGATGCCTTGTTCCTACGGAAACCATTTTTTTTTCTTTTGTGTTTGGAAACAGACTTGTTTCTGTCATATGAAAAAATGCTTTTTGTTGTTGTTGTTGTTCTTTTTGATCCTCATACTACAATTATAAACCCTGACTCAATCATGTTGAAATGGCATTATTTTATATATATTTTATATGTTTACCTATTACTCTGTGAATTTGAACTGAAGATATTGGAGACAAATTTGATATAGAAATTATAAATGTTTAAATAAAAAATTCACTATGAATGCCTTGAGGACAGGATAATCAATAAGATTACATCACACTATTGTAGTTTATTGATATAATTTCTTAGTAAGAAGATGATTATTCTAGGTCTAATAGAAGGAAGAATCATTCTCTTCACAAAATATTCTTAATTTTTATATTTATATGTTCAGGAAAAGATTTTTGCATTTTCACATTTCATGTGGATTTAGGCAAAATCAAGTAAAGATCATTTTGAAAAATCAATTTTTAGCTTAAAAACCTTACTTTATTTATTTATTTTTTACCTCTTAGGGAGAAAAAAAAAAAAAAATCTTCCACTCTCTATGTCTTTCAACAGAAATTCTGCTTACACCTGATTTTCCATCTCTCCAGTGCAAGAGAATCAACCCTAAACTGAAAACCTCTTCTTCTAATTAAGGTATAATATGCTTTTTTAAGATTTTGGATCCAATGTCAATGCATCATGAGAAATAATAAATGAGATCAGTAGTCTCTTTATTTCTGAGATTTATCCCAAAATGTAGAAGCCAGCTGGAATGATTTTTCTCAAATGATTACAGCAGTTGTGGTATTAAAAATCAGAAAATCATTGTGCATTATTCTGATGGCTTCCCCCTTTGAGTTTGACACTTCCTATCAGTATGCATGAAATAATTACCTCATTCTGTTTCCTTATAACTAACACGTAACAGCTTGAGAGGCATGGCACAAGCTATTTGTTCTCAGGACTGTATCTCCACAGTTGATGCTAGGGTCACATGATGAAAGGGGTGTTTGTTCACCATTCCTTCATTCTTGCTGCCTCCCCAGTATAGCTATAGCACAACAAAATATTACATAATTGAAAGCACTGTCTTCTCTGATGTGATAGAAAAGCTCAATATCAGTAAAGTTCCCATTAGAGATGTGGCTTTTCCATGTCTGCTTTGCCTCTGTTACTTTTTAATCATCACTCCCACCAGGCATTGTTTGCCTGTTGGGATGGTAGCTAAATGAGTTGAGAATTCCATCAGGTTTACATCAGCAGTGGGCACTGAAGGCATTGCCAACTCATTACAAAAAGAATTTCAAAAGAAACAAATAAAAACTTTGTTCTCTCACTTTCAGATATCACTATCTAATGATGACTGTTCATGCTTCAAAAGGTAGAGATTCAAGCTACAGTTCCACAATAGAAATACTTGTTATTTTTGTTTAAACATCAATCCTTAATGTTTAAAAACTGTTATCCTATAATTTCATTCTTCATTTAATTTTGAGTAGATGTATAATATGCCTCCAAGAGTTTAAATGACCCTATATTAGCTAAAGGAAGCACCATTTGTCCAGAAAAAAAAAAAAAAATTAAATAAAATCATTCTCATCTGTGATATGTTTTATATATACAATCAATTCCATGTAAGACAGGGATTGAAAATTCAGAAAATTGCACACAGCAAACAAAAGCTGAGTTCAGCACCAAGTTACCTTCTGTGTCGCTAAAGCTATCTCCCGAGTCTGCTGTAGAATAATTTTCATTGACATATTCTGTACCTTATTCTTTTTTTCAAAATTTAACTTACCCAACACAGTCAAAATAATTTTTCTTTCCATTGTTTCTCTATAGCTTTGTTTCTTCATAGCAACTCATTTTTAGGATAAAAATTATCCTAACAAAACATTGTACTTAACAATAATCATAAAGATATATTTTAGATAAGAGAGTTTCCAGTTAAGAATGCTTCTGTCAGAAGAATTATAATGGAGTTCCCTTGTTCATCTTTTCGGCTATATCAAATTTTGCTGTATTATACCAAAGTAAGCAAACATGATCGTTACCAGTAACTTTTTATTAATATCACAATGTTGTAAGTTGCCCTTGAGTCAATTCTTACTTATAGCAAACCCATGTGTGTGAAGTAGGACTGCTCCATAGAGTTTTCAAGGCTATGACTTTTGTGAAGAAATTGCTGCATCTATGTTCCAAAACACCTCTGGATGGGTTTAAGCTGCCAACTTAATGGCTAGTGGTTAATCATTTAACCATTTGCAACACTCACGGACCTCAAATATCACAACAATAATACTAAAATTATTTTATCTCAACAGCTGTATCAATTAACCACTTACCAGCCTTCTTACCTAAATTTTATTGCTTTCATGTCCTTTGTTGTTGTTATGTGCTGTCGAGTCGGCCCCGACTCATAGTGACCCCCTCCTTGGGTTTCCGAGGCAGTATCACTACAGAAGTAGGATTGCCCAACCTTCCTTCCGAGGAGTGGCTGGTGGGTTTGAACCGCCAGCCTTCTGGTTAGCAGTCAAGTGCTTTAGCCACTATGCTACTAGAGCTTCAGGTCCTTTAGTGATTGTTGTTCTTGTTGTTGTTTGCCGTCGAGTCGGCCCCGACTCATAGCGACCCCTCCTTGGGTTTCCGAGGCAGTATCACTACGGAAGTAGGATTGCCCAACCTTCCTTCCGAGGAGTGGCTGGTGGGTTTGAACCGCCTGCCTTCTGGTTAGCAGTCAAGATTTTCACTCTTAAAAAAGAGAAGAGAGAATGTTAGAAGCTAAATAAGAATGTTCCAATACAGACAATTATTTATTTTTCCTTTAGTGATTAGGAAAAATAAATAATTGTCTGTATTGGAACATTCTTATTTAGCTTCTAACATTCTCTCTTCTCTTTTTTAAGAGTGAAAATTACCAAATATATTATCTGAAAATTTATGTATTTTCTAAATATTTGCTATCTTTCCAATTCTTCAACAAAAGCAGGCATCACCACCTCCTTTTCTAAATTATATAACCTGGTTTACCTTTTAAATAGATTAAGCCTAAATAGCAGAAATTATTTCTTTCAAAGTGTTTTCCCTATTGTAGTGCAATTAAAAAACTAACACAGATAACAATCTAATGAACAAGAGAAGCAAATGCTTCTTTCACTTTCCCTCAAACCCATTGATGCAATTTATTCTTTTAGGTTTTGATTTATCGCATTTGAAGTGGTAAACCTTACTACTTTTAGAGATTTGTTTAAAAAATGAGTATCTTTAAAGGATCCAGCTTAGTATTTTAAAACATTTTTAAATATACAATGTAACCTATCCTCTATCATAGTAACCTATAGAATCAGTACTTATCTCATAAAGTTACCAATCTCTTGAAACATTTTGGGACTATTATTAAAAAAAAAAAAAAAATCCTTTGTCAGAGATGACTTGCAGAATGAATGAAGAGCCTAAGCTTTTACATCAGATAGAGGTGAGTTTAAGTTCTAACTTCATTGAATCACTAGCATCGTGATAAATTACTCAGTCTCTCTGTATCTTAGCTGTTCATTTGTAAAATGAAGTCCGTGATAATAACAATTACCTTATTAGATTTTCATGAGAATTCTGAAGTTAAAGAATATCAAGGGCTGAGCATGTTGTTTTGCACCTAGTAAGATCTCAGAAAACAAAAGCTGTCATAAGCTATTATTTGTGTTCTTGGAGTCCCTGGGTGGCACAAATGGTTAATGCTCTTGAGTGTTCACTAAACGGTCTGAGGTTCCAGTCTACCCAAAGGCACTGTGGAAGAAAGTCCTAGGGATCTACTTCTGAAAAAGCAGCTTTATGGTGCACAATGACTTAACACACATGGGTTATCATGAGTTAGAACTGATTCAATGGCAACTGGTTTTTATTTGTATTCTTAATTGATTCAACTAAATCAACAACTATATTCCTAGATTTGGAACTGAAAGAAAGAATGCCCCTTTCAATATTAAATCTTACCCTGAAGTAACAATAGTAACATGTCACTATTACAAAAATCAAAGTGATGTGTTGGAGGCTTAGAAGAAAATTATAAACAAGGATTTCCAAATTTGTTTTCAATATGAGTTAAATATTTAAAATGTACTGGATTCTGAAGGTGAAAAGGTCATAAATTTTTACATATTTGTGAAAATTTAGCCCTTTTGCTTGAACATGGTATTCATCAGCCTTTGTTTCCATAGCCACGGCTTTCAATGATAGTACCCAGCTCCTGCTGCCAGGAATTGTGGGTAGGCGGTTAAAGGGTGACAGTTAATATGCAGAGAGATGAAGCACTCAAAGCAGAAATAAAATGTTGAAAACAATCTTGGAATGGAGCATGGGGTAGGATTTTTACAAGGCATTTTTTAATATTAAAAGAGAACATACTAATAATGCAAAATGAAGGAAGTTAGTAGGATATAGTTAAAAGAGCATTAGCTTCAGAGGCAAAGCTAGGGTTTGGTTACTGTCATTATGACTTAGAAATAATGAAATTCTAGGAAAGTTATTAAATCTCTATACAAGTGCTTATTCATCAGTAAAATAATAAATATCTCTAAAAGCTGTTGTAATGATTATACTAAGTAACATACGTAAAGTTTTTTACACAGGGAGTACAGAACATCCAAACTGAAATCCTGAACTCTCCAGGACACGGCTATACACATACACAAATATATATATTATTGATATTTAAATGGGAAAAAGTATATTTACTTTCATTTAGATGTTTTAGTCTGAACCTAAGGCATTTGACTGCTGCTTGACCGTTCAAACCCACCAGCCGCCACTCCTGGGAAGGAAGATTGGACAATCTACTTCCGTAGTGATACCTCCTGGGAAACCCAAGGAGGAGTAGTTATGAGCCGGATCTGACTCGACGTCAGTGAGTTTGGTTTATTTATGTGTGTGTGTGTGTGTGTGTGTGTGTGTGTGTTATTCAGTGCCGTCAAGTCAGTTCTGACTCATAGCGACCCAATGTAAAGCAGGATGGAACATTGCCTGGTTTTGCACCATTCTCACAATTGTTGTTATGCTTGAGCCTATTATTGTAACCACTGTGTCTATCCATTTTCTTGAAGATATTCTTCTTTTTCACTGACTCTCTACTTTATCAAGCATGATATCCTCCTGCAGGGACTAATCTGTCCTGATAACATCCCCAAAGTAAGAGAGATGAAGTCTCACCATCTTAGCTTCTAAGGAGTATTCTGGTTATACTTCTTCCAAAACAAATACCCTGAGTGAGGCAAATAGCACTAGTCTAGTAAGGTAAAGGTGTAAAGGTTAATGGTTCAAACTCATCTAGAGGTATTACATAAAAGACCTGGCATTCTATTTCCATAAAGATATTAGTCAAAACCCTATGGAGCAATTCTAGTCTGTAACACAGACAATATGTATTTGATGGTAGTATTGAAAAACATGAGGTGAGCATTATGCTATAATAAATACACTGTTGCCATTTTGGGGAACCTGGACAGTTTGAAATCTCATGGTTTGTGTCACTGGAAGGGCTGTTGCAAGCTGTTATGTGTTGTGGTGTTTAACTTTATTAACAATGTTCATAAATCTAGCTCTTATCATTTTAATCACTCTACCAGTTTCTCCTACAAATATTGAAGTCCTTTATGATTTTAACTACCTGCCTTCTCTTCTCCTCCTAACCTAAAGAGCAATGCTTAAAGAAAAAAAAAAAAAAAAAAGGCAAAAGCTAGCTGAGTGGATTAAAATTGCTGTAGTTTTGTAGACCTCAACTTCAGCTAAGACCTGGGTTATGGCCATCAATCCTGTTATATGCTTCTGTTCTGCTTACTTTTACAGTTCCAACCAAAGCTATTCCAAAATTTCTCCAGTCCCTTTGGAACACTCACACCTTGCCTTCACTTTTAGCAGATGTCTGACTTTTACTTCAGATAAAATACACAAATTGTGGCAGAAATCCCATAAACTTTTTCTTCTGATGCCTATAAATATATCTACATCAAAAACCATAATTTTTCATTTCTTGTCCTTTCGATAAAAGAAGTGTTTTTCTTCATGTCCTGTGCTCTGGATACATCTTTGCAGAGACCTGCCATCCCTATTTCCTTAAATCCTTCCTCTCCACTGATTCTTAATGATATAAACACTCTCAAATCTCTGCAATCTTACTATTAACAAAAATAGCCACTCCCTAATTAATAAATAGTGAAACAACATGGGGGAGGAGTCTACATTCTCTGTTGATTCCTTTTTCACAATTCATTTGTTCTTCAACCCCACTGAAAGGAGGCAGGCTTCTTTTCCCACCCACCACTGAATTTACTTTGACAAGGGTTACAAGTGACCTACTAATACCAAATTACAATGAACATTTTTAAGTTCTTACCATACTTGACTCCCCTATTAAATTACTATTTCTTTATTCTTACAACTTTTGCCTCACTTCATTACAGGTCCTGGCTTTCCTTTGTGAGGTCATCTTCCTTAATTTTTGAAAATTAGTGTCTTGGAAGATTTCATTCTTGGTCTTTTTCTCCAAGTCTATGACTGTGAGTAAGATGTACATTCTGATGATATCCACATGATTATTACTAATTCATTTTCTTTGATATCATTCTCTGAGCATTTTCATTTAGATGTCCCACAATCACATTAAACTCAAAAATTCCTAAATGAAACTCATTAAATTACCAGCAAAATTTGACTTTTGCCCTATAAACATTAATTTTAATAAATCACACTGCTCATCTCCTGAAGTTTGACTGTCTGGTCCTTTTGTTGTTGTTGTTGTTGTTATGTGCCGTCTAGTCGGCCCCGACTCTGGTCCTTTTAGTACATCGCAAATTCAATTACTCGTAAAGTCTTATCAATTTACACTCTAAAGCATCCCTTCCTTATATACCTTTCCTTCTCCATTCCTAGTTGGATCTGAAAATACTGAAAATATCATGGACCACCAGAAGAATGAGAGCTCTGGTAGCATAGTGGCTAAGACACTTGCCTGCTAACCAGACGGCTGGCGGTTCAAACCCACCAGCCACTCCTCGGAAGGAAGGTTGGGCAATCCTACTTCCGTAGTGATACTGCCTCGGAAACCCAAGGAGGGGTCGCTATGAGTCGGGTTTGACTCCACGGCACATAACAACAACAACACCACCAGAAGAATGAACATATCTATCCTGGAAGAAGTGCAGCCAAATGCTCCTTGGAAGCAAGAATGGCCAGATTTGTGTTACATACTGTGGTCATGTTGTCAGAAGGGACCATTCCCTGGAGAAAGATACCATGCTTGGTGAAGTAGAGGGTCAGGGAAGAAGGGGAAGACTCTCAACAAAATGGATTGACACAGTAGCTGCAATGATGGGCTCAAATAAAGCAAAGATTGTAAGGATGGTGCATGACCAGGCAGTGTTTTGTTCTATTGTTCTGTTCATAGGATCGCTATGAGTCAGAGTCAACTCTACTATACCTAATAACAGCATCTCTGCAACAGAATTCCATGATGACTAGAGTCCAGGACTTCATTCTCAATCTAACTAGCCTTGATTTACATTCTTGAATTTCATCCATAGCACTGATTCTCCTAACCCTCTTCTGTGTCAGTACACAGAACTTAGAGTCCTTCACAGGCCAAGATGTAGCACAGGGAGCCAAAGAATATTATTATCAGGTCTTAAAAATGAATGGTAATTTTTTTTTTCCCTGCTGGGTTTTGGATTTACACAGGCCTTTTCCCCAAGAAGAACACATAGCCGCCATTTCAGCCACAGCTGAATTACATAATTCAGAAGCTGAAATATATGACTTTTTTGAGTTCATAATTAGATAGGATTCTTGAGTTATACTTGGTGGTGAAATGAGTTAAGACTCCAAATGATGTTTAGATTGGGTGAATGCAAATGAGAAGGACATGAATTTTCAGGGGGGTCAGAGGACAGACTTGTGGGATGAATTAATGTACCCCTGAAAATATGTTGAAGTCCTAACCTTCATTACCTGTAAATGGACCTTATTTGGAAATAAGATCTGTGCAGACATAATCAAGTTAAGATCATAAGATCATAGTGGATTAGGATGGACACTAAATCTAATGACTGGTGCCCTATAAAGGAGAGAATTAAAGACACGGGAGATGCAAGGAAGAAGGCCATGTGAAGACAAAGACAGAGATTGGAGTTACTTTGCCAAAAGCCAAACAACAATAAGGGTTGACAGAAATCACAAGCTAGAAGAGACAAGTACAAATACTTCCCTAGAGACTTTGAAGAGACCATGGTCTTGCTGAAACCTTGATTTTGGACTTCTAGCCTCCAGAGCTTTGAGGATAAATTTGTGTTTTATGACACCCAATTTATGTTATGTTATGGCAGCCCTAAGAAAGTAATACAGAAGGGAAATATGAGTGTAGCCTTACTGTTGTTGTTGTTGTTAGGTCCCATTGAGTTGTCTCTGACTCATTGCGACCTTATGTACAAAAAAATGAAACACTGCCCAGTCCTGTGTCAGCCTCATGATCCCTGCTACACCTGAGCCTATCATTGCAGCTAGTGTGTCAATCCATCTTGTTGAAGGTGTTCCCTTATTTCATTGACCATCCACTTTACCAAGCCTGATATCCATCTCCAGAGAATGGTTCCTTCTGACGACATAACCAAAGTAGGTGAGACAAAGTCTGGCCATTCTTGCGTCCAAGGAGCATTCTGATTTCATTTCTTCCAGGACAGATTTGTTAGTTCTTTTAGTAATCCCTGGTACTTTCAGTATTCTTCACCAACACCACAACTCAAAACCATCAACTCTTCTTCAGTCTTCCTTATTTGATGTGGAGTTCTAACATGCATACGGTGAATTGCTTGATGTGGCCCTTCTAGCCATTATCCTCCATTTTATGATGCATTGTAAATCCTATTATCCATGCTTGTTTAAGGTGGAGTGGTAGTTAAGGTTATGTGTCAAGTTGGCTGGGCAGCTGGCAGTAGTCATTCCCTATGATGAGTGGGAATTGGCTCTGTGGTGGGATTTGCCATGAGCAAATGAGTAGCTGCTGATTGTTAAGGCCATCCTTATTGGGTTATTTCAGTTTGAGCAGCACAGGTGGGCTACATCTTGAGTCCCACATTGCTGGGGGGTATAACTCAAATCACCACTCTTCCTGAAGGGTATACCTATGAATCTTCTGAAAAAGTTCACTCTCCTCTTGCTCCAGTTCTGCATTTTGGCTCATCGTCCTCTCATCTCTGGATTTGGGACAGCAGCCATCATCTGATCTGTTGATTGAGGTTTGTTCAACCCAAGAATTGGGAGAATCTTCCAGACCTACTTACAGACCTGAGACTTGCCAGCCTACCAGACTCCCATCCTCCACCACCACTATGTGAGACAACCCCCTGGATGTCTGTGAGTTCTATGAGGCATTACAGTGAAATACAGAACCTTAAGGTGGGGGAGATAACTGAGAGAAGGAGGAGGAGTTAATATCTGAAATGATGGAGTGGCATGGTAGTTTGGACATTTGGGGCATGTTTAACCTCCACTTCATGGGGACTGGCCTTGTGCTGATATTTCTTAGAGAAATTGCTCAAGCAATGCATATAAGATTATTGAAATACTATGACTTGGGTTAGGTGCACCTTAACATCTTTAGTAACCTTAAAGATATCAAGAAGATATCTTTGCACCTCAGCCCTTGAAAGAGGTCTTTTGCAGCATATTTGCCCAATGCAATACATCATCTGATGTCTTGACTGCTGCTTCCATTGGAGCTGATTGTAGAACCAAGTAATATGTAGTCTTTGACAACTTCAATCTTTTCTCCGTTTACCATGATGTTGCTTATTGGTCTAATTATAAGGATTTTTTTTTCTTTATATTGAGGTGTAATAATCCATACTGCAGACTGTAGTCTTCGATCTTCATCAGTAAATACTTTAAGTCTTCCTCAATTTCAGCAAGCAAAGTTTTGTTGTCTGCATATCACAGGTTGTTAATGAGTATTCCTCCAATCCTGATGCCACATTCTTCTTCAGATAGTCTAGATTCTTGGCTTATTTGCCCAACATGTTATTATGTTGTTAGGTGCTGTTGAGTTGTCTCTGACTCATAGCTACCCTATGTACAACAAAGCAAACCACTGCCCAGTCACATGCTAGTTCCACGATCCCTGCTATACTTAAGCCCATCACCACAGCCACTGTGCCAATCTATCTCACTGAAGGTCTTCCCCTCCTTCGTCAACCCTTCACTTTACCAAGCATGACATCCTTCCACAGGGAATGGTCCCTTCTGACATGACCAAAGTAGATGAGAAGAAGTCTGACTTCCAAGGAGCGTTCTGGCTGCACTTCCTCTAGGAAAGATTTGTTAGATTTTATAGCACTCCTTGGCACTTTCAGCACTCTTCACAATTACCACAACTCAAAAACATCAACTCTTCTTTGGTCTTCCTTATTCATTGTCCAGCTCTCACATGCATGTGAGACAATTGAAAATACCATGGCTTCTGTCAGGCATACGTTAGTCCTCATGGAGACATCTTTGCTCTTCATCACTTGAAAGAGATAGTTTGCAGCCAATTTGGCTAGTGCTATACATCATCTGATGTCCTTACTGCTGCTTTCATTGGTGTTGATTGTAGAATCAAGAAATGTGAAGTCTTTGACAACTTCAATCAGTTCTCCATTAATTGTGGTTGTGCTCATAGGTCCAGTTGTGAGGATTTTTGCTTTCTTTATATTGATATGTAATCCATATAGCAGAGTGTATTCTTCAGTCTTCATCAGTAAGTACTTCAAGTCATCCTCACTTTCAGCAAGCAAAGTTGCATCTTTGCATATTGCAGGTTGTTAATGATTCTTCCTCCAATCCTGATGTCACGTTTGTCTTCATATACTCCAGCTTCTCGAATTATTTGCCCAGTGTAGAGATTGAATAAGTGTGGCCAAAGGATACAACATTGATCCACTCCCTTCTGGATTTTAAACCATGCAGTGTCCCCTGTTCTGTTCGAACAACAGCCTCCTGGTCTATGTACAGGTTCCTCACAATTACAATTAAGTGTTCTGGAATTCCCATTCTTCTCAATGTTATACACAATTTGTTATCATCCACACAATCAAATGCTTTTGAATAGTCAATAAAACACAAGTAAACGTATTTGTGGTATTCTTTGCTTTGAGCCAAGATCCATCTGACATCAGCAATAATATCCCTTGATGCACATCCCCTTCTGAATCCAGCTTTCATTTCTGAAAGTTCTGTCAATATACTGCTGCAACCATTTTTGAATTATCTTCAGTAAGATTTTACTTGCATGCAATATTAATGATATTATTCAATAATTCCCACGTTCCGTGTGATCATCTTTCTTTGGAATGGATACAAATATGGATCTTTTCCAGTCAGTTGGCCAGGTAGCTGTCTTCCAACTCTCTTGGCATAGCAGAGTGAGTGCCTTCAGTGGGGCATCCATTTATTTAAACATCTCAATGGATATTCTGTCAATTCCTGGTGCCTTGTTCTTAGCAACTTCCTTCAGTGAAGCTTCGACTTCTTCCTTCAATACCACTGGTTCTTGATCATACTCCACCTCCTGAAATGGATGAAGATCAACCAGGACTTTTTGGTACAGTGATTCTGTGTATTTCTTCTATCTTCTTTTGTTGGTTTCTGTATCAATATTTTGTTCCTGTATTCAATATTTTCCCCATAGCATCTTTAAATATTGCAACTTGAGGCTTAAATTTATTCCTCAATTCTTTCAGCTTGAGAAATGCAGAACGTGTTCTTCTCTTTTGCTTTTCAAACTCCATGTCTCTGCACATATAGTTATAGTAGTTGGCTTTGTCTGCTCAAGCTGCTCTTTGAAATCTTCTGTTCAGCTCTTTTATCTTGTCATTTCTTCCATTTGCTTTAGCTACTTTCCTCTCAAGGGCAAGTATCAGAGTCTTTTCTGACATCTATTTTGGTCTTTTCTTCCTTTCCTGTCTTTTCTATGACCTCTTGCTTTCTTCATGTGTGATGTTCTTGATGTCATCCCATAATTCTTCTGGTTTTCAGTCATTGGTGTTCAGTGCATCAAATTTATTCTTTTTATGGTCTCTAAATTCATGAGGGATATATTCAATGTCATATGTTGGCTCTCGTGGACTTGTTTTAATTGTCTTCAACTTCAACTTGAACTTTCCTATGAACAGTTGATGGTCTGTTCCACAATCAGCTTTTGACCTTGCTTTGGTTGAAGACATTGAGCTTTTCCATTGTCTCTTGCTGCAGATGTAGTCAATCTGATTCCTGTGTGTTCTATCTCATGAAGTCCATGTGTACAGCTGCCATTTGAGTTGTTGAAAAAAGTATTTGTAATGAATATATCATTGGTCTTGCAATGACAAATTCTATGAGGTGATATCCAGAGTTATTTCTGTCACCAAGAGCACATTTTCCAACTACCAGTGATTCTTCATTTCCAACTTTTGCCTTTCAGGCACCAGTGATAATTAACATATCTTGATGGCATGTTTGGTCAATTTCAGACTGCAGAAGTTGGTAAAAACCTTCAATTTCCTCATCTTTGGCTTTAGTGTTCGGTGCGTGAATTTGAATTATGGTAGTATTGACTACCATAATTATAGGTATATGGATATTATCCTATCACTGACAGTATTGTACTTCATGATAGATGTTGAAACATCCTATGTGATGAAGAATGCCATACCATTCCTCTTCAAATTGTCATTCCCAGTATAGTATATCATGTGACTGTCTGATTCAAACTGGCCAAAACCAGTCCATTTCAGCTCACTAGTACCTAGGATATCAATATTTATGCATTCCATTTCATTTTTGACAGCTTCCAGTTTTCCTAGATTCATACTTAGTACATTCCATGTTCCAGTTATTAATGGATGTTTGCAGCTGTTTCTCGTCAATTTGAGTTGTGCCATGTCAACAAACAGAGGTCCCAAGATCTTTACTTTATGCATATCATTAAGGTCGGTTCTACTCTGAGGAGGCAGCTCTTTCCTAGTCGTATTTTGAGTGTCTTCTGACCTAAGGGGCTCGTCTTCCTGCACTTTAGCAAGCAATGTTTCCGGGCTTTTCACAAATCTCCCTGGTGATGTATCAGACAGTGTTTCTCTTGTATTCATAAGGTATTTCCTGGTCAATTCTTTGAGAAGTGGATGCCTTCTTCCTTCTTACTAGTCTGTCTCAGTCTGTAAGCTGTGTTGAAACCTGTGCACCACGTGCAACCCTGCTGGCATTTGAAACACCAGTGGCACAGCCTTAAGCCTCACAGCAACACACAAATGACCACAATAGGACAAACTGAGACAAGTTTGTCTCCCTTAGCTGTTCAAAACCTCTCCACCCTCTCCTTACGTGGATCCTGAGAATCTGTTGTCTCTGGACTTCCCCCCTTCCTGCCTCTTGGGGTGGGTCCTGTCATCTCCCTACCCTTACCTGGATCCCATGGCTCAGTTGGTCTTGTTCCCAGCTTTTCCCCTGCTCCCTGCCTCTTGGGGTAGCCTAGAGATTGAATAAGTATGGTGGAAGGATACAACACTGACACACTTCCTTTCTGATATAAACCATGCAGTATCCCCTCATTCTGTTCAAAAGACAGCCTCCTTGTGTATGTACAGGTTCCTCAGTACAATTAAGTGTTCTGGAATTCCCGTTTTTCTCAATGTTATCCATAATTTGTTATTATCTATACAATCAAATGTTTTGTGTAGTCAGTAAAACACAAGTAAACATCTTTCTGGTATTCTTTGCTTTCAGCCAAGATTCATCTGACATCAGCAATAATATCTCTCATTCCAAATCCTTTTCTGAATACAGCTTGCATTTCTAGAAGTTCTCTATGTATACACTGTTGCAACTGTTTTTGATTTATCTTCAGTAAGATTTTACTTTCATGTGATATTAATGATATTGTTCAATAATTTCCACATTCTGTCAGATCCCTCCCCTTTCTTTGGAATGAGTACAAATAAGGATTTCTTCTAATCAATAGGGCAGGTAGCTGTCTTCCAAATCTCATGGCACAGCCAAGTGAGTACCTCCAGTGGGGCATCCATTTGTTAAAACATCTCAGTGGGTATTCTATCAATTCTTGTAGGCTTTTTTTTTTTTTTTTTCATCAATTCCTTCAGTGCAGCTTTGACTTCTTCCTGATCATATCTAACCTCCTGAAATGGATGAACATTGACTAGTTCTTTTTGGTATAGTGATTCTGTGTATTTCTTCTATCTTCTTTTGATATTTCCTGCATCAATCAATATTTTGCCATATCTTTTAATATTGCAACTCAAGTCTTTAGTTTTTTCTTCAGTTCTTTCAGCTTGAGAAATGCTGAGCATATTCTTCCCTTTTGCTTTTCTAACTCCAGGTCTTTGTGCATTCATTATAAAATTTACTTTGTCTTCTTCAACTGCTCTTTGAAACCTTCTGTTCAGCTCTTTTTTCTTGTCATTTCTTCCATTTCCTTTAGCTACTCCATTTAAGGGGAAGTTTCAGAGTGTCTTCTGACATACATTTTGGTCTTTTCTTCCTTTCCTGTCTTTTTAATGACTTTTTGCTTTCTTCATGGGTTATGTTCTTGGTGTCATTCCACAATTCGTCTGGTTTTCCATCATTGGTGTCCAATGCATCAAATCTATTCCTTATATGGTCTCTAAATTCAGGAGGGCTATAATCAAGATTTTATTTTGGCTCTTATGGACTTCTTTTAATTGTCTTCAGCTTCAGCTTGAACTTGTATATGAGCAGTTGATGGTCTATTCCACAATCAGCTCCTGACCTTGTTTTGGCTAAAGATATTGCACTTCTCCATTACCTCTTTCCACAGATGTAGTCAATCTGATTCCTGTGTATTCCATCTGGTGAAGTCCACGTTTATAGCCACAATTTGTGTTGTCAAAATAAAGGTATTTGCAATGAATAAGTCATTAGTCTTACAAATTCTATTATGCAACCTCCAATGTGATTTCTATCACCAAAGCCATATTCCCAACTATTGATGATTCTTCTTTGTTTTCAACTTTTACATCCCTGTTACCAGTGATAATGAACACATCTTGATTGCATGTTCAATAAATTTCAGACTGCAGAAGTTGCTAAAAATCTTCAATTTCTTCTTTGGTTTTGCTGGTTGGGGTATAAATTTGAATAATACTTGTTTGTTTGCTTTTAATTTTTATTGTGATTTGGGTGAAAGTTTACAGAGCAAATTCATTTTCCATACAGCAGCTCACACACACTTTGTCTCATGACATTGACTACAATTTCCTACAATGCAACATTTCTCTTCTCACTTCCTCCCCATAGTTACCTGTTTCCTGTGTCCTTCCCTCCCATGCACTCCTGCCCCCTAAGCTATCTCCCTGTGCATACACAGCCCTCCTATTCTCCCATGATTGATCTCTTCAAGAAGTGTTATCTACCTAATGCAAGTGTTCAGCTCATATGTCTGTCTTTTGTTTGGCTCATTTCCAGACCTGAAGGGTAACTAGGGGCCATAGTCTCAGGGGTTCCACCAGGCTCTATCTGGCCAGCAAAAGTGCCCCCCCCTTTTTTGATTTTGAGTTTTGTTCCACTTTGTTCTCTCACTCTATCCAAGATCTCCTACATAGATCCCCCTCTGAGTGGTTGACAGTGGTAGCTGGGCACCATCTAGTTCTTCTGGCCTATAGTCATATAGGCTGTGGATCACATGGTATACCAGTCTCTTTGAGTAATTGTTTCCATGCATCTTTGTTTTTCTTCATTCTTCTTTGCTCTGGTGAATTATTAACTGTGTTCCTTATAGGCATATGGATATTATTCTGTCACTGACAGCATTGTACCTCAGGACAGATCTTGAAACATTCTTTGTAATGAAGAATGTCATGCCATTCCTCTTCAATTTGTCATTGTAGTGTAGTAAATCATATAATTTTCTGATTCAAAATGGCTGAAACCAGTCCATTTCAGCTCACTAATGCCTAGGATGTTGATCTTTATGCATTCCATTGCATTTTTGAGAACTTCCAATATTCCTACTTTTATACTTCATACATTCCATGTTTCAGTTAATTAAAGGATGTTTGAAGCTGTTTTTTTTTTTTTTTTCTCAATATGAGACATGTGCCATCAGAAAATGGAGTTCCCCAAAGCTTTACTCTATCCACATCATTAAGGTCGGCTTTACTCTGAGGAGACAGCTCTTCCTCCATCTTATTTTGAGTGCTTTCTGACCTGGGGGGGGGTCTCATCTTGCAGCACTATATCAGACAATGTTTCAGAGCTATTCATAAAGTTTTTCAGTAATACATCAGACAATATTTTACTACTATTCATAAGGTTTTCACTGGCCAATTCTTTGAGAAGTGCATGGCCTCTTCCTTTTTCTAAATCTGTCTTAGTCTGGAAGCTGCACTGAAACCTACCCACCATGGGTAACCCTGCTGGCATTTGAAACACCAATTGCATAGCCTCCAGCTTCACAGTAACACACTAGCCACCACAGTACAACAAACTGACAGATAAGTTTGTCTCCCTCAAGTTTGTCTCCTTAGTTGTTCCAAACTGCTCTGCTCACTTCCTCCCCCAGTTACTCCAACTGCCGCTCTCCTTTAAACACTCCAAACCTGCTGGCTCATTTCCCTGGCCTGTCCTAGGTGCTCTAACACACACCTGCTGTGTCTGGATCACTTCCCTGGCCCTCAGTAGTGTTCTAAATTTCCCTTGCAGATATTTGCCAAGCAATGCACAGGATAATGGAGCACAAGCATCAAGAATCCCACTATGTGAAGAAAATAAAGATTAGATTTCAATGCTGCTGAGGTGCCAGGACTTTTCAGGACTTGGACTAGAAAGGAGAGAGACACCTAAAAAGGAGATCCAGAAATATGAATAGCTTCACTTAACTCTTTGACCAAATACTGTGGCTTATATCCTACCCAGACTTACACTTTTGTGTAAAAAGACAACACAAAATCTCCAAGGGAGAAGTGTCAGAGAAGGTCCAGAATGGAGCCAGGACTTTCACCTCCACTTGTTGTTGTTGTTGTTGTTGTTGTTTGCCATCGAGTCGGCCCCGACTCATAGCGACCCCTCCTTGGGTTTCCGAGGCAGTATCACTACAGAAGTAGTACTGCCCAACCTTCCTTCCGAGGAGTGGCTGGTGGGTTTGAACCGCAGCCTTCTGGTGAGCAGTCAAGTGCCTTAGGCACTATGCTACCAGAGCTCCTTCACCTCCACTAGAAACATCATATTTCTCACACAGAGGTCAGTGGAAACCACATAAAAAAGCCTGAATTTCTATGCCTCTCCACCAATAATGAGATGTCATTCATTACCCTGACTGGATGATATCAGAGGAGAACTAATGAAGACTTAGGACTTTCACACTGTTCAGCTGTATAAGACCACCTTTATTATGGTGTCCCCCACCTCCCACACTTGTCTCATTCTGGTGGCTTGCATATACCTGTGGGGCTGGAGCTTATGCCAATAGCATTTTGAATGCCAGCAAGGCACCCATGGTGGACAAGTTCCAAAAATGCTTCCAGATTAAAGCTGACTGGGAAGAAGGACAGAGCCATCCATTTCTGAAAGAACTGGCCACTGAAAACCTTATGAATAGCAGTGAAACACTGTCTGATATATTACTAGAAAATTTTATGAAGAGCCAAGAAACACTGTCTGATATTGTGCTGGCAGATGAGCCCCTCAAGTTGAAAGACACTCAAGATATGACTGGGAAAGAGCTGCTACCTCAAAGCAGAGTCAACCTTAATGATGTAGATGGAGTAAAGTTTTCAGTACATTCATTTGCTGATGGGGTACAACTCAAAATGGGAAGAAACAGTTGCAGACCTTCATTAATAATCAGAACATGGAATATACTCCAGGAAAATTGGAAGTGGTCTGGTATTGGCTATTTTTAATCAAATAATCATGTTTCTAGTGTGCCAGAAATGATAACCTGAAGATAAATGGTGTTGTATTCATTGTCAAATGTATATTTCAAGATCTATCCTAACCTATCTATCCTATCACTGACAACACTGTCTGTGATAAGATAATATCCATATGCCTACAAGGAAGACTAGTTAATAGTACTATTTTAAAATTTATACACCAACCACCAAAGCAAAA
Organism: Orycteropus afer afer; assembly: GCF_000298275.1. Taxonomy (NCBI): domain Eukaryota; kingdom Metazoa; phylum Chordata; class Mammalia; order Tubulidentata; family Orycteropodidae; genus Orycteropus; species Orycteropus afer. Next base: position 1,807,474 of record NW_006921835.1, read on the forward strand.
GAGGAAGAAATTGAAGACATTTACTAGATTCTGCAGTTTAAAATTGACCAAATACACACTCAAGATGTATTGATAATTACTGGTGATTGGAATGCAAAATTGGAAACAAAGACAAATCATCAGGAGTTGGAAAATATGGCCTTGATAGTAGAAATGACACTGGAGATCACATGATAGAATTTTTCAAGACCAACCACTTATTCATTGCAAATAAATTTTTCCAACAACATAAATAGCGTCTATACATATGGACCTCACCAGATGGAGTACATAGAAATCAGGTCGATGACTTCTGTGGAAAGAGGTGATAGAGAAATAAATGTGCTAAAAAAGACTTCTTTAAAGTGCTGAAGAGCAAAGATGTCTCTGAACACTAAGGTGTACCTAACCCAAGCCATTGTGTTTTCAATTACCTCATATGCATGTGAATGCTGGACAACGAATAAGGAAAATCAAAGAAGAGTTGATGCTTTTGAGTTGTGGTGTTGGGGAAGAATAATGAAAATACCATGGACTGCCAGAAGAAGGAACAAATCTATCTTGAAAGAAGTGCAGCTGGAATGCTCCTTAGAAGCAAGAATGGCCAGACTTCATCTCACTTACTTTAGTCATGTAGTCAGAAACAAACAGTCCCTGGAGAAAGATATCATAGTTGGTAAAGTGGAGGGTCAGAGAAAAATGGAGAGATAGATTGACAAAGTGGCTGCAACAATGGGCTCATACATAGCAAGGCTTTTGAGGATGACACAGAACAAGACAGCATTTCATTCTGTTGTACTTACGGTTGCTATTTGTTGGAATTGACTAGATGGCAGCTAACAACAACAGCAACATTAAGATGTCCATTGAGAGCATTAATTCTCACCTCCACCCAAGAGCTAAATAATGGAATGTACCCACACACACTTGGGATTTAGTAAAGTCTCAATGGGGAATTTAAATTTACCTTAACCTAGCAGTGACAAGGTGAAATCCTCCTCTTTTCTTATGCTGGAGACGTATAAGTAAAAAAAATCTAGCGAAAATAGAACATTTACAAAAGAATCAGTGTTTAATAACGTTATACAAAATGTCCAGGTTTCAATCAAAAGTCATTTATCATACCAGGAAACAGGAAGATCCCAAACTGAATGTAGAAAAAACAATAAATAAATGTCAACATTGAAAAGACAGAGATGTTAGAATTATCTAACAGAATTTTAAACAGCCATGATAAAAATGTCTCAGTTACAAGTATAGCCATGCTTGAAACAAATGAAAAAGGAGAAAGTCTTAGCAAAAGAGTCTAAGAAAAGAAACAGAAGAATTAAAGAATGTTGTTGTTTTTGTTAAGTGCTGTCAAATATATTCTGACTCACAGTGGCCCTGTGTGCAACATTATGAAACACTGACCAGTCCAGTCCTAAACCACCTTTGCAGTCATCTCAATGTTTGAATCCATTGTTGCAGGCAGTATGTTAATCTGTCTTATTAAATGATTTTCCTCTTTTAAACTGACCTTCTGCTTTACCAAGGACCGATCCCTTCTGAAAATATGTCTAAAGTATATGAGACAAAGTCACACCAATCTTTCTTCTAAGGAGCATTCTGACTGTACTTCTTCCAAGACAGATAATTCAAAGCCATCAGTCCTCCTTTGGTCTTCCTTATTCATTATCCAGATTTCACATGCATATGGTGACGTAATGCCTAAGACATTTGACTGCGAACCAGAAGATTGGTGTGGAGGGAAGACTGGGCATTCTACTTTCGTAACTCAGAAACCTAGAGAAGTTTGATATGAATCGGAATCAACTCGAGGGCAATGAGTTTGGTTTTTGGTTTTATGAGGCAATTAAATATACCATGGCTTGGATCAGGCACACCTTAGTCTTTAAGGTGACATATATTTTTTGTAAAGTTATTTATTTATTTATTTATTTATTTACTGTGATTTAATCATGAATTCACCAGATTATATAGGATTTATTTTAAATATTTATGAGTATGGTACCAAAATGAGGCACAAATTTAAAGCTACATAATAATTTTCTTCTTTCCATCTTATCAATTGCTCTCTTTCTCTGTCTCTTTTTTTTTTTTTTTTTTACTTTTTATATTTGGATGAAAGTATACAGAGCAAGTAATTTTTCCATTCAACAATTCATACATATTTGTTTCATGATGTTGATTACAATCCTCGCAGTGTAACAACACTCATCCCACTTTCCTCCCTGTGTTTCTCAATTCATTTTTTTCTTCTTCCCTATCCCTTCCTGACTTTTGTGTTTGTCTGTGGTCAAATACTGTGCTTTTGACCTTGTATGGATGATTGTTCTTAGGATTGAAGAGGGATAGAGTCACATTCATTGCCACAAGAATGTTTCAAGATCTATTCTGAAGTACAATTATGTCAATGAAAGGATAATACCAATACATCTACAAGGAAGAACTGCTAATACTATTATTATTCAAATTTATGCACCAATCACTAAAGCCAAAGATGAGGAAATTGAAGGTTTTTACCAACTTCTGCAGTCTGAAATTAACCAAATATGCAATCATGATATATTGATTTTTACTGGTGATTGGAATGCAACAGTTAGAAACAAAGATCACTAGTAGTTAGAAAATATGGCCTTGGTGATAGAAATGATGCCAGATATCTCACGATAGAATTTTGCAATGCTAACCACTTTTTCGGGAGCTGTGATAGCGTAGTGCCTAAGGCACTTGAGAGCTAACCAGAAGTCTGGAGGTTCAAACCCACCAGCCACTCCTAAGAAGGAAGATGGGGCAATCTACTTCCATAGTGATACTGCTCGGAAACCCAAGGAGGGGTCGGTATGAGTTGGGTCCCACTCGACAGCACATAACAACAACAACCACTTGTTCATTGCAAATACCTTTTTTCACCAATGTAAACACCAGCTATACACGTGGACTTCACCACATGTAATACAGAAGAATTAGATTGACTACATCTATGGAAAGAAGAGATGGAGAAGCTCAATATCTTCAGACAAAACAAGGCCAGGAACTGACTATGGAATAGATTATAAATTGCCCATATGCGAATTCAAGTTGAAGATGAAGAACATTAAAACAAATCCTCAAGAACCAAAATATGACTTTGATTCTATTCATCCTGAATTTAGAGACCACATGAAGAACATATTTGACACATTGAATACCAATTATCAAAAACCAGACAAATGTGGGATGACATCTAGACCATCATACATGAAAAAAGCAAAAGGTTGTTAAAAAGACAGGAAAGGAAAGAAGAACACAGTATCAGGATAGAAAGAAATCTCATTAAATACTGTGATATTCAGAGACACAACATTTTTTGCTGAAAGTGAAGATGACTTGAAGCACGTACTGATGAAAATTAAAGACGACAGTCTGTAGTATGGACTATAACTCAAAATAAAATAAAAATACTCACAACTGGACTGATAAGCAGCATCACAATAAATGGAGAAAAGATTGAAGTTGTCAAAGATTTCACAATACTTGGATCCACAGACAACACCCATGGAAGCCGCAGTCAAGAAATCAAATGTCTATTGCACTGGGCAAATCTGCTGCAAAAGACCTCTACAAAGTGCTGAAGAGCAAAGACATTTCTTGAAGACTAAGATGCATTTAATCCAAGCCATGATATATTAAATAGCCTCATAAGCATGTGAAAGTTGGACAATGAATAAGGAAGATCGAAGAAAAGTTGATGGTTTTGAGTTGTGGTGTTGGCAAAGAATACTGAAAGTACCATAGACTGCAAAAGAATGAAGAAATCTGTCCTGGAAAAGTGCGACAGGAATGCTCCTTGGAAGCGAGAATGGACAGACTTTGTCTTACCTACTTTGGTCATGTTGTCAGAAGGGACCATTCCTTGGAGAAGGATACCATGCTTGGTAAAGTTGAGGGTCAGCAAAAAAATGGAAGGCCCTCAACAAGATGGATTGATACAGTGGCTGTAACAATTGGGTCAGGTATAGCAAGGATTTTGAAGATGGCACATGACCTGACAAAGTTTTATTCATTGTACCTAAAGTTCCTATGAAGTGGAGCTGACTCAACAGCACCTAACAATAACAAGTATCATTGCTCCCTGTATGCTCTACTATATTCATGGATATATTTGTAGCACATATAAATACATAGTAGAAATAAGTCTCACTCTGTGTATTTTAAAGCCCCAGTAATCCAGACAGTTCTACAGGCCCTTTAAAAAAAAAAAAAAAATTATAAGAAGACTTTCTTTTAAGAAGGAACTTTGGATACCTGATAGAAAATGTATGAGAATTTGCACTCATGACTTGAATTTTGCACTGTGTGCATGTTTTAAAAGATAGTCTCTAAACTTTGATGAGGGACCTCTGATGGCATGATGCCTAAGGCATTTGACTGCTGATCAGAAGGCTGAAAGTTCAAACCCACCAGCCACTCCTTGGAAGGAAGGTTGGGCAATCTACTTCGGTAGTGATGGTGCCTCAGAAACCCAAGGAGGGGTCACTATCAGTCTCATCCGACTCAATGGTACTGAGTTTGGTTTGGTTTGGAAACTCTGATGAAATGAAATAAAAACTCCATGACAAAAATTCACTAAAAGAGCTATTAATGGTTTCTATGCCTAGTAAAGGCTGCCACATGAGGGCATAGCATGCGAGATGAGGCAGGAACAAAGTGTGAGAAAGACCACAGACACATACCTGGAAGAGGTTTTACAAATGGCAAAAGGTATTTCCTGAAACTGAAGGATATTTTTTTATATATTTATGATTAATTAAATTATAATTATAACCAATCCAAAAAAAAAAAAACTCACTTCCATCAAGTTGTTTTCAACTCAGAGACCCCCTCCTTGGGCTTCCGAGGCCGTATCTCTACAGAAGTGGATTGTCTAGTCTTCCTTTTGAGGAGTGCCTCGTGGGTTTGAATAACCAGGCTTCTGGTTAACAGTCAAATATCTTAGTCACTATATCACCAGAGCTCCCATAATTATATCATGACATATGAAAGAGTTTAGCTTTCTTATTTAAAAATGAATATCAGATCATATCATGTAGGAAAACATAGCTTTATTTTATATAAAAGTCATAGCAAAATCTAAATCATTAAGAAGTTTTAAAATTAACAGAGGGACAAAAGTCTATACACAAAAAAATAAATTGGAACTATTAATTTTGGATATGGTGGAATTCAAAAAAGCATTGAGACAAATTAGAGAACCTTCAAATGATAAAAATATAATTCAGAATGGAACATAAGAGTTAAGAATATTTATGATCTGTAATACAAGAAGAATTTTATAAAGCAAAAAATTGCAGAAAATTAATAGAGAAATAGATGAAACATATCTGAAATGGGAGATTTTAATTTAAAATTACCAAGTCTTAATCTAGGACAGATCACACAGGCAAAAAATTACAAAATAAATAGCAGCTCTAAACAATAATAATACCAAAGACCTAATTATACCATTTGAACATTCCTGGTGGCTCTGGGTTAAACATTCAGCGGCACACCGAAAGGTTGGTGGTTGGAACCACCAGCCATTGTGTGAGAAAAAGATATGTCAGTCAGCTTCGTTTAAAGATTTACAGCTTTGGAAACTCTTTGGGGTAGATCTGCTCTATACTATAGGGTCACTATAAGCAGGAATTGACTTGATGAGAGTGGGTTTGCTCAATTATAGAGTTTAGAGTTCCTAAAGATGAGGGATACACCTGAAAAGCAAAAAAATATATATATCTTTAAATCTCTTTATACTAACTTTTGAACTGGGTGAACTGGATAGCTGCAAATATCTTCTTGGATTCAGTTTGGTTCAAAGTAGTAGGGGAGGTAAATTCTGAATCACACAGACAAGCCATATTTGCAAGAGACAACCTATTTCTCTGGTACCAGAAGAGAAAGGGACCTTTGCATTAGGTAATCCAGCTAGTCTAGAATACTATTCTGGCTCCTCCCCACCCTGAAATTCCTCCTCAGCGCCATAAATTTCCTGCCAATAGCTGATCTATAAACACTCAATTCATTCAATGAAGATCAATAAAGAAGGATCAAACACAAATATAATACCAAAAGTAAGAAAAGTAAAGGCAAAATCTAGTGGTAAACACTGATCATATTTAACTGTTGAATTGAAGAGCAAAACAAACACCTCAGGGTAATAGAAAATGAATTTTATATACTCTAACAATGCAAAAAATCACACAACTATGTGAAAATAGAGAAGACAAAAGAAGGTGGGAGATAGAATAAAATAACCAATTGCCTAGTTGATTTTAATCTGAAAAATCTGGTAATAGAAATCAAGCATCCCCTTGAAATTAAGTATGCTCCTTCTTTTTAGTTGGCCATGTTGCACACACTAACATTTTTCCTTTAGTAGAGACCAAAGAAACCTTCAAAATGTGCAAAAAGCACACCTCAAAAGAAGTATTCTCTAAAAAATTGAAATAAAACCAGAAATTAAGGATTAGACTGTAAAAACATACATCTCTACCAACAAGAAACTTAAAACTTTTTTCCTAAGCAACTTTTTTTTTTCCCCAAAAAAGAGTCACACCAAACATAATTTGCAGAATATCTAGAAAACAATGTGAATAGAAACTCTACATATGAGGTTCTATGTGATGAGAGACAAATCTGGAGAGCACTGAAGGCTTATTTCTCAATTCCATTTTTAAGATAATTAACAGAGAGCTAAACCAAAATCAACCCAAACTCACTCCCATCAAGTTGATTCCGACTCATAGCGACCACCATTGGGTTTCTGAGGCAGTAAATCTATACAGAAGTAGATTGCCCAGTCTTCCTTCTGTGGAATGGCTGGTGAGTTTGAACTGCCAACTTTCTGGTTAGCAGTCAAATGTCTTAGACACTCCGCCACCAGAGCTCCTTACAGAGAGCTAGCACAATCAAATTGATTTAATCTGAAGAGAAATAGTGCTGTCTGCTGTCATCTTTCCTGACAGACAAGCCTGCTCTCGAGGACATCTGGATGCTGACAGAATTGCCTTTGATGTACGTTTTCTCTGGCATTATTCTTGGATACAGAGATCCCTTGGTACATTTCTTCTTATATAAAAGAGGATGATGAAGAAGCTGGTGTTTTCTAGCCCCTCTTTTATTCATCTATAAACATGAATCACAGTGTGGATGTAGGGCTTGTGTGACACATGTGGTACTCCTGATCAAGTCCTGTCTGCTAGCATAGGCAAACCCCTGTCTGTAGTTGATATGATCAGAGTGCATGCATTAACCTAGACAGTGGAATAGTAAGAGTTCATGGACTAGTGCTTTTCTACTTCTCTTTATAAATTTTCTCCCCAATAAGACTGTTATATTTGAATAACAGATGATATCCATCCTATGATATCATATGTTTTGCAGTTACAAACTTTAATGTATCGCTCAAGAATTGGAAACTTTCCACCTGGGTAATGTGAGGTCCTGTAAAGTTCTCAACCAGGTGTCCAATAATGCAAGAATGGACAAGACGACCACAGTGTCCATTGGCCTGGGATCTTCTAGAAAGCTTGCTGAGAGATCTTCAGTTTAGATCGCTTAAGAAGAGAAAACAACCATGGAGTTTAATAGTCCAGGATACTGCAAGGTTTTGAAGATACCTATTTTAGGTACCAGAAGTAATAGAACAATAATAAAACATGCGGATAATTGGAAGGAAAAGTGAAATACCACAGAAGAAAACCTCACATACTGACACTTCTGGTAGCCAGAAAACAGTAGGCTCTGTTCTTGGGAATGTGCATGTGTGGAAGGATAGGATGTAATATATATGTGTGAAGATTGGGTAACTGATAAATTACAAAGATCAATGGCAATAGTTGGGAGGTAGTGACTGACCTAAACAGCAATAAAATAAAAAATAATTAGACTAAACCGGAAACCCAGAATAGACTTCAGAAAATTACGAAGATGTGGAGAGCAAGAACAAGGATTATAAGTGCTGCTTCACTCCCCTCCAGGTGAAAATCTCAAACATTCTTGAACTTGCTAGATTCTTGAATTTACATGGCTTTTATTTTTTTATTTTTTATTTTCTGTTTGAACTATATGTGCCATTCTTTTGCCCTGTTTCTGTGCCTTGCTAAGAATGTTTTGAATGCCCCAGCATTGTACTGTTTTTCTTTTGCTACATAAAACATTACCACAAACATAGAAACTGAAACTAACACCCATTTTTTTAGCTCCCAGTTCTGTAGTCAGAATCCAAGGCACAACCTGGATGGGATCTCTGTTCAATATCTCATGACTGAAATCAAGTCAGCAGATGATGTTCTCATTTTAAGTTCTCAGTCCTCTTCCAAAACCATTCAACTGTTGTTAGAATTCAGTTCCTTGTGGGTGTAGGATTGAAGTCCCTAATTTATTTCTTACTGTCAACCAGTGACTTCTCTCAACTCCTAGAAACCATACTCAGTTTCTTGCCATGTGCCCCTTTCAATGTCCAAACCAGCAAAAAGAATTAGCAATTTGTCTTTCTCAATGTGTTATATTAAATGGCCACAAATACCATTTGAAGTTTGGATCATTGTTCAAAGTATCTGACTCTGCTGCCTAATGTCAACTCATAATTATTGTAATGAGTAGTTGAGACAATTCATTGGAATTGGCCACCCTTGAGGCAGGCTATAATTCCTATGTATCAAGTTTTATAAGGGAAAGGCCCCACGCAGCCAGCAGTTTGAATAGAGTAGCAGGCAAGTTTATCTCTGTGTCTAATGGGCAAGCAGCTACTTTTTTTTACTTCTTGGAAGGAAAATGGGGCAATCTACTTCCATAGTGATACTGCCTCGGAAACCCAAGGAGGGGTCGCTATGAGTCGGGTCCAACTCCACGGCACATAACAACAACAACAAGGTACTAGGGAGCTATGTGGCACAGTGACTAAGGCATTTGATAGCTAACTGGAAGGCTGGCGATTCAAACCCACCAGCCACTCCATGGAAGTGACCACTTTGGGTTATATAGTTCAGATAGCTCCCACGGTGGCCACTTGGATAGTAGAAGTCTTAGATTATGCCCTCCAACAAAGCCCATTCATTTTTAATTAGTTATGTTTGTATGATCTTCAATGCAATGAAATCAATGGCCATTATCCAAAAGTCATCTTTGTACAGAACTACCTCAGTCAACACTTCACATTCATTCTAGAGTTAGTCTAACTCATTGATATTCTGTCATAAAAGCAAATATATATATATATATATTTTTCTTTCCAGAGACATCTAAAAAAATAAAAGTCCAAGCTGCAGTACTAACAGAACATTCACTAAAAGTTCAGATATCAGGTAAAAGGGAAAAACAGTGCTACATTTTTATCTACGCCTCTGTAGTGAACAGTATGACTCCAAGCTCTCACAGCTTCCACAAGACAGTCAACATTCCTAGGCTTAGAGATGATATTAGGTAACACTCCTGCCTGAACTAGCTCTTCTCTGACAAGACCAAGTACTTTTATCTCCTAATCTGAGTTATTGTTTCACTTGTAAACTCTGAGCAAGATTCCCAGCAATAGACTGTTCTTTGCCATGCATTCAATACACAGACACCAAGTAAAAAAGGAGTATCCTGTTCTTAAAAGGAGGGGAGTATAAGGTTCATTCTCAAATTCTTCTTGTTTTCTACCCTCTGGTTGCTGGTGCAAAGAAGAACAACAAAGGCGTATGTAATATAAACAGTCAAAGCTATTTTTACTTTGTGTGTGTGCATGTGTGTGTATCTGCTATCTCTGAAATTAGATGGACAAATTACATTGCTCAAACCAAGATACCTAGACAGGCATAAACCTGAAACAATGGTCACAGTCATTCTATGGCTACCTCCCCTGCTCCACAGACACTCCTGTTTTTCATGAAACTTATTGTTACTGACAAAGTACAGTCTAGTTTATCCTCTAAGATATAGTAAGGAGGAGAGAGGAGACAAGGGAGTGTGGTATTGTATAATCTTTCTTTCTCCCTCTCTCCCTGTCTCCCTCCTTTAATTGCTTCCTTCCTTCCTTTCTTCTTTCCTTCCTTCCTTCCTTCCTCCCTTCCTTCCTTCTTTCTCTTCCTTTCTCTTTCTTTCTCTCTTTTCTCCTCCATTCTCCTCATCATCTTTTCCTTTCTTCCTCTCTCTGTGACTTATTTATTATTATTAAATATAAAATAACATGGTCACAAATATTCATTCCTGAGTGTTGTGGGCAAAGATTCATAGCGAGAATTCCTCACAAGTTTGGATATGTTTCTCTGTATCTGACACAGATACAAGGAACAATATTAATGCACTACTCACAAACTGCACTGGGAAAACTACTGTACTATCCAACAGCACAGTGGTACTCACCACACAGCAATCAGCAGTGATGAGATGCTTATAGTTAATGAGCCCCAAGGGTCAGGGTAATTGACTGATCAGAGACAAATCTGGATGGGTCTGGAAGCTTATTTCCATCCTCTTTTGATAAAGAGTTGTTTGTAAAGAGTTGTTTTATCTGGACTGAGCCCATCTATGGAGAGACAGCAAGACCTCTGGCTAATATCTATATTCCTAACAATTTTTGGTATGCAGACCTTAACCTTTTTACTTAGAACTGTGTGTACCCAAGGAACTCTGCTGATGCAGTTGTTAAATCAATTGGTTGTTAACCAAAAGTTCAGGAGTTCAAAACCACCAGATGAGTAGTAAGGCTGCTTCTGTTAAGACTTACAGCCTTGAAAACCCTATGGGATAATTGTATTCTGTGCTATAGGCTAGCTATGAGTAGGAATTGACTTGATGGCAGTGTTTTTTGTTTTGTTTTTTAATGTGTGTACCTAGTCCTTCTCAGGTAAACCTGTCATACACATGAATATGTATAACAGGGTGGGGGCAGGAAATTCTCTCATGGAGTGCTCTCAGTCACATATGCAGCCTATAAGGCAACTCATACCTCTCTCTGATATAACCTTTCTACAATGCATGCAGAGCATCTATGCCTAATATACCTTGTGAAATAACAAGAGATGCAGAATCTATGTCCTGTATTATATTATGCCTGGAAATGCCCACTAAGTAACCCTAGGTGGTATCTACTTTGTGTGGTGTTAGTGGTATGTGTCCATGATCCTGATGAAGCACACCAGACACAGCTGGATCAGTATTAAGACAAAAAGGTACAGCCCTAAATGCTCATATATATAAACACAAAGGAAAAAATTAATTGTATCTGATTAAATGATTTAGAAAAATTAATAAATCAGAAGGCTGCAGATGGAAGGTATTAATGAAGTTAAAGCACAAATTAATAAATTTAAAAACAGAGCAAAAAAGTAAAGCCCCAAATTGATCCTTTGGGTAAAAAATGCAAAAGCATAAATGAAGTAAAAATCTAATTCAGAAAAAACAGGGAAGCAAACAAATAAATATTATAATAAATGATATGGGAAAATATCCAACAGTAGAAAGAGAATTTAAAGACCATAAAACCTAAACTCCAACCATAGGGCAAAAACTATACTAATGAAACTCAAAATATAAACAAAGTAGGGGGAAAAAAACACATAAAATTAACAGAGTAGATAAAAAGGTTAATTTTCTCAGTCACAGGAGTGTCTATTAATGGGTATGAAAATAAACAAGCCAGTAGAAATTATGGGCAAAGGATATTAAAAAAAAAAAAAAATCATAGCAAAGGAGGTATAGAAGGTTTTTAAATGTGAAAAATTCTCAATAAGTGAACTTCAAAATTCAAATACATACAGGCTTAGTAAAAACCTGAAAGTTTAATAACACACTACTGACAAGGCTGGGGGAAACAAGTACTCTCACAAAATGCTGGTAAATATATAAATGAGTGCAATCTCTATGGAGGAATGTTTAGCAATACCTATCAAAATTACAAATCCGCATGACCTTTACTCAGCATTTGCATTTCTGAGAATATGTACTTCAGACATTCTAATACCTCCAAACATTGCATATATACAAGTTTAAAATGTATTTATTAAAGCATTGTCTGTCATAGTAAAATATTGACAACTTTTTCAGTAGACATTAACAGGAAACTGAATTAAAGAAAAGAAAGCATGTTATATAAAAGTCTCCAAGGTATATTATGAAGCAGAGAAGCCAGGTACAATACTAAGTTTATGCAATTACTTGTATCAAGAAAGCAGGGGGAAAAACACCTTCATATTTCTTCATATATGTTTAAATCACTTTGGAAGAATGTCCAGGATATCATAAACAAGTGTTACCTGTCTGACTGGGAGGGGATGAAATGGATTTAAGGAAAAACACTGGAGAATAGATGCTAATAAGTAATAACTCAAGTTTTAAACTGTGTAAATCTTAACTGTTGAATTGTGAGAAAGTTTCCTACTTAAAAACATAGTTTAGTATTAAAATTAAAAATAAATTCTCTACCACAGACCAGTTGCTCTCATTGTTTCAAACCATGTGCCCTTCCCAGCATTAGATCTCAAGTCTTCATGTTCTTATGTATGTGCCAAATTAAATCTCAAAAGAATATTCCACAACAGTTCGTTCAAAGTGGTGTTAGTCATTAGCTCCTGTTGAACACTCCTAAATTGCAACTGGCATGCCAAAAATAAAGAAAAACTGAAGTAGATAAAAACATAAATCTGAGAAACTAACATAGCCCCAAAACAATATGACAAAACCCTAGAGGAAATCCCATCGATTGTAAGAAAAATGGGTGTTGATTGAAAAGTACACCCAGACATTAATTTATGAGCCCACAAGAGCCTACATGTAAGCAATAAAAGTAAACATTAATGAAATTAAAACATATTGCACCAGAAGTACAAAGAGGAGTTACATATCAGTTTCTTCAACAAAGAAAAGAATGGGCTAAGAGAGTGAAGGAATTGAGAATGTTATTAGCATGTAATAGGTGTTCAATTAAATTTTTTTCTGTCTGAAACATATCTTGCCCATCACATAATCCTATAAGTAAAATCAAGAAGTACTTTCATAATCAGATTTATTTTAACAAAGGAAAATATATTTTTTAAATGCATTTTATTGAAATATAATTTATGTACAGTGAAATACACAAAACTAAAGTGACATGGGTCAATGCATTTTTTTTTTTCAGTGTT
>NW_006921835.1:1821033-1843636 GCF_000298275.1 Orycteropus afer afer
CACTCCTCGGAAGGAAGGTTGGGTAATCCTACTTCCGTAGTGATACTGCCTCGGAAACCGGAAGGAAGGTTGGGTAATCCTACTTCCGTAGTGATACTGCCTCGGAAACCCAAGGAGGGGTCGCTATGAGTCAGGTTTGACTTGACGGCACATAACAACAACAACAACAGTGTGTATATTCTATGACAGCCTTCATATGACTTTACAACATATGTTAAAACTTGTGCACTAAGGTTTGGTCTCTTTGTGTAAAATATTCATAAGAGAAAAGAAAAAAGAAACAACTGAAGTTGTGATAACAAATACAAAATGGGGTAGAGATTTGCAAAGTAGATCAGCTAACTTTATTTCATTGAATTTGAAACCTTTTTAAACTGTCTTTGAAAATGTCCAAAAAAGTAAAGTTTTAATCAGATGATTCTAAAATAATCTGAAAGCATGGGAATAAGTTTTATGTCTACATTACTCAGATATTTTAAAATTAAGGATAAAAGTGACTGACATTTTGTTGCACTGAATTTTAGGAACATCTTTTCATTTGAAAATATTTCCAGACATTTAACAAGTCCAAAATGTGACAGGTTTTATCCTTTCCCAATTTAGATGGCTGATTTGACTAATGAGGCAGGGCTTTTCATTTGAAAGCATTTCTATTTTGGATTTATTTTGGTTTAATCTTCATTGAGATCAATGCAATGACACAGAATATCCATCTTGACACAACTTTCTTTTTCTTGCTGTTTTATGTGTGGCATTTTGTTGTTTGTTCATTACTTGGCCAACAGTCACCACTGAGAATACTTATTGCTTGGTAAACATTTATATTATTTAAACCTCTTGATTCTTTATGCTGAAGGTATCATTTTTCTCTTTCCTTTGCATGCCCCTAAAGACAACCATCAGAAGAAATTGTCTGAGGATGGCCTTCAACAGAAGCCAGGGATTTAAAAACACAGATTTCAAACAGAACGTACCTTGCACTCTTGTTTGATATAAATTGTAAATCCCACAGGATAAACATGTTTCAACTTTCCAGTGTAAATTTTATTTTAACCTTCTGTTATCACCCAAAAATCATAATTATAATGATAATATAATTTGTAGAGAAAGTTACCATTCTGATAATCTTCCCAATTGGCAGCCAACCTGGAGTTACATTATTTCAACTAAAGCAACCTCTGCATAATACCACCCAAGATTTGGTTTGATGATCATAATGACAGCTACTTTTAAAAGACAACTTGAACAGGCTTGAGAAAAGGTAGCAAGATAGATAAGCTCACATCAGGACTGTAAGTGTCAGTGATAAAGACCTCCATTAGTCATTTCATAATTTATTCAAGGAATTCTTAAAAAGAGAAGAAAAAAGAAAGAAAATTTAAATCTTCAGAAAAAAAGCAACAAATATAAAGGTGAGAAATACTAAGCAAGCATATTCATGAAGGAAATTATAGGGTGTCTTGTAAGCTACTTGTAGCATAGAAAGCTAAGTGACCCTAGCCACATTTCTGCTGCCAATGCTTTTGTACTTCTCAGCATTTTCTCATTGACAGTGAGCTGATAGGCAGAAACACTTGATTTCCAGTCCATTGACAGACTTTCATTAAATAGACACGGGAAACAACAGCCTACAAGACAAGTTCCCTATAATGCAAGGTAATGATAGTAATGGAAAGGAATAATTTATATTGGCACTCGAAAGAGAGTTCATGTATAGAACATGCAAAAGATTCATTATCAAGTTACAAAGTATTACAAAATCAAGAAATAGCACTATCAATCATCAAGTATGAAGCTGAACTTTTTAACGACTCCATACCTGTGGAAGTAGTGAAAAAAGCGTATACGATTTTTCTATGAAATGCATGTCTATTCCAGTTTAAAGCATGTCTGTGACTATGAGCTATTCAATGGATGGTACATAATTCAAAGATGAGATGATACTCCTTATATTACCAAAATCCTTTAACAGTGACAATAAAGAAAGGTGGATTTTAGCTCTGAGACTTCTTGCCTATATTTGTTTTAAGTTAGCTTATTTTTTGTGTTTCCATATATAGAATGTGCAAAGGCATGCCATTTCCTATCCTGAGTTACCTTCTGGTTGCCCATTTCATAGTTATCTGTGTGGTTATCCCATAAGCCAATGAGGCAACATGATTAACATGTCATAAAAAGGACACTCTTCTTTGGCAAAATCCTATACCAACCATACTTTGTAGTATTAATATAATTAGAATTTTTTAAAGTATTGAGTATCTCCATAATACTACTTTGGTAGTGGGGTGAAAGATCACTGGAGTCAGGCTCCTACAACTGTGGATCAAATCTTGGCAGTATCTTAACAAGAACTTTGTATATTTGTGTACAAAGAAGGGTGAAGGATCACAGGAAAGGATTGTGTAATTTTGATGTCAAAAGATCTGGTTGCTAGTTGTGACACAATATTGTCACAATTGTGAGACTATAAACAAGTATTTTAACCTCTGCAGTTATTTGTTTTCTCACCTTTGAAATATGAAAGTGGTTCTTAATAGTTTTTAACAGTTCTCAGGATCTTAAAAATCATGCCACTTGGAGGTAAAAGATGAGGTATCTTTCTATTCTGTTTCTGGATCTGTGATCCTTGCTGCTTGAAACAGTTACAGAATTCTCAGTGAATTTCCCACATCTAAATCCTCCCTGATAAGTCCTCTTAAGTACTTTAATTTTCTTTCTTTCTTTTTTTTTTTTTAACCTATCATGCATATTAAGGAGATCTAGTGGTGCATGCCTAAGGTATTTGACTGCTAACCAGAAGGTTGATGCTTCAAACCCACCAGCCACTCTGAACAAAGGAGACTGGGCAATCTACTTCTCTAAATATTTACCACCTCAGAAACCCAATAGGAGTCTCTACGAGTCAGAATCAACTCTATGGCAGTGGGTTTGGTTTTTTGTTTTTATCATGTATATTAAGGAGATCTGGTGGTGTAGTAGTGAAGGCATTTGGCTACTAACCAAAAGGTCAGTGCTTTAAACTCACCAGCCACTCTGCAGAAGAAACATGGGGCTTCTGTAAAGATTTACAGCCTTGGAAACCCAATGGGGGTTGCTATGAGTTGGAATTGACTTGATGACAGTGAGTCTTTTTTTGTTGTTGTGTTTTTTTGTTTTTTGGTTTACCACACATATTGATTTAGAAAATATTTTTCAAATATGCCAAATGTTTACCTAAGGTTATACAGCTAGGTTAATGGAGAATATATACTCAAATAATATATTTTATCTTGCACAAATTGTTAATAAAGATCCATATCATTGTTTTGCAGACTACCTAAACAATGGCATGACACATGACCCAATAATCCTATGCCCTAAGTAATCCAGAAATGTATGTGCTCTTACAATTTCTATAATCATATGAAATCATAAAATTCTAGTAGATGTCATCTGATTTAAGCATAACCAAACCAAACTCAATACCATCTAGTCAGTTCCAACTCATAACAACCTCCATTGGATTTCCAGGGTGGTAAATCTTAATGGCAGTAGTTTGTCCCATCTTCTTTCTGTGGAGTGGCTGGTGGGTTTGAACCACCAGCCTTCTGGTTAGCAGTCAAATGCCTTAAGCACTATGATACCAGAGCTCCTTAATTTAAGTATATACATTATAAATATTCTCTGCATATATAATTTGAAAAGAATTTCTGGTATACATATGCTCTTGTTTTCTGCAGTTGCTCTTACCAAATACCAATCATCAGAATCTTAAAGACTGACTAAGGTTTCCAGAATCCCCATGTGAAAGTCCCTACTACTGAATTGAAAGAACTGTTACAAATAAAATAAGTTACTTTCACAAAGTACAATGGCCATGATCATATAAACATGGATTAGCAAGGATGCTTATGCCCTACTTGATACGTCTCTTGGATGGTTTAGAGAAAAAGACCTTGAAGTTCAAAATTTAGATAAAGAAAGTGACTTTCTAGAGCAACAATTGGAAATTGAGGTCAAGCTTCCTAGACAAGTTTTGATTATTTCTAAAAATTATTATTAGTTAACTTATAAAATAGCAGAAGTTATAGAGTTGGGAAATTTGAAGATCATGACTTTGCATAAACAAGAAGTGGTAAGCAGTAAATTAAATACTATTAGAGAGCAATATCATTGCATTAAAGGGCTCATGGAACAACCATCAGAGAGGTTTTGGAGTCAGTGAAAACTGAATTCTTAAATTTGCACCCTGAACCAAGAGAAGCATGAGGGGCAGATTGGAAGCAACCAGGAGACAGCAGAGAAACAATCAAAGTCTGGCTCTACTATTTAGAGTCTCTTTCCTGTGATTCTGACTGGTAATTAATCCGTGCTTGACCAAAGTCCTGGCATTTTTATAATGTACCGACTGTTACCTTACATGACAGAAGAGGTTAATGTGAGAAGTGGAAGGAAAGACATGAGGGCATGTCTACTAAATGTGGACATGAAAAGTCACCACAGTGGGTTTCATCAGAATTTCTGTTAAGGGGATTTGGGAAATAATATTCTTTAAATTTCCATTCCATACATCATACATTGTTAGTTGTCATCGAGGCAGCTTCAACTCATGGCAACCTTATGTACAATAGAATGAGGTGTACCATTTTCATTACCATTGGGAGGCTCAAATCTATTGTGGTCACTAAATTTTTGTTGCTTCTCAAACTTGGGGGCTCCTCTCCCAGCACTACATTGGACAATATTCTATTATTATGAGCCATAGGGTTTTCAGAAGCTTAATGTCACACCTTTCTTCCAAATCTGTCTGAGTCTGGAAATTCCCTGAACCAAGTATGACCCTGCTCGTATTGAAATACCAACAGTATAGCTTCTAGCATCATAGCAACATGCAAACCACCACAATATGACAAACTGACAGATGGGGGGTGGATGGTCATACTTAGAAATTTAAGTTATTAAAGCTTCAAACTTTGATTTAATTCTCTCTCTATCAATCAAGAGGTATGGATTCTGGGACAAGTTACTTAACTTTTTCTAAACTTTAATATCTCATCTATAAAATGGGAAATAAACACAGTACCTACCTCATAGGATTGTAACCCCCACCAAAGGGGAAAAAAAAAAAAAAAAAAAACCTCACTGCCATCGACTCAATTCCAACTCATACCCGACCCCCTTTGGGTTTCCAAGGCAGGAAATATTTATGGAAGTAGATTGTCCAGTCTTCCTTCCACAGAGTGGCTGTTTGGTTTGAACTGCCAACCTTCTGGTTAGCAGTCAAATGCCTTAGGCACTACACCACCAGAGCTACATAGGATTGTAGTCAGGATTAAGGGAGATAATCCATATAAGGCAGTTAGAACTGTGTCTGGGAGACAATAAGAGCTGAACAAATTTTAGCTATTATTTTATGTAAAGGTTCCCACTACTAGTCTGTCAGTTTGTTGTACTGTGGTGGCTTGCATGTTGCTGTGAGGCTAGAAGCTATGCCATTGGTATTTCAAATACCATCAGGGTCACCCATGGTGGACAGGATTCAGTGGGGCTTCCAGACAAATACAGACTGGGAAAAAGGATGGGGCCATTCACCTTTGGAAAAAATTGGCCACTGAAAACTTATGAATAACAGTGAAACACTGTCTAATATATTATTAGAAAACTTTATGAAGAGCCAAGAAACATTGTCTGATATAGTGCCCAAACATAAACCTCTCACGTTGGAAGGCACTCAAAATATGACTGAGGAAGAACTGTCTCCCCAAAGTAGAGTAGACCTTAATGACATGGATGGAGTAAACCTTTCAGGACCTACATTTGCTGATTGAGCACAACTCAAAATGGGAAGAAATAGCTGCAAACATTCATTAATAATTAGAACATGGAATGTACCAAGTATGAATCTAGGAAAATTGGAAGTTGTCAAAAATGAAATAGAACACATAAAAATAAGTATACTAGGCATTAGTGAGCTGAAATGGACAGGTATTGGCCATTTTAAATCAGATAATCATATGATCTTCTATGCTTGGAATGACAAATTGAAGAGGAAAGGTGTGGCATTCATCATCAAAAAAATTCTCAAAATCTATCCTGAAGTACAATGCTGTCAGTGATAGGATAATATCTATATGCCTACAAGGAAGACCAGTTAATACTACTACTCCTCAAATTCATACACCAACTACTAAAGCCAAAGATGAAGAAATTGAAGCTTTTTACCAACTTCCATAGTCTGAAACTGACCAAACATGCAATCAAAATGTATTGGAAATTATCGGTAATAGGAATGGGAGAGTCAGAAACCAAGAAGGATCATTAGTAGTTGGGAAATACTTAGGAAATAGTTGGTGATAGAAATGACACCGGAGATTGCATGATGCAATTTTGCAAGACCAATGATTTATTCATTGCAAATATCTTTTTTTTCAAAAACATAAATGGTGGTTATTCATGTGGACCTCACCAGACAGGATACACAAAATTCAGATCAAATACATCTGTGGAAAAAGAAGATGGAGAAGCTCAATATCATCAGTCAAAACAAGGCCAGGAGCTCACTGTGGGACAGATCATCAATTGCTCAGACGCAAGCTGAAGAAAATTAAAAGAAGTTCATGATAGCCAAAACATGACCTTAAATATATCCCACCTGAATTTAGAGACCATCTGAAGAATAGATCTGAAGCATTAAACACCAGTTTTGTACTGGGAAAACCTGCTGCAAAAGATCTTTTCAAAGTGTTAAGATGCAAAAATGTCACTTTGAAGACTAAAATGTACCTAACCCAAGCCTTGGTCACTTTTCAATTGCCTCATATGTATGTGAAAGCTGGACTAGTAATAAGAAAGACTGAAGAAGGGTTGATGCCTTTGAATTGTGGTGTTGGCAAAGTATACTGAAAATACCATGGACTGCCAGAAGAATGAACAAATCTGTGCTGGAATAAGTGCAGCCAGAATGCTCCTTGGAAGCAAGAATAGCCAGACTTTGTCTCACCTACTTTTTTCATGTTGTCAGAAGGGATCATTCCCCAGAAAGGGATATCATGCTTTGTAAAGTAGAGGGGAAGATTCTCAAAGAGATGGATTGACACAATGGGTGCAATGATGAGTTCAAGCTTAGGACAGATTATAAGGATGGCACAGGAATGGGCAGTGTTTCATTCTGTGGTACCCAGGGTTGCTATAAATTGGAGCCAACTTTACAGCACCAAAAAACAACATAACATTATTTTATATAGAACTCATGTATCATTCCATCCATTTCCATCTGCTCTTTTGTTTTGTTTTGTTTTAATTAAGGTGCTTTTGATATACATATCCTTGTTCTAGGTCCACATTGTTAGATCTCTTAAAAAGAATAGCTGACATATTATTACAGTACACCCAAACAAAACAAAACCAACTTCATTGTCATTGAGTCAATTCCTATCCATAGGAGCTCTGGTAGCATAGTGGCTAAGGCACTTGACTGCTAACCAGAAGGCTGGCAGTTCAAACCCACTGGCCATTCCTTGGAAGAAATATGGGGAAATCTGCTTCCGTAGTGATACTGCCTCGGAAACCAAAGGAGGGGTCGCTATGAGTCGGGTCCGACTCAATGGCACATAACGATAACAATAACAGTGATCCCCATGGGGTTTCCAAGGCTATAAATCTTTATAGAAGCAGACTGCCTCATCTGGTGAGAGGCTGGTGGGTGTGATACACTGACCTTTTGGTTAGAAGCCAAATGCTTTAACCTCTACACCACCAGAGCTCCTTATTATAGTATACTAGTAGTTGTTTTATAAGGCACTATTCCAAAGTCCAATAATGGATTATGAATTCATTCTGTTAGTATAGCAACTATGGCTGTGTGGCAATTGCTGAATTAGACTTACATTGTTCTTAAACACTAAAATCAAATTAAGAGGCTGTACTATTAATAGCACTACTTATTCAGCTCCTTTCCTTTTTAAAGCACTTTATAAACATTAACTAATTAATCCTCACACTCTTAAGAGGTAGGTAAATAATCATTAGTTCCCAGTTTGAGAAAACCAAGGTTGAGGTTAAGTGGTTTGCTTGCTCAGGGCACTAGAGTGAGGCAATATTTAACCCCCAAATTAAGACATTTTAATTTATATTAATTTATTTTGGATTTTAATAGAAATTATTAAATTGTATTACTTTGCAGTATGTCATATAGCAAATGGACAAACGTAATCTATTTTTACATGAATGCAAATAGGTAGAAAATAGGTATTTGCAAATAGGTGAATACAAATAGGTAGAAGCTGGTCCTCATAGCTGACAATGACACTCAAAATTATAGGCCATGTAACTAATTAGTCAGCATTTTCCAGCCATTTGATGTACATTGCTTCACACACACAAACACACACATATACATCTCTTATTTCCCATAATAGAATACAGGTTTTTTAATATTAGGAACAACATCTAATTCATGCTTGTATCTCTCAAAAGCAAATGGCAGTACAGTGGTAAGATACTTGGAGAATGGTTAAGTGTTCATGAAATGAATCTTTGTAGAAATCTCCCAGTTATTTCTTTTTCCACTTTCAGCTTCCATCCTATTCCATCTTATGCACCTCTTATATTGCTATCCAGATTAAAGTAGCAGAACATAAAACTGACAAGCTTTCTCCTTTGCTCATAGTCAAAAGTGACTTCATGTTTCTACTACAGCACCCAAGTTCTTCTCTGTATGCAGTTTTATAGCAATTTAGTAATGTGAAATTTTTTGAAACATTGTACATACTTCTATAGTTGTACTTTAAAACCTTGTAATATGATTGCTTATGTGTTTTCTGATGGATTTGTGATGGCAGCAAATGTATATCCCAAACTAAATGTGTTTTAGTGTCTGACACATGGTAAGTGCACAAGAAGTATTTTGTAAATGAAGAAATAAGTGATAGAAATAAAGATATTGTTCCATTTCCTCTCAAGACAAATTTTGCTACTTGATTTATTACTTGTGTATTTGCTTATGTTTAACTTTAGCATCTACCAAATTAAAACCTTTGACTGTCTACATTTGCTTCTCTTAGTTTGCATCTTAGTTTGAATGGCATTCTCACCATTTCTTTTTTCTTTTTTTATATATGCATATATATATATGCATGTGCATATGTGTGTGTGTGTATATATATATATATATATATATATATATATATATGAGTTGGGTTTGACTTGACAGCACATAACAACAACAACATATATATATATATATATGGCTAAGGGTTAAGGAGAAATATTTGTGCTTTTAAAGAAATTCTTTCAGTTGAAATTTCAGACATTGCTATGAAATAAGATATCTGGTGGCATAATGCCTAAAGCATATGACTGCTAGCCAGAATGCTGGCGGTTCAAACCTACTACCCACTCCTCAGAAGGAAGGTTGCTACTTCCGTAGCAATACCACCTCAGAAACCCACGGAGGCGTCACTATGAGTCAAAATCGACTCGACAGCAGTGAGTTTGTTTTTTTTGGGGAATGAGTATTCTTCTAAGAGAGTCTGTTAATTCAGACAATTAACATTTTACATTACCTATGCATGTGGCCAAAATTAAGGTATTTCGCTGATAATCAAAAGGCTGGTGTTTCGAACCCACAAGCCACTCCTCAGAAGAAAGATGAGATGGTCTGTTTCTGTAAAGATTTACAGCCTTGGAAACCCAATGTGGGTTGCTATGAGTAAGAATCAACTCGATGTTGGTGAGTCTGATGGCGGTGAGTTGATGCATGTGGCCGAGAAGCCGTGGCGGTGAAGTGGGTAAGTGCTCTGCTGCTATCCTAAAAGTTGGTGGTTCCAACCTATCAGCCACTCCATGCGAGAAAGTTGTGTCAGTCAGCTTCCTAAGAGATTTACAGCCATGGAAATCTTGTAAGATAATTCTACTCTGTCTTAATGGGTTGCTATGAGTCAGAATGGACTCCATGGCAACAGTTTTGATTTCCTTTTTTTGGCATGCATATGGCCAACTAAGTTCTTATTACTTTCTATAGTTGCCTTAACTTAAATATGTTGTTGTTGTTGTTGTTTTGTGCTGTCGAGACGGACCCGACTCATAGTGACCCCTCCTCGGGTTTCCGAAGCAGTATCATTACTGAAGTAGATTTCCCCATCTTCCTTCCGAGGAGTGGCTGGTGGGTTTGAACCACCAGCCTTCTGGTCAGCAGTCAAGTGCTTTAGGCAGTATGCTATACACACACACGCACACACACACACACATACATATATATATATATATATATATATATATATATATATATATATATATATATATATATATATATATACACTTTTGAAACCCTTATTCCAAGGGACAAAGACCCTGTTCTGCTACTGCCCCTGATATGTCTATTATGTCTCAACTCTGAGGATAAATTTGTCCTAAATCTCTAGAGTACTAAAAAGAACTTAACAAAGAAGGGCCAGATGGATCCTTCTAAAACCCATTGTGAGGCTATGTTACCCTCAACCATTACCTCTGCTTATAATTAACACTTAGAATTCATAAGTGCATGGAAAACAAGGAAAGGAAAAGGAAGTGGAATTATAAGAACCATTAGACTTTAGTGAGCCCTCAAGGAGATTGAGAATAGAAGGCAAGATTCATATCTCATTCCTTATATAGAGGTGTAATTATGTAGTATTCTCTCCGATCTACCTTCTCTGATTATAGAACTCCTGGGAGAAGAGGATTGGAGAAGATGTAGAGGTAAAGAGTGGAAATCCACAGTGATGCAGTCTGAGTGTGTAATACAAAGTACTAAAGGTGCTGTTTGTCTTTGGTTCCTGAAAGACAGTCCCCGGACTTTCTTAAGTAATCAAAGTGCCTTTGGTTTCTAAAACAGCCAGGCAATACTTCAAAAACCAAATCAAATCTGTTGTCATTGAGATGATTCTGACTCAAAGCAACCCTGTAGGACAGAATAAAACTGCCCAGTAAGGATTCTAAGGCTATGATCTTTACAAAATTGACTGCCAATACTTTCTACTACAGAGTGGCTGGGAGGTTCAAACCATCAAACTTTTGATTAGCAGACTGATGTTTAACCACTGCACCACTAAAGCTCCTTAGGCAACTTTTACAAAACCAAAACCAAATTCACTGGCATTGAGTCAATTCCAACTCATAGCGACCCCCATTGGGTTTCCAATGAAGTAAATCTTTGCAGTAGTAGATTGCCCCATCTTCCTTCCACAGAGCAGCTGCTAAGTTTGAACTGTCAACCTTCTGGTTAGCAATCAAATGCCTCCGGCACTGCACTACCAGAGCTCCTCTTAAATGTGTGCAAACAAGTAGGAGGTCCAAAGACCACACTGGTCAGCCACCCTCAAGAAGATTGCAATCAGTCATGCATATCCATTGATGTAACTGATCATTAAATGTGCAATGAGACCCCAATGACCACTATGCAATAAAATCAATAAAAAGCTTTGAACATAGGAAGTTCTGGGGGCTTCCTAGACCTTTGAGATCATGTGCTCCCTGGAAGGTGGCACATCCCTGGAAACAATGGAAGTCTGATGCTAGGACTCCTCTTTATCTAATACACCTCTTTGTTTGTATCCTTCTTGGTCATAAAAAAAAAAAAAAAATTAGTAACTGCATGTATGGATATTCTCTGTGAATTTGGTGAGTTTTTCAAGTTAATTAACAAACCCACAAGTTGCAAATGAAATGCAGTAAGGGTTTGCATCTTCTTATCTGGCAGTGAGAAGAACCGAATCCTTCTAACTGATGAACTCTGTCTTAGTTCAAGGTGGCTAATACAGAGAAAGACTGTGAAGGCAATCTGGAGGATAGTCCTTCTAACTTGTGAGAACCAATGCAGTTCTGGATGGTGAAAAGTTGGAGAGTATTCTTCTAGGACAGTGGGTCGTAAGGAAAGTTATGGGAAGGTGAGAACTGAATTCATTGCCACGTGGCACTTGAATTCATGCAGTTAGCAATAAAGGGGGGGATTTTCCCACTTTACTCTTGCTCAGTATTGCAACACCCTACCATTTGACATGACAAAGTATGTGGATTTCCTGACTGCCAAATAGAAATGGTACAAGGTAGCCATCTCTGAACAAGAGGATCCCAGCAGCAAGAAGATGTGAGCTAAATCGCCAGGTATAGATGCTCAATAGATTTTGAAGAATTGAGTCATTATAAAAAGGACCTCTAAAATCAAAAACACCCTGAAATGTATCTTAAAAAGTTCAGACATGTGTCCCACAGGATTTGGATACCAGCTGTAGAGAAGACTGGGTGTTGTGAACCAAATGTGAAAACAGAGATAGTGTCTGCCCTTCTCTACCATTTTCTGGTTACATAGTGCTGCTCTAACAGGTATATACCACAATTGGGATGGCCTTAACAAACAGGAGTTTATTCTTACAATTTGGATGGTTTAAGTCCAAGTTCAAAGTTTCAGGCTCTAGGGGCTAGATGAAAGCCCCTCAACCTCCGGGTTCAGCTCTGCCTCCTGCTCCCAGCCCACTGGAGCTAGAACCATCTCTTCACTCAGATAGCTGCTGGCTGCTGAGACTGACAAGCCCGAGGTTGACAAGTGAAAAATAACAGACCCAATGTTACCAAATCACATGGCAGACCATTAATTTAAGTTCATTGTAAGTCTCAAGGTCGGCAAAGCATGGCAGGCTGCTGAGCAATGACATGGCTACATGCAAGGCCCAAATGTGCCATAAACTAGAGACTATCCCCAAGGCTTCTCCTTATGTACAGGAAGCAGACCACATCTCTAAGGCAGCTACTCAGCTGCTCACAGTAGATTCCACTATGGAGTTGATTACCAATCTCATCATGGGGAATACTATATCCAGCTGCCCAGCCATTCAACCAGGACTAGCCATGTTGGCACACAAACTTAACTACCACACTCCATAAAAGGGAAGGGGAATCATTATCAGTGTTAACCACCCAAGAATGATTCCTATGGAATGGAGGTCAAACGTGCCTCCCCTCACCAACCTTTTTGCCAACTCTTAACACCAATTTTCCCTCCCATAGCACTCTCTATTTCTCTGCTGGTTTTAATAATGCATTGCATTTGCCACAGAGAACTCACAAACCATACTTACAGTTATGGGGTTTATTAGGGATCTAAGAGGTTACAATTCAGGTTCATAAATACTCAGGATACAGTTCTTTGATCAGGCACCCTTTTCTCAGCTATGCCCACAGGCAGGTCTCTCTGGCCCTTATTCACTTGGTCTGGCCTCTGCCCTGTTTAGACAAGTGTTACAAAATTCTTTTAGTTTCCTGATAGGTGGTCAGAAGCCCCATTCTTGGCCTGTAAGCCTTAGCCCCAAACTGTTCAGCTTTAGCTCTGGGGGGTTGGGAAACATAGCTCCATGAAGTGCTTGGATGCACTCCACTCCACCAGCAAGTGTCCTGACTGAAGACATTCAATTTTCTTCTTCCATGGGCCAGGAGGCCCATCACTCCGTCTCCTCTCCCCTGTTGCTGCTGTTTCCCTTCTGCTGCTTCTCACTGTCTCTTGCCATTTCCAGTGTTACAGGTCTCTCTTTTTCTTTCTATCTTTTGAGTCGAGGTGGTTCATACCACAAGGATCCCAGATCCAAAGCACATGCTCAGCTCTTGTTTCTTCCTCTTGGTAGTTGTGAGTTCTCCCTGTGAGTTCTCATCTGGGATGGCTCATTTTAAGCTTAGTGGGTTGACAAAACTGACCAATCCCTTCGTAGGATTCCATACACCTTATTTGCACTATCCCACCCCCACAAGGGTAGCATGTACCTTATTTGCATTATTAGCAAGATATCCAGTCCCCATATAAAATGGAGATTAAGAATGCCATACTCACTGCCACTGAGTTAAATCCAACACATCATAACCCCTCCTTGGGTTTCTAAGGTGGTATCACTATGGACATAGATTGCCCAACCTTCCTACCAAGGAGAGATTGGTGGGTTTGAACTACCAGCCTTCCAGTTAACCATCAAATGCTTTAGGCACTATGCTACCAGAGCTCTTAAGGATGCCATGTTGTTGTTGTTGTTGTTATTTGCCGTCAAGTCGGCCCCGACTCATAGCGACCCCTTCTTGGGTTTCTGAGGCAGTATCACTATGGAAGTAGGATTGCCCAACCTTCCTTCCGAGGAGTGGCTGGTGGGTTTGAACCACCAACCTTCTGGTTAGCAGTCAAGTGCCTTAGGCTCTATGCTACCAGAGCTCCTTAAGGATGCCATAGAAGACAGAAATAGGTGGGCCAGAAGTATCTCATTTGTATAGTCCCATTTGGTCATTTAGTGAGAATTACAAAGCTTGTGGCTAGAAGGATAATATTAAGTAATTGACTACATTGCACTAGAAACCAAAAACCAAACTCACTGCCATCGTGTCAGATCCGACTCATAACGATCCCTCTGTGGGTTTCTGAGGCAGTATCACTATGGAAGTAGATTGCCAACCTTCTTTCAGAGGAGTGACTGCTGGGTTTGAATGACCAGCCTTCTTGTTAGCAGTCAAATTCCTTAGGCTCTACACCACCAGAGTTCCCATTGCATTGCACTAGAGTAGCAGCAAAATGAATTGAGGAAAAAAAAAAAAAAAAAACTCCTTAATAAAGCACCACCAAGAAAAGAACCCATAAAAGAAAACCAAACCAAACCAAACTCACAGCCGACGAGTCGGATCCGACTCATAGCTACCCCTCCTTGAGTTTCTGAGGCAGTATCACTATGGTAGTAGATAGCTAAACTCCCTTCTGATGAGGGGCTGGTGGGTTTAAACCTCCAGCCTTCTGCATGAAAGAAAAGGAAGACAAAATAAAGTAATAGCCCACTTCTCACCAGATCTGGGTAGAGGTGTAGAAGCTCCTACAAATTATTGGAGTTCAGTGGTCCAGAAGAAGACCTACCTAGTCTCAAGTGTTTTGCATAGTAATGAAAGTTCAGCCTTGCTGGGGAGCTCTTCACATTTTCTTCATGGAGGCCCTGATAGCTACATCAAGTCCTTCAAGCTGAAATCTGAGAAGGGCTGGGAAATGGGGAGGAGGCAACCACAAAATTGGATATGATATTGAGGTTTCCAATTGCAGTAATGTAAGCAGGGCTGAAAATGACTAAAAAGCTATGAGATTTGCCAGAGATATAAATAGGCTGGAAAGGCAGGTTTAACAGAGCAAGGCTGAAAGTAGTAATTGGAAAAAAATAAAACCATTTCATGTTTGTACCCTCACTGAATTTAGACAGCTCAGTAAACTGGGTAGATTTGCAGTTAGCAATTAGAGAACAAAATTGTTACTTAATGTCTAATTCTTTAAAAATTAATGTTGAAGAATAAACCACCTGTAATGCTGCTTCTGAAAAATAATCATTTCAGGTTCTTGATTGCAACTGGCATAGTGCTTTTCCTTACCATGATTGTGTATTTTGGTGATATCTGCTGCTGACTTTCTTAGGTGTCGACTGGTACTGAGTATCTGATACAAATGAATGAAGGAAAAAGTAAATATTTGAATAGTCATGTAATAAAGAGTGCAACAGAATAACATGGTTGTTTAGTAAATTGTGAGACAACCTTTTGTAAACTTAGTAAATTGTGAGCCAGGAAAAGTATATTCTCAAGCTACCCTCTTCCTACAAGATTACTTTAAACCTTTATGGTCCCTATCTCTGTAAACTTTAAATTTTCTCTCCTAGGATTCAAGGATTTCAAGGACACATGAGAATAAAATATAATATTATGCCACCTAGAAATTTTTGAAGCCAATAAGATTGAAAGGCAGCCTGTCATTGAACCCTCCACTACTCATGCAGATAGGAATATGGTTTATCTAAAGCCTGTAGACTATAATCAATTCTATAGCTGTTACTTGTGTACTATATAGAAAAGCTGTCTACAACATGTATCTTGAGTTTTTTGCTTTGTTTTTTGTATATTTTGAAACTACCATCACATTTATCAGAGGCTTTTATGTTGTTGTTGTTGTTGTTAGCTGCCATTAACTCATGCAACTCCATGAACAACTGAGGGAAATGATACCTTATCCTGTACCACCACGGCCATGATTGATTGGGAGGAGCTCTGGTAACGTAGTGCCTAAGGCTTTTGACTGCTAACCAGAAGGCTGGAGGTTCAAACTCACCAGCCACTTCTTGGAAGGAAGGTTGGGCAATCTCCTTCCATAGTGAAACTGCCTCAGAAACTCAAGGAGGGATTTGAGTCGGGTCCAACTCGATGGCACATAACAACAACAACATCCACAGGGTTTTCACTGGTTGATTCTTGGAACTAAATTGCCAGGCCTTTCCTCCTAATCTATCTTAATCAGCTCTGCTGAAATAGTAGCCTCCATTGATATAAGAGTGGTGGTTACTCATGAGGTCCATTTGCCAGGAATTGAACCAGGATCTCCTATGGAAGGTGAGAATTCTAGCACAGAACCACCAATGCCTCATTATCCACAACTTGTTCCATAATAACAAGGGAGGAATCCAGGCAATATAGATAGCCCCTTTTGATCCCATTAAACTCTCTTAATAGTCACTGTGCTAATCTTACAGTGTCAAGAATACCAAAGGGGGAGCGATTTTGATGAAAATAGCAGTGATGACTCTTGAATAAATTTAAAATTATGAGATATGGATAAGAATAAATCTTGTCAGTAATCAAGCCTATGCCATATTATTTCTTAAACCCAGTGTGATACAAGTTCAATTCATTCAATTTTAGGAATCTAATTGCAGCAAATTCAAGAATACACTTATTTTTCTAAGCAATAAATAGAGCCATTTCTTTTTCCTTCTCGGAAGGATAAAGGGACTGGTACTAGAAAACAGCTGCAACTCCAAAAAGATAGGCTCAGTGTCTCACAATACATGGTTTGGGTTTTTTAAGTGGACTAAATGAATAGCCAGTTTCATTTCTCTGCCCCCAGGAAAGGGAGGCGAATGAAGGGTCCCTTCAGGCAGCTGCGAATATGAATGATTAAAGTGGCTCAGACAATGGAAGAATGAAACCTGCATTTGCAGATGTCACCTTCAAAATAGTGTGGAGCTGACAGCTTTGTTTTTATCTGCTCCCACCACCAAAGAACAAGCAAATTGATTTTAAAATGAGGAACCAATATGTTCATTTTCATGAAAAATACCAGCCAAGTCTGGACTCTGTATTTTTGTTTTTATCCAGAGGCTGACACACTGCAACAGTATTATTTTCTGTAACTATACAGTTGATTTTATCTTTAGCAATCAGCGGTATGTAAAGACATGTAAACAAAGAGAGTTCTCAAAAATGTAAATTCTCATACAATTTTGTAGGCCTTTAGTTTCTCTCTCAGATTATTAGCCTAAGAGCATTTTTCTGATCCTTACTTTGATTTGGACCATTTTCTTTTTCTAGATTGGACCCTATGAAAAATGGTCCAATAATAGTAACAATCTTTATCAGTGAATTGGTAGGGATGGTCTTGTTTTAATTCTCATTCTTCCTAGAACAAAAGGGGTTATTTTGTGGGGTGGAGGCTGGGATAGTAGCAAAGGATGTTTTCACCCGGCTTCTTAAAGTATAGATCAAATTGTCTGGAGCGAATCGTTCTGTGAATTATCAGTGTGTCACTACTTCACCTCACCTATTTCCAACTTCTATGATATTCTTGGGGAGCTCTGGTAGCATAGTGCCTAAGGTACTTGACTGCTAACCAGAAGGCTGGTGGTTCAAACTCACCAGCCACTCCTCGGAAGGAAGATGGGGCAATCTACTTCCCTAGTGATACTGCCTCAGAAACCCAAGGAGGGGTCGCTATGAGTCAGGTCTGACTCGAGGGCACATAACAACAAACAACAACAATGGTATTCTTGGGAGAACTGGTGGCATAGTTCCTAAGGCATTTGACTGCTAACCAGAAGGCTGGCAGTACAAACCCACCAGCCACTCCTCGGAAGGAAGGTTGGGCAATCTACTTCTGTAGTGATACTGCCTCGGAAACCCAAGGAGGGGTTGCTATGAGTTGGGTTTGACTCGATGGCACATAACAACAACAACAACAACAACATGGCATTCTTAGTTTTCATTTTATATCTTGCAGCTGTTTTTCTTTATCTCCATGCCCACACCCCATCAGAATAGCATACAATGCAAGCAGCTGTATGTAATAGATTTATAAGACATAACAAGGAGAGTGGTTACATGGTAGCAAAAATAGAACAGTATGTTGAAAATTAATCATTAAATTCCCCAATTTGCAAAAAGATCCTAGATTTATTTCCATCAACCTGGGCACTGGCACACCAAAATGCTTCCTCACTCTCATTTCCTCTCTCTTCTCTGTTTCTCTTCACTTCCAAATTTCATGTTTATTCCTGGTGTGGTGATGTTTGGTTATTTAATTTTACTTTTTTACCTCCAAAATAAAATCTCATGTCTTACTTTCCCATTCTGAGAAGTTTGCTAGATTGTTTACTAAACCAAGAAACTTTTCTCTTTTTTACTTTTATTGCAGTGAAAATGAAAGTTCTCTTTTGAGAACAGTTCTTGTGGTAGCTGTTAATACACTAATTTCCTTCTTGTTACAAAGCAAATAAACCTTATTTCATGCCATTCTGCTTCACTCTTGCTTTGCTATGCTCCAGTGTATGGACTTTTTTTTCTTTCTTTCACTAGATCACACCAGGCTTATTTTCTTCTTAGTTTCTTTAACTTCCAAATAATTCCATTTGCTCCATCTGACCCAAAATTATCCTCATGGCTTGCACCGTCTCATCATCCAAATCTCACATCCTAAAACACCTTCTTAGGAAATCATTCACAGACCACTCTTAACTAAACTGTATCTTCATCATATACTTATGTTGACTCTTTATCATTTAATACTATTTATAGCACTTATTCTTATGTAAATTTATTTTACTTATTTACTTTATAAAGTGTCTAGTGCTATACATAATGAGCTCTGGTGGTGTTGTGCCTAAGGCATTTGACTGCTAACCAGAAGGCTAGCAGTTCAAACCCACCAAACAGTCCTCAGAAGGAAAGTTGGGCAATCTACTTCTGTAGTAATACTGCCTCAGAAACCCAAGAAGGGGTTGCTATGTGTTGGATCTGACTCTACAACAGTGAGTTTTGAAAATATACCAGAGCCAAACAGCAAGAATAATTCAGCCAAGACAATGATGTCACCACCACTGTCACTGCATACATTGTGCTGCAGCACATTAGGCATCAAGATGCCACCTCCATGGCATGCTTTCATATGTGAATCCTAATCATGCCTCCTTACCCAGGTCACTTCAGACCAAAACTTATGATCAGGTACTTCAAATTGAAGGCTTTCGTCATGGCCTTCCCCATGATTATCCAGGTGGTGAGAGAAGGGGTGTGCCTCTTTGCTTTCAGTTCAGAAGACAGAAAAGAAGTTGTTGTTGTTGTTGTTATGTGCCGTTGAGTCGGCCCCAACTCATAGCGACCCCTCCTTGGGTTTCTGAGGCAGTATCACTACGGAAGTAGGATTGCCCAACCTTCCTTCTGAGGAGTGGCTGGTGGGTTTGAACCGCCAGTCGTCTGGTTAGCAGTCAAGGGCCTTAGGCACCTATGCTACCAGAGCTCCTATCCCAACAATGAGCTACAAAATAGCATATTTTCCCCTGAAATAATAATGATAGTTAGATGTTGGAAATCCAGAACACTGGGCAAATATTCATAAAAGGGAACACTGTAAATCAATAGACCAACATAAAATAATGTGGCTAAAATACCAATAACTATGTTTTTTATGGTCTACTAGCTTTCCAATATTTTTCTATTAATTAGAAAAGTTTATAGGACAAATTTTCTTTTATCTTATACTCTTTAATGAAGCTAAGTAGGCTTTTCCATTTTATTTATTGATTGATTTTGGCAGTCATAATACTAATGATGTGCTTACTTTATTTTTTTGAAATTGGATAAAATTTGAAATTATAAGGATAATAAATTTTCTGTTGGTAAGTGTTTACATCTCACTGACCATACTTCACTGCTAAAAAGAATATTTAAGTGATACAATTTTTGATCCACAAAACTGATCCATTTAAGTGATATACTACTTTTGCCCAAGTTAAATTTTCTATGTATGAAATTTAAAAACAGGGCATTCTCCATTCTTTCCATTTATCCCTTCTATAATATCAAAGAAGAGCACATGGAACAAAGTTGCTTACTTTTAGGGTTCCAGGACTGTTTTTAGATGAAATTAGGCAAAGGCTGCTACAAACTATAAATTATAAAATCAACCAGTTCCTATATTTTAAGTGTTAATAAAAGATGTGAATTACAGCCATGCAAAAAAGTTCAGTTCATGATAGGGTTGCTCCAGTTACCTATTATGGAAATTACACTTGAACACTTCATTTGTATTCACAGAAGTTATAGATGGAAAAGACTATGCAATTACTAGGTCATCTAATCTGTCCCCTGAGCAAGATCAACCTATTCTCTACTCTGTTTTCTAGAGATTTGTGATCAGCATGTGATCGGACCTAATTCTTGCCATTTTTCCACAAATCTCTAAGTTTGCCTCTCATTCCTGAGCTTTGGAAAGACAAAAGGAATGCTTATACATGTGCAAAGGAAATAATCCTCATTTGAGTCTCCATGATTTGTGATTTAATATACCTGTGCTGTTTAAAGTTATTAGACTGTATGTATTTGAACAAAGACATTTGGTGTGTCATTATTACAACTAGTTAAAGCTAATATTCTCTGCAATTTGGAATGGTGAGGAACAGGTTTAGTTGAGAAATCCATTTTCACTTATGTTATAATTACAGCTGGTATATATCAAGAAATTACTCTATGCAAGGTATGTTATGATTCATTAATATTCATAGTATATTTAACACAAACCTAAGAGGTTTGTATTTTTATTCCTGCCATGGAGCTAAGAAAATAGAAGTTCTAAAAGCTAAATAACTTATTCAAGATACATGCAGAAAATGGCAGATCTGAAATTCAGATCACACTTTCTAATTCCATAGCCTATGCTATTAAGACCTTATTGAATTGATTTATTTTCAAAAATATGGTAATCATTATGCCTCAGTTTTTAGTTTTCATTCAACTGGGGCCAAACCTACAGGTCTTTCTTTAAAAATTTACTGTTATTTATAAGAATATTGACTTTATTATAGGATATTAGGAAAATCAAAACCTCGGAAGTAAGGTTGGGCAATCTACTTCTATAGAGATACCACCTCAGAAACCCAAGGAGGGGTCACTATGAGTCAGATCCAACTTGATGGCAGTGAGTTTGATTTGTTTGATCAAACATTGACATGGGAGGTTCGATGGTAGAATTCTTGCCTTGCATGTGGGAGACTGCATTAGAGGTTGTGTGTTCCTATATGAACAGATGTAAGGGGAACCTACAGACTAAAATAGACTAAGAAGAAAACTGTAGAGATCTCCTTTTGAAAATCAGTCAGTAAAAACGTTATGGAAGGTTTCTAGTAAGACGGTAGAATAAGCAGACAGACTGCACAGACCCTCTACAACAAAGAAAACAGGAACCAATTAATACAGATACAGAAGATAATTCTGGAGCCAGGAGCTTTGAAAGGAAGGATACAGAAGTGGGCTAAATACCAACAAGTAGAAGAACCTGCATGAAAATACCAAAAAAGGAGACATACAGAGCTGCAGTCTGTCAGCAATCATGATGTCACAGGGAACTTGAATATTGTCAAGTGGTATAAGGACCTAAGAATTAACCTAAAAATTGGCCCTGCTATCCAACAAAGACTAGTGACACACCACTTTCAATGAAAGATAAAACAACAGGAAAGAAACTCAACAAAGATGCAGAAGAATTAAACAATACAATCTCCCAACTTGACCTTATAGACATCCACAGAACAGTTAATCCAACAACAGCACAATATACATTCTTTTCCAATGCACATGGAACATTCTCCATGATAGATCATATGTTAGGCCCTAAAGCAAGCCTTATTAAATTTAAAAAACATTGAAATACTGCAAAGCATTTCCTCTCATCACAACACTATCAAATTAGAAATCAACAATAGGAAGATCAACAGAAAAAGAGCAAACACATGGAAAGTGAATAACACCTTCCTTAAGAATGACTGGGTAATAGAAGAAATATGAAATGAAATTCAAAAATTCTTTGAATCAAACAAGAAAGAAAACACAACATACCAAAATCTTTGGGACACAGCAAAAACAGTGATCAGAGGCCAATTTATAGCAATCAATGCAAACATTAAAAAAAAAGAAGAGCCAAAATCAACACTTTAAGCCAACATCACCAACAATTAGAGAAAGAACACCAAAAAAAGCTTATAGTCATCAGAAGAAAGAAAATAATAAAGATTCAAGCAGAAATCACTGAAATAGAAAATGGAAAGACAGTAGAAAAAATCAACAAGACTAATTGTTTTCTTCAACAAACAAGTTGGTTTTTTGAAAAGATTAATAAAATTAACAAACCACTGGCAAATTTAACAAAGGAGAAGAGGGAGAGAACAAAAAGAACATGAATAAGAAAAATGGGTGACATTACAACAGAATCAACTGAAATAGAAAGGATAGTATCAGGATATTATGAAGAACTGAACTCTAACAAATTTGA
>NW_006921835.1:1843736-1847225 GCF_000298275.1 Orycteropus afer afer
GCTGCGATGATGGGCTCAAGTATAGCAGGGATTGTGGGGCTGGCACGGGATGGAGCAGTGTTTCGTTCTGTTGTGCATGGGGTCGCTATGAGTCGGAAATGACTCGACGGCACTTAACAACAACAACAACATTCAACATTGTACTGGCAGTCCTAGCCTGGGCAATAAAGCAAGAAAGGGAAATCAAAGGCATCCAAATTAGTAAGGAAGAAGTCAAACTATTTTGATTTGCTGGTGATACGATCCTATACTTAGAAAACTCTTTAGACTAAGTCAAAAATCTACTGGAACTAATTGAGAGATTTAGCATCATGACAGGATACAAGATCAACACCCAAAAATCAGTTGGATTCATCCACACCAGCAAAGAGATTGCTATAAAAGAAATAAGGAAATCAACATCATTTACAATAGCTACCAAAACAATAAAATTCTTGGGAATAAATTTTGTGAGGCACACAAAAGACCTGTACAAAGAAAACTATAAAAGACTGCTTCAAAAAACCATTAGAGATCTACATAAATGGAAGAACATACCATGCTCATGAATAGTATATTGAACATTGGGAAAATGTCAATTCTACCCAAAGCAATCTATACATACAGTGCAATCCCAATACAGATCCCATCAACATTCTTTCAGGATGTGGAAAAACCAATCACCAACTTTCTATAGAAAGGAAAGAGACCTAAGATAAACAAAGCACTATTGAAGAAGAAAACAACATAGCAGGTCTCACACTCCCGGATCTCAAAACCTAGTATACAGCCACCACAGTAGACAAAACTGCCTTTTATTGGTATGACACGTAGAGAAATGGAACAGAATTGAGAATAGAGAAATGGGTCCACAGATCTGTGGTCAGCTGATCTTTGCCAAAGGGCCAAAATCCCTTAAATAGGAAAGAGATAGTGTATTTAACAAATGGTGCTGGCAACACTGGATATCCTTTTGCCAAAAAATGAAACCAGATCCATACCTCATATCACACACAAAAACCAACTCCAGATGGATCAAAGACTTAAATATGAAACTTAAAATTTTAAAGTTCCTCAAGGAAAAAATAGGAGCAAATTTAGGGACCCTAATATATGGCATGGAGCTCTGGTAGCATAGTGCCTAAGTAAGGCACTTGACTGCTCACCAGAAGGCTGTCGGTTCAAACCCACCAGCCACTCCTTGGAAGGAAGGTTGGGCAATCCTACTTCCGTAGTGATACTGCCTCGGAAACCCAAGGAGGGGTCGCTATGAGTCAGGGCTGACTCGACGGCAAACAACAACAACAGCAACAATATATGGTATAATAGACTATGAAGCATAACCCAAAATACACAAACAGCAGAAGAGAAACTAGATGAATAGGACCTTCCAAAAATTAAATTTTTATGTGCTTCCAAAGACTTCTCCAAAAGAGTTAAAAAAGAACCTACAGATTGGGGAAAAAAATATTTGGCAATGTCATATCTGATAAGGGATTTATCTCTAGAATGTGTAGAAAACTCCAACACCTCAACAACAAAAAGACAAATAATTCAATTAAAAAATGGGCAGAAGACATGAATAGACACCTCACCAAAGAGGATATTCAGGCCGCCAATAAACATATGAAGAAATGCTCACGATCATTAGCTATTAGAAAGATGCAAATCAAAACAATGAGATATCATCTTGCCCCGAGTAGTCACAAAGTTCAACAAGACAGAAAATAACAAATCCTGGTGAGGATGTGGAGAGATTGGGACTCTCATACACTGTTGGTGTGACTGCAAAATAATTCAACCACTGTGGAAAGCAATATGGTGATTCCTTAAAAAGCTGGAATTAGAAATACCATTTGCCCCAACAATTCCATTACTAGGTATATATCCTAAAGAAGTGAGAGCCAGGACAAGAACATATTTATCCACACCCTTGTTCATCACAGCACTATTTACAATAGCAAAAAGGTAGAAACAACCTATGTGTCCTTCAACAGAATAATGGATAACCAAACTGTGGTACATACACACAATGGAATACTATGCAACCCTAAGGAATAATGTAAAACCAGCAAAACACTGCATAACATGAGTTGGAGGATATTATTCTGAGTGAAATAAGTCAATCATAGAAGGACGAATATTGTATTAGTCCATTATTGTAAAAAGTCAAGGAAAGGTTTATATGTGGAAGGACGTTTTCTTTGTTGATTACCAGGGGTAGGAGGGGAGGGGAAGGGATGGAACACTGTTAGATCAGTAGAGACAAGTAAGAGCAATATACCAAATGTGCGTAATCAACAAGATAGCATTGAGAAAGAGGAAGATATAAAGAAGTGCAGAGGTACAGACAGCAAAGATGAGCCCTTTTTACATACAGTACTGTGTTGTCAGTGAAAGTAAACATCAATATATAGGTGGATAGATGGGTGAATAGGCCAAACTATTAGCTATGTCCATGGAGTGGGGAGTGACCAATTATAGGATTGGCAGACAATGTTTCTACAAGTGAAGACTGTAAGAATTTCTGGGTATATAATAGAGCTGACAAGGGACAAGCTTGTAGTCACCTCTTGGCCACAGCCAGCTACCCAGAGGGAGTGAGTAGTCAGACCTGTGGGCTCAGGACCATAGTCATAGGGGACATCAAGGTCATTTGGCATAACATACTACACAAAAACGTTGTTCCACATCCTACTTTGTCAAGTAGCAACCAGTATCTTAAAAGCTTGCAAGCAGCCATCTAGATGCAACAATGGATCTCTCCTCATCCAGAGCAAAGAAGAGTGAAGAAAATCAAAGAAGCATGGAAACAATTAGTCCAAATGACTGGTACACCATGTGATCCTCAGCCTATAAGACCATGAGACCAGAAGAACTACATGGTGCCTGGTTACCACTGTCAACCACTCAGAGGGGGATCTCTGTAAAAGATCCTGGATAGAGTGGGGAGACAATGTGGAACAAAACTGAAAAACCATTAAAAAAAAAAAAGGACCAGATTTGCTGGTCTGATAGAGCCTTATGGAACCATTGAGACTATGGCCCCTATTTCCACTTTAGGTCTGGAATTGAACCCACTCCTGTGGCTTCCAGACAAAAAACAGGCATATGAGGTGAACATTTACAATAGGTAGATACACTCCTTGGAGCTACCAATCATGGGAGAATAAAAAGGCTGTGTATGCACAGGAAGAGAGCTGGGAGGATGCATGGAGGGAAGGACACAGGGAAGAAGTAACTATGGGAAGGAAATGGCAGGGGAGCTTTTGCATTGTGGTAAATGGTAATCAGTGGCATGAGACAAAGTATACATTAGCTGGTGTATACAGAGTAAATTTGCTCTGTAAACTTTCACTCAAGTCACAATAAAAATTTTAAAAATAAGTGAAAGAAACTTATGGCTCACAATGATCTGACCTGCAACCAGGTGTAAGAATGAGGTAGACAAAGCAGCATTTTGTTCCATGGGGTTGTGCTTTAGTCAGGGGCCAAAATCAAGCACAGCTA
>NW_006921835.1:1847965-1849001 GCF_000298275.1 Orycteropus afer afer
GGGGTCACTATGAGTTGGAATCGACTAGATGGCAGTGGGTTTGGTTTTCTTTTCTTTTTTTTCTTTTTTTGACACTTAGAAAGAACTTTGGTGGCATAGTGAGTAAGGCATCTGACTGCTAACCAGTCGGTCTGCTGTTCAAATCCACCAGCTGCTCCACAGGAGGAGTTGAGGCAATCTACTTCTGTAAAGATTGGAAACCCAATGAGAGTCAATATGAGTCTGAATCTACTTGATGGTGGTTGATTTGGTTTTGTTTTTTGGTTAGGTATTTAGATATTATAACAGAGATGTTTTAGCAGATAATGCTTAAATGCCACTAGATGTATCATATCAATATATACAAAAAACTCCTGATTACAGCCCTCTCCACAACCTTGCTCCATCCATGATTTTCTCCAATTTTAGGTGTTGGCAACTCCATGTCCCAACTGTTCCTTCTGAAAACCTTGAGTTCTCACAAAACTACTTTCCCACACCTTGCAACATCAGAAAACCCTATAGGTTCCACCTGCAAAATACATAAAAGAACGCAGGAACTAGGGAGGAAGTGTAGTTTAGTTATGAATTGATAATGGTGACAGGTACATAAGGATCTGCCACATTATTCATCCTACTTTTGCAATCTTTGATTTTTTTTTTTTTATAATACAAAGTATGTGTGAATATATAGAAATATATATGTATATGTGTTGTTGTTGTTAGTTGCTAATGAGTTGGCTTCAACATATGGTGGCCAACTCAATGTACAGCAGAACAAAATGCTACTACTCCTATACAGAGGAATATTCTATTAAGATCCATAGGGTTCTCATTGACTAATTTTTGCAAGTACTTCATCAAGCCTTTTTTTCCTAGTCCATCTTAGTCTGGAAGCTCTGATAAAACCAATCCACCATGAATGACCTTGCTGATATTTTGCAATATCAGTGACACGGCTTCCAATAGTACAGAAACACATGAACCATCACAGTGTGAAAAATTGACAGACAGATGATGTATGTTTGTTGTTGTTGTTATGTGCCGTCAAGTCAGA
>NW_006921835.1:1849371-1870149 GCF_000298275.1 Orycteropus afer afer
CAATGAAGTAGTCATTTGAACTGTAAGTTCAAAGCCTTACAACAGCTCCCCATTTCTCAGAATGGAAGTCAAAGTCCTTACCACACTCTCCCTCTCTGTCCTCCTCTCCACTCTTCTTTCCCTTCCTCACCCTATTCCAAACACACTGGCCTCTTTGCTCTCCTTTGATCACACCAGCCCACTAACTTAGATTTTCTGACTCTGACTATTTCTTCTACCATAGCAACTGTCACTTTGTAAAAGACCATAAGTAATATATTTATGTATCATAAGTGTTTATGGATTTTGTCCTCCCTCTAGAATATTAGCTCTGTGAGGACAGGGACTTTTTTGATCATCTATGTACCCCAAGTAACTAGAAAGGGTGCACCTGATAGGATGCACTTGAAAGTATGTGCTAAATGAGAAGCTAAATAAATGATAAATAGGATTAAGTGTGAATGATTTAAAGGACTACCTAAAATAATAAATAAATAAAAAGTCACCTAAAGAAAGATGCCATCAGCTCAAGCTTCCTCTAAACAAATTAGCCTTCTCAATGTTTTTTTTTTTTTCTTTAATTTTATAAGAAATGATTGAATTTTTAATTAAACTTTCTGGTAGCTAGCCAAATTGTTTGTGATCAAATATTTGTTATTGTATTTCACGTTTTTTATATACATCATAAGATATGATGATACTCCCAATCTAATGTACAAAGTTAACTAAATATTTATGCCAATTTTGTGACAATTGAAATATTACATTACTTTGAAGTAATTATAAATGATTATGATATCACATATTTGTTTTTAATGATATATTGTTGGGTATACCAAAACAAAAACAAAAACTCACTGCTGTTGAGTCCATCTCAACTCAATACCTCTGATTTATTTTATGATTAATAGTTAGGAGCTAACTCCTTCCTCAACTTTATGATGTTATTCCCAGGAGAATTTTTTCTTTTTTTTTTTTTTGATCTATACTAACCAAGTGCACAACACAATTGTTTCAGGAACATGTGATTATATAAGCCTTAAAGTCCATTTTTTTTATTTTTTAATCATTTAATGTTGGCATTTGATTTAAGTTTGGAGACATGTATGACATACTTTTTCTGTGAAGTTCTCTAAATCATCAGGCACATGAAGGGGATTTTTACTCTCTATAGTATCATTATACACTGTGATTGTGTTTTTGTTTACCTTTAAAATCATCCTGTTTTATGATTATGGGCCAGTACTGAAGAATCATGTCCAAACCAGAGTCTGCACATCCAAGAGTATGCTCAGCAAGAGAGAATTAAGTGGGAGAATAAAATATTAGAAACTAGTTCTTGTAGAGGAGCTCTGGTGGCATAGTACCTAAGACATTTGACTGCTAACCAGAAGGCTGGTGGTTCAAACCCACCAGCCACTTCTCAGAAGGAAGACTGGGCAATCTACTTCCATAGAGATGCTGCCTCAGAACCCAAGGAGGGGTCGCTATGAGTTGAATCGACTTGATGGTGATGAGTTTGGTTTTGTTTTTTAGTCTTGCGACAGGCACAGTAGCCTGTCAGGTCAGATTCAAAAGATTTAGAGGAAAGACTCATCTCTCATAGTGTACACACAGAGGGTCCAGGATGAAAGGAGCCAACTTTGCAGATAAGTTATCATACAGTTGGAATATGGAAAATATACTTCACTTCAATATTCAATTTTTCTCATTTGCAAAATAGGAACAATAATAATGCTACTTCCTAGAGTTTTTGTGAGGACTAAATGAGATAACTCATGAGAAGTCTCTTGCACTATGCCTGGTGCATAATCTTTAAATAATATCTAGTGTTGCCTTTATTGCTTATTATCCTGAGTCCTTCTCTAAGGATAGAGATTGTATGTTTTCATCTCTATATCTCAGCAAAATACAGTATCTGACAAGCTTCAGACCACTAACAATTATATGTAATGAATCCACAAATAAATTAATTTTAAAATATGTCTGTATTTAAATTTCTACTGCCTTTAAGGTTTTATTTGGTGCCACACATTCACTGATTCAGGTTGTTCCTACATGGCATCAAGTAAGAAAACGTAAGCAATATGGGCCTGA
Source organism: Orycteropus afer afer (assembly GCF_000298275.1). Taxonomy (NCBI): domain Eukaryota; kingdom Metazoa; phylum Chordata; class Mammalia; order Tubulidentata; family Orycteropodidae; genus Orycteropus; species Orycteropus afer. The sequence goes on from NW_006921835.1 coordinate 1,851,448, forward strand.
AACTACAAGCTCATTATTGCCTTTCCTAAACTAACAGATTTTTAATAGAATTGATTCACTATAGCCTTGTCTTCACACAGACACAGCCTCAGGGTGAAAGATTAAAGCATCTTTCCCGTACAGTGAAAAATATCAGATTCTGGAAAGCTAGTGTGGACAAGCCCTATGTTTACTCTCATTGAGTTAAATAAAGCTTCTTGTATTTCTCAGTAGGCCAAGTGTAAGAACAAGATATTGATATAAAATTCTTGACTTCATTAGAATATAATCAACCACCTACTCACTACCATGGAGTTTATTCTGACTCATAACAACGGTATAGGACAGAGTAGAACTGCCTCATAGAGATCCAAGCCTATAAATCCTTACTGAAGCAGACTGCCTCATCTTTCTCCTGTGGAGCAGCTAATCAGTTCAAACCACCAACCTTTTGATTAGAAGCTGAATACTTTAACCACTGTACCACCAGACCTCCTGATTAGAATATAGGTTATGTAAAAGGGGGGGGGGAAGAAGGGCAAAACATTGTGAGCAGCAAGTAAGAAAGTTCTCAAAGGATAACTTATATTTACGAAGTATGTAGATAATCGACTACAGCCAATGAGCAACAACAGTACAGACAATGCCTGTTTTAAAAATCACTTTACTGATGGGAAAAAAAAAAATCAAACCCCCTGCCATCAAGTCATTTCTGACTCATAGCACCTCTATAGAACAGAGTACAGCTGCCTGACAGGGTTCCCAAGTTTGTAAATCCTTACATGGAAGCTAACTACCTCATAGTTTTCCCTCAGAGTGGTTTGTGAGTTTAGATCTCCCATCTTTTAATTAGCTGACCAATGATTTTACTACAGTACCACCAGAGCCCCAATTTACAGATGAAAGGAGCATATTGATGGGAGCTTCCAACTCTACCTCTGCAAACAGAACAGTTGCCCATTAGTAAATCTTCCCATTCCAAGAGCAATCCAAAACTCATTTTAGCCACTTCTATTCACTGGCTGAAATGGAAGACATGACAAGATAAAAGAGCTGAACAAAAGATTTCAAAGAGCAGCCCAAGCAGACAAAGCCAAGTACTATAATGAAATGTGCAAAGACCTGGAGTTAGAAAATCAAAAGTGAAGAACATGCTCGACATTTCTCAAGCTGAAAAGCTGAGGACAAAATTTAAGCCTCAAGTTGCAATATTGAAAGATTCTATGGGCAAAATATTGAATGATGCAGGAACCATCAAAAGAAGATGGAAGGAATATACAAAGTCATTGTACCAAAAAGACCTGCTTGAGCTTCATCCATTTCAGGAGGTGGCATATGATCAAGAACCAATAGTATTAAAGGAAGAAGTTGAAGGTGCACTGAAGAAATTGGCAAAGAACAAGGCACCAGGAATTGACTGAATACTCATTGAGATGTTTCAACAAATGGATGCCCCTCTGGAGGCATTCACTCTTCTATGCCAAGAGATTGGGAAGACAGCTACCTGACCGACTTACTGGAAAAGGTCTGTATTTGTACCCATTCCAAAGGAAGGTGATCTCACAGAATGTGGAATATTATCGAACAATATCATTAATATTGCATGCAAGTAAAATCTTACTGAAGGTAATTCAAAAATGGTTGCAGTAATATATCGACAGAGAACTTCCAGATATGCAACCTGGATTCAGAAGAGGATATGGAACAAGGGATATCATTGCTGATGTCAGATGGATCTTGGCTCAATGCAAAGAATACCAGAAAAAAATATTTACTTGTGTTTTATTGACTATGCAAAAATACTTGATTGTGTGGATCATAACAAATAATGGGTAACATTGAGAAGAATGGAAATTCCAGAACACTTAATTGTACTTATGAGGAACCTGGACATAGACCAAGAGGCTGTCATTGAAACAGAACAAGGGGACACTGCAAGGTTTAAAATCAAGAAAGGAATGTATCAGGGTTGTACCATTTCACCACACTTATTTAATCTTTATGCAGAGCAAATAATTCAAGAAGATGGATTATATGAAGAAAAACGTGACATCAAGATTGGAGGAAGAATCATTAACAATCTGTGATTTGCTGACAACACACAGATTGCTTTCAGTTGCTTGCTGCAAATGAGGATGACTTAAAGCATACTGATGAAGATTAAAGAATACAGTCTGAAGTATGAATTACATCTCAATATAAAGAAAACAAAATTCCTCACAACTGGACCTATATGCAGTATCATGATAAATGGAGAAAAGATTGAAGTTGTCAAAGACTTCCCATTGCTTGGTTCTACAATCGATGCCAATGTAAGCAGCACTCAGGACGTCAGGCAACATACAGCACTGGGTAAATCAGCTGCAAAGACCTCTTTCAAGTGTTGAAGAGGAAAGATGTCTCCCTGAGGACTAAGGTATATCTGATACAAGCCATGGTATTTTCAGTTGCCTCATATGCCTGTGAGAGCTGGACAATTAATAAGGAAAACTCAAGAAGGTTGATGTGTTTGAGTTGTGGTACTGGCAAAGAATGCTGAGAGTACCATGAACTGCTAAAAGATCTAACAAATCTGTCCTGGAGGAAGCGAAGCCAGAATGCTCCTTGGAAGCAAGAATGGCCAGACTGTCTCATTTACTTTGGTCACATTGTCAAAAGGGACCATTCCCTGGAGAAGGATGTCATGTTTGGTAAGGTGGACTGTGGACAAAGGAGGGAAAGACCCTTAACAAGATGGGTTGACACAGTGGTTGCAGCAGTGGGCTCAAGGATAGCAAGGATCGTGGAGCTGGCGCGGGATGAAGCTGAGAAGGATGTCATGCTTGGTAATGTAGACAGTTGATGAAGGAGAAGACCGTCAACAAGATACATTGACACAGTGGCTATGGCAATGGGCTGAAGTATAGCAAAGATCGTGGGGTTGGCACGGGACTGGGCAGTGTTTTTTCTGCTGTGCATAGGATTGCTATGAGTTGGAAATGACTCAAGGGCACCTAACAACCACCACAACAACAGAAAACCCTATTTTCAAATAAGATTACATCCACAGGTGTGATGTTACTGTTCAGTGCTATTGAGTTGGCTCCAACTCATAGTGACCCTATGTATAACAGAACAAAGCATTGACCAGTCCTGTGTCATCCTCACAGTCCTTTCTATGCTTGAGTACATCCTTCCAGCCACTGTATCAATCCATCTCATTGAGAGTCTTCCCCTTTTTCACTGACCTTCTACTTTGCCAAGCATGATGTTTTTCTTCAGGGACTGGTCCCTTCTGACAACATTACCAAAGTAGGTGAGAAAACATCCATAGGGATAAAAGTTAGGATTTATAACACATCTATTGGGAGATGCAATTAAATCCATTATAGTCCCCAAAATGAGCATACATATTGTAGCACAAACTCACAGCATAAAAAGAGATGTATAAAAGACAAAGCATCTAAGAGAAGTATTATTTAGGAACCCAAGCCATTTGACCCACTGATCTATGAAACAACAGTAACTTAAGTATATTGACACTTTTTACTTCATTAGAAAATATATATTTTTTACTTCATTTACTTCTTTTTAGCTCTGAATGTTATGCTTTTCTGCAAGAAAATGGGCTGGCATGGGAACTTTCACATCTCCTAACTGAATTCTTCTCATTTATACTTGTCATTAAGGGTCAGAGAATCTTCTCAACTTAGACTAACCCACCAGGACACTTAATTAGGGACATAGCATGGTTTGTGTCAAAATTAATCATACTCTGTATTTAAAACAATTCCTCCTGAAGTAGGAGATTATATCTGCTTATTTTGCAATTATTTTGACAGCACACTTAATGAATACTAATATATTTCTCTACCAGGACAGGTCTATAGGCAATTTAACTGGGCCATGAAAGGGTTGATCTATACACTATCAATAAAATAGGGCTATGCGTCAACAACTCTGAATATAGACTTCATTATTTGCTTTGGCAAGTGTTCAATTTTTGAATTTTTTTCTATTAATAGTAGTTTTTTTTTTTTTTTTAAACCTATCGAAGGAAGTAGTTTTACTCAGAGGATTATGTACAGATATTGAAACTTTCTTTTTATTTCCTAGTGAGGTAATATATCACAGATATCAAATATATAAATGTTTACTTTTTCACTTCAATTTGGTTCTGACAGGAACTGCCCATCTTTCTCTAGCCACCTAGAGCTAGGCTAGATCTCATAAGTTAAAAGGACACCATCTTTCCGACTGCCAAGTCAGCCCAAGGCTTAAGATGTCAATGTAAGCTTAGGAGTCTCTGGAGATTCCCTCACTTCTGACCTGCTGAATATCATTGTAGGGTTCTCCAACTACCCTTTTAGAATCCCAGCCACAAGCTTAGGGCCCCCTGGGCTCTCCTACTTTTGTCCTGCTGGCTATAAATTTGGATGTTCCCTCTACTTTTTCAGGATACTACCCATAAGCTCAGAGATTCCTAGTATGCTCACTTCTGACCTGCTATGTTGCTGTGTGCTGTCAAGTAAAATTTGACTCATAATGACACTTTGTGACACAGTAGAACTGACTCATAGAGTTTCCTAGACTATAATCTTTCTGGGAGCAGAGAGCCAGGTCTTTCCTCCCATGGAGCCACTGAATGGTTTCAAACCTCCAACTTATCATTTAACAGCAAAGCACTTAACTATTGTACCTCATTTGACCTACTGGTTCCCATTATTCCCTCAGGTTCAATAACTTTCTGGAAAGACTCACAGAACTACCAGAAAGTGCTATACATAAAATTATGGCTTTACTGCAGGAAAATAGAATACAAATGAAGTGACAAGCACATAGGGCAAGATTTGAAAGGGTTCCCATCACAAATTTCATAATAAAAGGAATCATTACTCTCTCATGTGCATAGATGCTTTTCATCAAACAGGAAGCCCCTGGAGCATCTGTGCCCTGAGCTTTTATTGACTTTGTTACATAGTCATGATTGAGGTATCATTGCATAAGCATGATTGGGACCTCATTTCATAGTCATGTTGAGGCATCCTTGCAAAGGTATGACTGATTGAACCATGTGCCTCCCAGGTCAGCTGATATTAAGCCACATGGTAGTCTCTCTTACTTGGCCACCTCTCAGTCATTAACACAAGTCCTCAGGTGTGATTTAGATAACAAAGGCATCTCAACCACTAGGAAATCACAAGGGTTTAGAGTTATTTCTCATGTTTCACAAGGGCAAAGACCAAATTACTTTAAATAAAGTTAAATTCTAACCCCTGTACACTTTTTTATTCCCAACATTACTGTAAGTGTAGATAGTAGGAATAATAGGAATATGAGTTCTAAATAAAAATAAGTTGTTTTTTTGTAAACATATATACATGCGCACACATTCACACATGCATTTTTCCCTTTAAAATATTGTAGGAGTTCAGTAGTGCCTAAGGCACTTGACTGTTAACCAGAAGGCCGACAGTTCATACCCACCAGCCACTCCTCAGAAGGAAGGCTGGGCAATCTACTTCCCTAGCGATACCTCCTCAGAAACCCAAGGAAGGGTCGCTATGAGTCAGGGCCAACTTGACAGCACATAAAAACAACAACAGGCAAAAAGTTATGATCACTTCTTAGCCACAGTCAATCACCATAACGGAGCAAGTTGTTTGACCTGTGGGCTCAAGACTATGGTCAAGGGTGGCATCAAGTCAATTGGCATAAGCTACTACACAAAAACTTTGTTCTACATACTACTTTGGTGAGTAGAGACTGGGATTTTAAAAGCTTGCAAGTCGCTCTCTAAGATGTAACAATTGGTCTCTCCTCATACAGAGTAAGGAAGAATGAAGAAAACCAAAGATGCATGGAAACAATTAGTACAAGGAACTAGTGGACTATGTGAACCTCAGCTTATATAACCCTGAGACCAGAAGAACTAGATGGTGTCTGGCTCTTGTCAACTGCTCAGAAAAGGATTGGTACTGGAGATCCTGGATAGAGTGGGAGAACAATATGGAACAAAACTCAAAATCATTAAAAAAAGACCAGGTTTACTGGTCTGATAGAGCCTGGTGAAACCCCTGAGACTATGGCCCCTAGTTATCCATTGGGCCTGGATTGAACTCACTCCAGTGGCTTTCGGCCAAACAATAGACAGGCAGGTAGAGTAAACATTTACACCAGGTAGATACAGTCCTTAGAACAAGGATCAATCATGGGAGGACAGAAAAGCAGTATTTGCATAGGTAAATAGCTCAGGGGGCAGAAATGCATAGGAAAGAAGGACATACAGAAGAAATAAGTACAGAGAGGAAGTAGGAAGAGAGCTGTTTTGGTGTGGGGATTGCAGTCAATGTTATGAAACAAAATGTGTATGAACTAGTATATGGTAAATGAATTTGCTTTGTAAACGTTCACCCAAATCACAATAAAAGTTTTTTTAAAAATGAAATAAAGTATTAGGAGGTGCTTGTAATCCTGAGGGAGAAGCTGGTCTCAGCCTTGCCATCTAAGCTTGCCAAGAAACCATTGCAATTTACCAGCCAGTAAAGTGGGAGAAACTGAGCTCTAGTGGTTCAGTACATAAAGCATTTGGCTGCTAACCAGAAGGTCAGCAGTTCAAACCCACCAGCTGCTGCATGTAAGAAAGATGGCAATCTACTTCCATAAAGATTTACAGGCTTGAAAACTAAACAGATGTCGCTGAGTCAGAATTGACTCCACAATAGTGAAGCTTTTTTTGTTGTTGTTAAAGTGGGAGAAAGACAGAGTTCGGATGATTCACTTTCTTAAAGATTGCTGTAAATTGTGCATATCACCTCTGCTCATACGCTTTAGCTCAAATTTAGAAAAAGAGGCCCATATTGCCTTAAGAGAGACTAGGAGACTATATACTAGGGAGTAGTTTGTCGTTTATACTTCGCAGATATTTAAAGTTTTTAAGTACCAGTATCTATGTTTTTTTTTTTTTTTTCTCCAGCATCACAATTTTCCTGTGGGAAACCACACCTCTTTCACTTAGTTTTTAAGATTTTATACAGTTATTATTAAGTCTTACTGGTTGGACAGAGACTGGGGAACCCCCACGCTACCACCCTTGGTCACTTTCGGACAGAGCTGAACTCACTACCGTAGCTGAATTTTCAGTCAATCAATAGACAAGTCTACAAGGTGAACTCTCAAAAGGTAGCTTAGAACAATTAACAATTCAAGAGCAAAGGGGCAGCATTAGCCCAAGTACGAAGTTTAGCAGGCAAGAAGACAGGAAAGAATGAAGAATGGAAATAAGAAACATAGGGACGATGTTGTAAGTGAGGTTACATTGAGGGAATTGGAATCAATAACGAAATGTGTTTGGATTGTTGAATGGAAAACTTATTTGCTCTGTAAATTTTCACCAAAATAACAATAAAAAGTTAAAAAAAATATTTCATTTCTGTTCCTTGAGTCAAGGAATGAAACATTTTAACAAGGTCATATCAATTAGAACAATTTTATCTTATCAATTAGAATGAGTTTTATCTCCTCGGCCATTGTAATTGGTTCTTAGATGGGTGTTAAACCTTGTGTTAGGTGCAGGTAAGTTGGCTTAGACACACAGTGACCTTATGTTTAACAGAATGAAACATGGCCCAATCCTGTGCCATTGTCATGGTCATTTGCATGTTTGAGTCCTTAGTTGTGGCCACTGTGTCAATCCACCTTATTAAGGGTTTCCTTGTTTTCTGTGGCCCTCTAACTGACCAACCATGATCTTTTTCAGTGAATGGTCTTCCCTAAGACATGTCCAAAGTAAATAAGCTAAAGACTCACCATTCCTGCTTCTGAAGAACATTCTGGTTGTATTTCTTCTAAGACAGATTTGTTCATTCTTCTGACCATTCATGATATATATAATATTATTAGCCAACACCACAATCAGAATGTGTCAATTCTTCTGCCTTCCTTTTTCATTGTCCTGCTTTCACATGTGTATGAGAAAATTGAAATTACCAGGGCTTGGATCAAGCAATTTCGTTATCAAAGTGACATTTCTGTTTTCTAAAACTTTAAAGAGGTCTTTTGCAGCAAATCTTTCCAGTACCATATGTTATTTTATTTCTAGATGGTTGTTTCCATGGATGTTGATTATTAATCCAAGTAGAATGAAACAAACTGAAAGACAGGTAGGTGTTAAACCTACACAGGTCTAAATAAATGATCCTTGGACTTGGACAGTAATTGCATTCTCTTTTCCACCAGATGTAAATTTGAAGCACAATTGTCTTGGAACTCTTGGCAGCCATTTAGCCACCACATGGAATCTGAGAATGAAGCCAACACAGTGTAAAGCCAAATCAAAGAGTGGAGATAGACCAGATTTTAATTACTTTCCCTGAACCCTCTATTCAGCTGTACTTAAACTCATATCTATCTGTAGATTTTTCATTCATACAATCCAATGTATTCTGTTTGTTATTTATTTCATATAAACCATTATGTTGTTGTTGTTGTTGTTGTGTGCCGTCGAGTCGGCCCCGACTCATAGCGATCCCTCCTTGGGTTTCCGAGGCAGTATCACTACGGAAGTAGGATTGCCCAACCGAGGAGTGGCTGGTGGGTTTGAACCACCAGCCGTCTGGTTAGCAGTCAAGTGTCTTAGCCACTATGCTACCAGAGCTCCCATAAACCATTATAGAGAAGTATAAATATAAGAATAGAGTTGATTTGCTGGTAATTTTATATAGGTGATTACTAAAATGGAATGGAATGTTACTAATATTTTACCCTGATGGCAATTGTTTAAAATATGCAGTATTTTAGAAAAATTTTCATGGGTTTTACAAAACATTTTCAGCATAATATCTAGCTCACTTTATAGAAACCTGCCATATTGAAATAGCATTTTTCTCATGTGCTAAATTAAAATAATATTCTATTTTTTATCATTTCAATGATGATTGTATACCATTGCCACCACCAGTCTTCCAGTTTGTCATACAATAGTGGTTTACTTATTGTTTGAGAAAGACCTAGTAACATATTCCCATAAAGACTACAGCCTAGAAAACATTATGGGTCAATTCTACTCTGTCACATGGGGTTGCTATGAGTCAAAAAATTTACTCAACGCCATCTAACAACAACGACAGCAATATGATGCTGGAAGCTATGCCACTGGTATTTCTAATACCAACAGAGTAACTCATGGTGAACAAGTTTCAGCAGATTTTCTAGATTAAGACAGAATAGAAAAAATGACCTGGCAATCTACTCGTGAAAATTAGCCACAAAAAAACATATGTATCACAACAGAACATTGTGTGATCCACTTGGTATGAACACAATTTCTTTTGTTGGAACAATTCAGGGATGATAATTTGTTCATTTGCAACAATCCAGGTATATAGTAATATGAGGCTGAACTAGAGTGCTAACCATAAGAAGTGAAAAGATAGGGTATATTTTTAAATATTTCAAAGTTCTAGTGAAAATATTAGGTGGTAGAATAGAGATGAATGATTTTTAAAAAAATCACTCTGGAGATTCTAGTTTCCCAGTCTTCCATGTATGGTCATTGACAAAGTATTCCATGTAAGTATATTGGTTATACAACATAGGTTTGTTTGAGAGGTTTAAAACCTCTTCAGTGTTAGAGCTTTATTTATACTAGATCAAAGCCAGCAGTAATCAGGAATGCGACAAGTGCATAAATGCTTCCTCTGATTTGCCCTCTTGAATTATGATATGTAAGTTTAAGATTGCAGCTTTATTCTAACCTACAAAACAAGATTATAGAAACATTTTGACAGGGATTTTTTTTGTTGTTGTTCTTCAAGAATTGAAAAGGACCTTTTTTCCAAATACATATTTCAAACCATGTCCGGATTTTATTATTCCCTGAGGAGTCATGGGTGAGGGGCAATGGGTGTTAATTATTACTTGTATATCTCTTCTACACTCCCTAATGAGAGTTACTGTGTTAGAACCATAGAAAATGAAAAACAAAGGACACGTACTGGCCACACAGAATACATGCTTGAATGTTTGAAAGGCCTAGTCAACTTCTGAATTAAAAACATATGGAAAAGATAGGAAAGAAGACCAGAGTATGAATTCTCTGATCAGCTGTTACTATTAAAACATCTCTCTGTGCATATTGGGCACTTGATAAATGTTTATTTTTAAAAACTGAAATTGAATACCTATTTTTTTTTAATATTTTCTTATTGTACTAAAAAATTCACTGCCATCAAGTTGATTCCGACTCATAGCAACCCCATTGGGTTTCCAAAGCAGTAAATCTTTACAGAAGTCTTCCTTCCATGGAGTGGCCAATACAAATTTTATTCATAGAGCATAAATATCAACAACTGTAAACATAATATGTTATTGTGAGAGGAAACTGATACATTGAAAAGACCATGAGCTTAAAGTCAGACAGCTCTGGATTCCAGTGCTGAATTGTTTGCCAATATTATGTTACCTTGCAAATATGTACTGAAAGTATGTCTTTTCATTCAAAATATTGAGATAACATCACATAGGTTAATTAGAAGGATTAAATTATATAGCATGTTTGACAATATCTAGCAAAAAAACTGGATCTATTACCAATAACAAAACAAAACAATGCCATTTACTCACTTCTGACTCATAATGACCATCTACATAAAACAGAGTAGAACTATTCCATAGTTTATTCAAGGCTGTAATTTAAGGAAGCAGACTGCCTCATCTTTCTCTCGTGCAGCAGCTGCTGGGTTAAAACCTCTGACCTTTCACTTAGCAGCCAAACGCTTTAACCACTGAGTCACCAGAACTCCTTCTAATAAGTACTCAATGAATGTCTTCTTTCTTTAATCTTTAAATTGAAATAAAACATCATAAAAGCATGAATAGGAACTAGAACTTGTCCTTAATGTAGCCATTAATACTGAATATTTGCCATTAACAGCATCAGACTAAATCATCAGCATTACTATATTTAAGACTATATAGAGATAAACAAAACAAAACAAAACAAAAAACCATACAAAACAACAATGCTGTTGTTACATGCCATCGAGTCAAATCTGACTCATAACAACCCCTCCTTGGGTTCCGAGGCAGTATCACTATGGAAGTAGATTGCCTAACCTTCCTTCTCAGCAGTGGCTGGTGGGTTTGAACTGCCAGCCTTCTGGTCAGCAGTCAAGTGCCTTAGGTACTACTCTACCATGTTGTTAGGTGCCATCAAATAGCTTCTGATTCATAGAGACCCTATCGATACACAACAAAATGAAACACTGCCCAAGCCATCCTCACAACCATTGCCATGTTTGAGCCCATTGTTGGAACCACTATGTAAATCCATCTCAGTGAGGGTTCTTTTTTTCTGGACCCTCTATTTTTCCAAGCATTATGTTCTTCTCCAGGAACTGGTCCCTCCTGATAATATGTCCAAAGTACATAAGTCAAAGTCTCACCATCCTTGCTTCTAAGGAGAATTCTAGTTGAACTTCTTGCAAGACAGATTTGTTTGTTCTTCTGGCAGTCCAAGATATATTCAGTATTCATTGCCAATGTCATAATTCAAATGTTTCAATTCTTCAGTCTTCCTTACTGATTGTCCAGCTTTCACATACATATATAAAGCAATTGAAAATATGATGTCTTAGGTCAGGTGCACTTTAGTCTTCAAAGTGACCTTTTTGCTTTTTAAGACTTTAAAGAGGTTTTTTGCAGCAGATTTGCCCAGCGCAGTAAGTTTGATCTCTTCACTGTCAAGGAGCTCTGGTGGTATAGTGCCTAAAGCATTTGACTGCTAACCAGAAGACTAGCAGTTCAGAACCACCAGCCACTCATTGGAAGGAAGATTGGGCAATCTACTTCTGTAAAATACCTCCTCGGCAATCCAAGGAGGAGTCACTCTGAGTCGAATCAACTCTGCAGCAGTGAGGTTTTTTTATTTTTTATTTTTTATTTTTTGGTATATCCTTTGGCATTGATTGCGGATACAAGCAAAACGAAATGCTTGACAACTTCAAACTTTGCTCCATTTATTGTGATACTGGTTATTGCTAGAGTTGTGAGTATTTTTGTTTTCTTTATATGAGGTGTAATGCAACAATGCAACCACTGCCGTGAAGTCGGATTGGACTCATAGCGACCCTTCCTTGGGTTTCCGAGGCGGTATCACTACTGAAGGAGATTGTCCACCTCCCTTCCAAGGAGAGGCTGGTAGGTTTGAGCCTCAAGTCTTCTGATTAGCAGTCAAGTGACTTAGGCACTATATCACCAGAGCTCTTATATGAGGTTTATTTCACACTTAAAGCTATAGTCTTTGATCTTCATTAGGAAGTACTTCATGTGTTCTTCACTTTCAGCAAGATTGTGTCATCTACATGTGACAGGTTGTTAATGAGTTTTCCTGCAATCCTGATTACGCATTTTTCTTCATATAATCCAGTTTTTTAATTATTTGTTTAGCATACAGATTGAAAAAGTACGGTGAAAACATACAACCCTGATGAACACCTTTCCTGATTTAAACCATGCAGTATCCATTTGTTCTATTCCAGCAACTGCTTCTTGGTCTATGTACTAATATAATTTTGCTTGAGCATAATTAAATGTCCTGGAATTCTAAATCTTTACAATGTTATCTATAATTTTTTATGACCCACCAACTGAATGCCTTTGCATAGTCAATAAGACACAGGTAAGCATTATGTTCTTCTCTAGGGAGTAGTAAGCATCTTTCTGGTGTTCTTCACTTTCAAGGAAGATACATCTGACATCATTCCACAGCCTGTTTTGAATATGGCCATTTGATACTGGTAGCATAGTGACCAAGACACTTGCCTGCTAACCAGACGGCTGGCGGTTCAAACCCACCAGCTACTCCTCGGAAGGAAGGTTGGGCAATCCTACTTCTGTAGTGACACTGCCTCGGAAACCCAAGGAGGGGTCGCTATGAGTCGGGGCCGACTCGACGGCACATAACAACAACAACAACAACAACAATCACTTTGAAAGACAGTTTTCATGATTCTATGAGACCACAGATATTATTGGGCATTTATTAAGTTATATTCCAAAATGCCAATTATAATCACCTGTCTTTTCATTTTTAACTTCTGTATTTTAGAATAATTTTGAACTTACTGAAATTGTTAAGTAGTAAAGAGAAATTCCATCTACCTTATGCCCAGATTCATCAATTTTTATTTTGTCAAATTTGCTTTATTCCTCTCTGTCTTATTTTCTTTATATATATATATATATATATATATATATATATATATATGGGAGCTCTGGTAGCATAGTGGCTAAGGCACTTGACTGCTAACCAGAAGGCTGGTGGTTCAAACCCACCAGCCACTCCTCGGAAGGAAGGTTGGGCAATCCTACTTCCGTAGTGATACTGCCTCGGAAACCCAAGGAGGGGTCGCTATGAGTCGGGGCCGACTCGATGGCAAACAAATATATATATATACACACACATATATACATATACATATCACACATCTATATAAATGAAAATTTTATGTATGTATATTTAAACAAATTAAACAATTTTACTTTTTTTTAACCAGTTGACAGTAGATTACAAATATTATGTAAATTTATCCATTAGTAACTTTGTACATATTTCCAATGAGAAAAAATATTCATTTGCATATTAAAATCAGGAGATTTAACATTGATACTTTTACATTATCTATAATCCTTATTCCAAGTTTAGAAATTGTCTCAATCATTTCCTTACAGTGATGTTTCATTGTTGTTGTTGTTATGTGCCAGTGAGTCAGACTCGACTCATAGTGACCCCTCCTTGGGTTTCCTAGGCAGTATCACTATGAAAGTAGATTGCCCAACCTTCCTTCCGAGGAGTGGCTGGTTGGTTTGAACCCCAGCCTACTGAAAAAAATAAGAATCCTTGAATCCATGTGAGAATAGATGATAGATAGAAATATGGATAGAGGAACAGCGTATGTGGAAAAATAGAGGATTAGAAAAATCATCTTTTAGCAGCTATCATTAAAAACTGGTTTGAGCAAAACTCATCCATAGATGCTAAAACAGGAAGGAAATTTAATAATTACAAGAGGAAGAGAATTAGAAACCAGCCAACTCCTTGAATGGGTAATCAAAACTGACATTATCAGACAGATATCAAGTACTCTGTATGTGATACTCTGAAAAAGATACAAATATATATATATATCTTGCAGAATTCTACTGGAGAAGCATAACTTTAAACTTAATCTTGAAACCATTAAACCAATTGTCTTTTCAAACAAATTTGTAGCACTGTCAATTCAATTCTGATTATCTTATGTTCCAGTCTTATAGCCAGAAAACTTCTCAGAGGATAATCTGACTTTGTCTTGCCCCAGACAAGCAAGCATTTAGCATCACGGTTGGATTCATTGCAAGGATCCCTGATGACACAGTGGTTAAGGCTTGACTGGTAACCAAAATGTGAGTGGTTCCAACCTACTAATTGCTACATGGGAGAAAGATGTGGCAATCTGCTTCCATAAAGATTACAGTTTTAGAAACTGCATGGGGCAATTCTATTCTTTCCCATGGACTTGCTATGAGTGGGAATAGACTCACTGGCAATAAGTGGACACCGTATGCAATGGTGTTCCGGAAGTATTAGTCAAGAATGCAGAGGGAAGAGGTTATTTTTAACACACTGTGTGACTTATCATATAAATTTTTCTCTTACTTGTCCTACCTAAACTAGGAAATAGGAATATAGGTATCTCTATAAAATGGACATATGTTCATAATCATTTTTGCATTAGTAATTGTTTCAGAGATCAAAATTTTATTTAAATTTGTTTCACTGGAAAGTTGGACAGATGGAGAATGCAAATGATTCAATCTACCTGTCAAGTACAGTAGTAAAAAAACAATCCATCACATGAGTCAAAAAAAAAAAAGAAAACCCACAAGAAATGGTCAACTATATCTTTACTTAAATAAGACATAATCTTATTCACTTAAAAGGAGAATATCAGTAAAATTATTTCAAAATATTAACTAATCTCTCTCATTAATTCTAAGATATGTATTAAACATCTATATACTATCAAAGGACTACCAACTCTAAAGATATCAATATTTAACCAATTATAGGAATTACTGATGAAGGTGGAGCACTGCTGGTGTAGTGCCTAAGGCATTTGACTGCTAACCAAAAGGCTGGTGGTTCAAATCCACCAGCCACTCCTTGGAAGGAAGACTGAGCAATCTACTTCTGTAGAGATACCTCCTCAGAATCCCAATGTGGGTTGCTATGAGTCTGATTCACCTCAACAGCAGTGAGGTTTTTTTTTTAATGAAAGTAGAGTGAGTTTCCACCAAAATGCTCTAAGCTAATATTTAAGTCAGTTCATATTTTCTGAGATTATCAGACTATCATCTGCCTACAAACAGCTTACTCTCATCTCTGAGTAAGACAATGATAGCCCAGTTTTTCCCTACTTCCCTTCACCTACCTATCACTCATCTCTTAATAGAAACAATGGTAGGTCCTAAGTCTTCCTTTCTGTCTATTTCTGTCACACTTATCTGTCATTGTCTAAACCCAAAAACCTAAACTCACTGCCATCGAATCAACTAAGACTCATAGCAACCCCTATTGGGTTTCCAAGGTAGTAAATCTTTATGGAAGTAGATTGCCCTGTCTTCCTTCTATGGAGTGGCTGGTGGGTTTGAACCACCAGCCATATGGTTAGCAGTCAAATGTCTTAGGGATTATGCCACCAGAATGGCACTTAAATCTAGAATACAGTGCAGATAGCCTCTGTCTTAGAAATATAGTGGTAGCTGCATTATGATTCTGATAAAGAAATGCTTAACTGTATGGCTCCTTCCTTGTTTATTTTGTGAGTCTGCATACTGACACTAGACTGCTTACTAGGACTTTGGGTCCTGTAATTTTTTTTTCCCCTTCTGCTTTGGCTCTGCTAGGGACTTACACGCTCTCTGTCTCCTTTCCTCCTGTCACCTAAGACTGAAATTACACTTCTTAGGCTAAAATGATAATATCCATTTTTGCACCTCCTGGCTATAAACTCATTTCTGTTAGATACAAATAATGCATCTCTCTAAATAAGTGATCTTTTAATACAGGCCACATCTTCCTTAACTTTGCAGTATTTATTCACTATATATGACAAAAGGAGAGACAGTCTTTGAAAAGCCAAAATGGCGATTGACACATATGCAGAATTTCATTGCTTGCAGGCTTGTAACTGTGGGACGACTGTATCCTTATCTGTTTAATTAATGATGTAGGCTTTTATATTTGGTTTTCATAAGAAATCAGTTGTTGCCTGGTAACTGATTTGCCTGTGGGCTCCCAGAAGAAGCTGGGCTTTCTAAGCAAAGCACCCTGTTGTCTTATAAATAGGGCAGTGAAGCTTGCTTAGACATGCTTTAGGCATTTGGCAGCTATTTTACTGTACTAGTATTTGATTCTGATTGGGATCTTGTCTTCACCAGAGACTCACACTCAAGTGGATAAAGAGGAAGCAAAAGAATGGGCTCAAATTCCATGTTAATATAATAGCATGAAGAAAGACAAAAGAGGTATCTGCTCTCATTCCCAAAGAAGAGGAGAAAAAACTGGTTTGTTGTTGTTACTGTTAAGTGCCATCAAGTTGGCTCCAACTGATACGACCTTAGGTACAACAGAACTAAACACTGCGTGGTCCTGAGCCATCTTCATAATACTTGTTATGCTTGAGCACATCATTGCAGCCACTGTGTCAATTCATTTCATTGAGAGTCTTACCTTTTTTGCTGACCATCTACTTTATCGAGCAAGATACCCTTCTCCAAGGACTGGTCCCTTCTGACCACATGACCAAAGTAGGTGAGAGAAAGTCTGGCCATTTTTGCTTCCAAGACCATTCTGGCCACGCTTTTTGCAGGACAGATGTGTTCATTTTTTGACAGTATGTGGTATTTCAATATTCTTTACCAACATCACAATTCAAACGCATCAACTCTTCTTTGGTCTTCCTTATTCGTTATCCAACTTTCACATGCATGTGAGGCGATTGAAAATGCTATAGCTTGGGTTAGGTGCACTTTAGTCTTCTAAGTGATATCTTTGATCTCTAACACTTTAAAGAAGTCTTTGGAAACAGATTTGCCCAGTGCAATATGACATTTGATTTCTTGACTGTTGCTTCCATGAGTATTGTTTGTGGATAAAAGTAAAATGAAATCCTTGACAATGTTATTCTTTTCTCTATTTGTTATGATGCTGGTAATTACTCCAGTTGTGAGGATTTTTGTTTTCTTTTTGTTGATTTGTAATTAATTCACATTAAAGGTTGTTGTTTTTGATCTTCATCAGTAAGTGCTTCAAGTCTACACTTTCAGCAAGACTGTGTCATCTACATATCACAGGTAGTAAATGAGTCTTCCTGCAATCCTTATTACACATTCTGTTTTATATAGTCCAGTTCTTCAAATTACTTGTTCAACATACAGATTGAATAAGTAGGGTGAAAGTATACAAACCCGAGATACCCTTTTCCTGATTTTGAGCCATACAGTACCTCTATGTTCTGTTCAAACAACTGCCTCTTGGACTATGTACAGGTTCCTCAGGAGCACAATTAATTGTTCTGGAATTCTCATTCTTTGTAATGTTATGCATCATTTGTTATGATCCACATAGCTGAATGCTTTTGCATACTCAAAAAACACAGGTAAATATCTTTCTGGTAACTTTTGCTTTCACCCAAGATCCATATGAGATCTACAATGATAGCCTTTTCCATGTCTCCTTCTGAAACAGTCTTAAATTTCTTGCAGTTCCCTGTCGATGTAATGCTGCAACCATTTTTTTTTTATTTATTTTCAAAATTATTTTCAAAACAAGTAAAATTGAGATCTGGCAAGATGGCAGACTAGGCAGAAAGACTGCACAGACCCTCTTCAACAAAGAAAAGGAAAACCAATTAACACAGACCCAGAAGATAATCCTGGATCCCTGAGCCTTGAAGAGAAGGATATAGAAGTGGACTAAACCCCAACTAGCAGAAGAATTTCTGTGAAAATACCAAAAAAAGACAGATGGAGCTGCAGTCTGGCAGTGATCCTGAGCGATCTTGATGGCACGGACAGCTTGTAGATTCCCGAGTGATGGTAGGACCTAAGAATTAACCTAAATATCACCCTGCTAGCCAGGAACTGCACAGAGGACTGTGCATGATCTCTGGGGAGCAAACAGAGAAGGTGAAGAGAAAGGTGGGCTGAGCTGTGGAATTTTGCCAGTCTGGAGGATGCCGCCATTTTGAAGGTTTAAAAAGCAGCTTGACTATTTTGAATAATTAAAGAGACAGTGCTCTTGCACATTCCTGGGGCTTAAGAACACGTTCTGCTTTCAAGCAACCCCAAAAACACTCACAACCTGCAAGACTGACAAGGTATGACATTCCTCGTGTTACTCTTATAGCCCACACCCACTTGGTGAATGGAGGTGCAGCCATCCCCCACTCCCACCTACCTTCTTGGACCACAGGAACTCCATCACAGTCTGTATGCTCAGACGGAGCCTGGGTGCATTGCCCTGTCCTCCACCGATATTTTTTCCTCTTTTTTTTATTTTTATTTTTTTTCCTTTTTGCTTTCTTTTCTCTGGTGATTAGTTTGATTGTAATTGTCTGTTTTAAAACAACTAATATTATTAATATATTTATTATTATTCCGAATCTTCCCCTTCCCAGGTCCTAGTTTTCAGCATTTTTT
>NW_006921835.1:1870876-1871927 GCF_000298275.1 Orycteropus afer afer
GATTCTAAATCTACAGATAGAAATCCAGAAGATTAATACTAAATTGTCAGAAATAGATAATACATTGGAAGGGCAAAGGAGAAGACTTGATGCAATGGAAGACCGAATTAATGAGATTGAAGACAAATACCTGAATATGTCTTTGGAAAAGATCAATCAGAAAAAAAATCAAAACAAAATGAGGAAAGCCAAGGTTCATGTGGGATACCATCAAAAAGAATAACTTATGTGTCACTGGAATTCCAGAACAGGAAGAGAAAAACAAAACCATTGAGAAAATTGTCCAAGATTTGCTGGAGGAGAACTTCTCTGAAATGATATAAGATGAGAATATATCCATTCAGGAAGTCCAACGAACCCCAAAGAGAATAAACCCCAAAGAAAATCACCAAGACATGTCATCATCAAACTCATCAAAACCAAAGACAAAGACAGAATCCTGACAGCAGCACGGGAGAAACAAAAAGTTACCTACAAAAGATAGTCAGTAAGAATAAGCCCTGATTTCTCAGCAGAAACCATGCAAGCAAAAAAGGCAATGGGATGGTATATACAAAACCCTGAAAGAGAAAAATGTTCAACCAGGAATTATATACCTAGCAAAATTGTCCCTCAAATATGATGGTGAAATTAGGAGATTTCTAGGTAAGCAGAAACTAAGGGAATTTGTTAAAACCAGACCAACCTTACAAGAGATGCTAAAGGAAGTCCTTTGAACAGAGAACCAAAACTAGCAAATAACAACCGACCATTAATACACAAGATGACACAACCCGGAAACTATAGCTATGGACATATCCAAAGTAAAGTGAGCTTACATGATTGTAAACAGGGAACCAGAGACATCAATTGGAAAGTGAGGACAACTACAAACAAAAAGAGGGAAAATACTGTGTAGTTAGAGAACTTCTAAATGGTGAGGAAGTTAAGAGAGTTGCAAGATAGAATGGACTGTTACATTATGCTGAGTGAAATAAGTCAGTCACAAAAGGACAAATATTGTATTAATCCATTACTGTAAAAAGTTAAGGAAAGGTTTAACTATAGAAGG
>NW_006921835.1:1873677-1883507 GCF_000298275.1 Orycteropus afer afer
CTACCAGAGCTCCTGAAATGGTTGAAGGTTGACCAATTTTTTTTGTTACAGTGACTGTGCATTCTTTTCGTCTTCTTTTGATACTTCTTGCAAGTTTAAGTTGAAGCTAAAATAAAATTAAAAATAGGTCCACGAGAGCCAAAATACAATTTCCAATATATCCCACCTGAATTTAGACACCATCTGAAAAATCCCTTTGATGCATTGCAAACCAATAGCCAAAGGCCAGAAATGTTGTGGGATGACATGAGGAGCATAATATATGAAGAAAGCAAAAAGACATTTTAACAACAAGAAAGGAAATAAATAGCAAAATCGGTGTCAGGAAAGACTGGAACTTACTCTTGAACAAGGATCAGCTAAAGTGAATGGAGGAAATGATGACATGAAAGTTGAACAGAAGATTACCAAGGGTAGATGAAGAACATAAATTAAAATAATATAATGAAATGTGCAAAGACCTGGGATTAGAAAACCAAAAGGGATGAACATGCTCAGCATTCCTCAAGCAGGAAGAATAGAAGAATTTTTTTAAAAAAATTAAGCTTCAAATATTGAAGGAGTTTTACTTAGGTTGGAAGTAAAAGTCAGTTATGATCCCTGGACCATTTAGGTTCAGGACACACTAAAGCAGAACAGGAAGATCACAAATAGTGATGTCAAAACAAAGACCTGATAAAAACCTCCAACTCACACAATTTGATTCTCTGAGTTGTCTGTCGCTGAGCATGAACAAAGATTTTGTTCAGGCAGGGTAACTGTGTTCCTCACGAGACCTTTTCTACCCTCTATTATTGCTTGTATACAGTAATCTTCTATATATTACTTTTTCTTTTCCAAGCCCCAAGAAAGCAAAGTGCTTTTCTTCTTCTTTCCTATTTATGTTAATAACACCTAGAATGGAGCCTAACACAATCAACATTTGCTGAGGAAATTTTGAAAATACTTTAAGTAGTCTAGGAACTCTTTAAGGAAAAGGGAAAATGTAAAATTTGCACACACACACACACACACACATATATTCACTTCCATGGCCCAACACATCATTATTCTTTCAATAGTTTTATTAACTGAATGATAATATGAGTGAATGAATGGAGGGATAAGATAAAAGAATGAATGATATTGAATGAAGAAAAGAAAGAAGGAAAAGATAATGAAACCTCTGTCCTGGTAAAAGTCTGAGTTAAAAGCTACTCTGGTAGCATAGTGCCTAAGGCATTTGACTGGTAACCAGAAGGCTGGAGGTTCAAACCCACCAGCCACTCCTTGGAAGGAAGGTTGGGCAATCTACATCCCTAGTGATACCACCTTGGAAACCCAAGGAGGGGTTGCTATGAGTTAGATCTGACTCAATGGCAGTGACTAACATTAAGAACATCATCTAGTGGTGACTAAACAACTGTAGTTATAACATCTCAAATCAGAATGAGGATGTGCTCAGGAAAGCAATTTTGACACAATAATGAAATGATTGTGAAGAAATGGTAGAATAAAAATTATTGTCACAGGCATTCTAAGAATGTATTATGATTTATGTAAGTATTCATTAAATCCATTTCAAATCAAGAAGTCTTTGCCATTTAAAAATTAGCTATAATTTATTAAGTGCCTACTATATTCCAGGCACTTTTCTCATATGATTTCTAACCTTTATCACATATATAAAAGTAGGAATCTTTTCCCTTTTAAGATGAGAGAACTAAAAGAAAAAGAGTCTAAAAGTTTTGTGAAGGCTCCATACAAATTAAGTAAAATATACTCTATGTTATGCAAAGCAAATGGAACAATTTTAGTTTACTAAAATGATACCAAAATTGGTACCTGGAAATATTTGGTGAAGAAGGAAAAATAAAAATCTTCAGAGAATGTAAACCAGGTGAACATTTTTGCTACTTTTGTTACTCTTATTTTTTGGTATAATTAGTACAGATTTGATAAAATTTATTATATTGATAATGATAATCTATTTGATATAAATTAAAGAGGTTTAGTCAAATCAATGTTCAAAACCAAAAATTTGTGAAGAAAGGATTAAAATATCAATCTCAGAATACTGAAACATTTTGTTGGTCTATCCAGTATTGTTTCAATGTTATCATCAGTTAGAATACTGCTAAGAATTCCATAAGTAGTTATTGACTACAACATAAATAAACACATAAATAAATTAAGAAAGGGAAAATCTTTAGAAAAATAAGTGTCAATCATACATGTAATGTTTTCTACACTGACATTGCAGTAATGATCTATTTTAGTATCACTGAATCTCAAAATAAATAACATACTCCTCCTAAAGCAAGAATTTTTTTGTTAAAGTATATCTGTATGTTCTAAAATATACATTTTTTTTGTGTTGTTAAAACAATGGAAAAGAAAGAAGTGAAAAATGAAACCATTAAATAGAGAATATTTTCTCTGTTCTTGAAAATAACCAACTATATCACACACACTAGTGTTGTAACCTGTATGAGGTAGCAAATAAACTACAAAATGAATTACTCATCTTTCTATACATTTATAACAGTTCTCTCCTGAAATAGTTAGCCATTTTGCTGCATCTGTCATATTGGAAACATATCAACTTACTAGGAACTCTAGAAGGGGATAGTAAAAAATGATAGCAAAGTAATGGTTTTGAAAATATAATGTCACAGTTGGAGCCAAGTGGAACAGAGCAACCCAACATATCTAATGTGGTTTAACTAAAACTATTTTATGTGAGTTTATTTCCTGAAGTTCACTCATAACTTTTAAGCAATTCCCATAAAGCCTAAAACTCAGTACCATCTAAAAGTTCACTTCTCATTTCTACTGGATGAGTCTTTGAGTATAGAAGCCTTTGTTATTACTTGGATTCACAGATCTGTCCCCAGAAATACATATCACTGTTTAAAAAATTAATAATTATATAACTACCAGATAAGATTAGAAGTATTCATGTTGCTTTCCATAAGACCTTAGTAATGCATCTTGGTGAGGAAAGATAAGCCGTGAAAATAGTACCAGTGTACCATAGTGAGTAAGCATACAAGTTCTAGAATCACACTTCCTGTTGAAGTGGAGTCACTCCTAACTCATGGCCACCCCGTGTGTGCTAAGTGGAAATTCTCCATAGGGTTTTCAAGGCTGTGACCTTTGGATGCAGATCTCTAGGCCTATCTTCTGATGTGCCTCTTGTTGAGTTTGAAAGATCAGTGATTCTGACAGTAGTTGAGTGCTTAACTCTTTGTTCCACCAACCGTCTATATACAAATCCTGGTTCTGGCACTTGTTACTAGAACCTTGACATAACCTCTCTGCACTTCAGCAGACTTGTTGCAAAATTATTCCTGTCTTACAGGATTGCTGTAAGGATTAAGGAAGATCAATGACTGCTAATGTTATGAGCTAATTCTAGTAGAATGACTTTTAGTTCCAAATCAAGCCAAACACACTGCCATCGAGTCAAACCCAACTCATAGCAAAACCTCCTTGGGTTTCCGAGGCAGTATCACTAGGGAAGTAGATTGCCCAACCTTCCTTCCAAGGAGTGGCTGGTGGGTTTGAACCTCCAGCCTTCTGGCTAGAAGTCAAACGCCTTAGGCCCTACACCACCAGAAACCCCACTTTTAGTTCCAGAAGGGTAAAAATCATATATTATTTATTTATTTATTTTTGCTCATCACATAATCCAAATGCCTATGACAGTATCTGGTATAAAATAGATATTCAGCAAATATTGGAGGAATGGGTGGTTGAAAGACTGGATAGAAGGATAAAAGAAGAAAAATACGACCATTACTTCACCACTATTGTATTTTACAATGGAAAACTGAATAATTCAACCAATATTATTCTTCCTGGTGACTGATCTGTTAGTGCAAAGTGGACAAAATCTTCCATACAGTCTTTTAGCAAGATATTTTTACTGTTGCAAGGTAGAGGCAATTGTCTGTGAATGTAACTTTTATATCCCTGTATTTCATTAAGCAATTGGAATAATATATGAAAGTGATAGAAGTGTTTTGGTAAGCTTGGAAAGTCTTCTTAGAAGACTGAGATGTACATGTTTATAACCTCAGAGGGATCTGTTGCTCTTATTGCTGCTGTTGCTAGGTGCTCTCAAGTGAATTTTACTTCTTAGTGATCCCATGTGACCAGGGGCTGATTAAACAGCAAGCACAGTATGTACCAGATTACGGTAAGCAAGGTACCAAAAAAATAAAAAAAGAAAAACCCAGACTCACTCACTGATTCTGACTCATAGCAGTCCCCATTGCATTTTCAAGGTGGTAAATCTTTACGAAGTGGATTGCCCAGTCTGCCTTCCACAAAGTGGCTGGTGAGTTTGAAACACCAACTGTCTGGTTAGCAGTCAAATGTCTTATGTACTATACCACCAGAGCACCTTAAGCAAGGTATACACACTGCTTTAATTTTGCTTACTTACTAATTTGTAGTGAACAATTTCACCTGGGTTTCATCATGTGAAAGATGCGGTGAAACTGCTCATCACAAATCAGTAAATAGCCACAATTTGTCCATGCATATAATGCTTATTGAATAATCTATCCCTGCATGTGACAGAGTAAAACGTTCCATAGGATATTCTGGGCTGTAATCTTTATGAGAGCAGATTTCCAGGTGTTTCTCCTGCAGAGCAGCTGTATGGGTTCAAACCACTAGACTTTTGTTTACCAGCTGAGTGCTTAACTGTTGTGCCACCTTTTTTTTTTTTTTTAATTAGGTGGCAACAATCACAATCTTCTATATCTCAAAATGCTGGCTATAATCTAGTGACTGACATGAAGGAATACAAGCTTTAATACTTTCTCATTTTAATTTGAAAATTAACAGGAAATTGATAAGAAAAATTGAATTAACAGTTAGTGAGACCCTACCATGCATTATGGTCTCTACTATTACTTTCTCTATATTCTTTGATTTAATTATAAAACTATTAAATTTGGCAGTTGAGGATGTGAGGTTCAGAGAAATCAAGAAATTCACTTTAAATTAGTTACGATGTGACAAACAAGTATTCAAGTTCAGTTGTGCCACCCTCTTTTTTTAATTTAATTTTTTTTTTTATTCTGCTTTGAGTGCAAATTTACAATGCAGAATTTATTCTGTATGCAGCAGTTCATGCACATTTGGTTTCACTCCCTGATTACCATCCCCGACCCTAACCCATTCTCCTCCCCTCCCTTTCCTGTGATCCGCCCCCCTCCATGCCCTTCTTAGTTATGCATTCCTGTCTGTCCAGCTTTCCTTTCATGTGAATACTGTTCCTCTGGTGCCTCATGTCCGATTGCTCCAAGAGGTGTATTTCCATAGAGTAGGTGGGTGCATCACCCTGGGTTGGGTGTTCTGCATGTAGTATTTTTACTGTTGAGATTGAGTCCTATCCCAGGCCTGAAGGAACTGTATCCCAAGGCCATAGTCTTGGGGGGTCTCACCAGATTCCATCTGACCAGTACATCAGGTCCTCATTGTGGTTTTAGATTTCTATTCCACATTTTTCCTCCCACTCTATCCATGATCTCCAATTTTGATCCCTTTTCAAGTGTTTGGCATTGATAGCCAGGCACCAGCTAGTTATTCTGCTCTTGAAGTCCATCATAGCCTTGGGTTAATTGTTTCCAAATGCCCTTGATTTTCTTCACTCTTCACTTCAGATGAGAGGAAATCATTAGCTGCATCTTAGATGGCAGTTCAAAAGCTTTTAAGACCCCAGTCGCTATTCACCAAAGTAGGTTGTGGAACAAGATTTTTATGTATTATGTCATATGTATTTTTTTTTAATTTTTATTGTGATTTGGGTGAAAGTTTACAGAGCAAATTCATTTTCTGTACAGCAGTTCAGACACATTTTGTTTTATGACATTGACTGCAGTCCCCACAACATACAGCTGTCTTCTCACTTATTCCCTGTAGTTACCTCTTCCCTGTGTCCTTCTTCCTATGCATTCCTGCCCCTTGAGCTATCCCCCTGTGCAAATACTGCCCTTCTGCTTTTTTGCCACCTTTTGAAGCTCATTCTAAATGCTGTATCACACTTCCTTGTTGTGTCTAATGCCTTATATATAAAGATAACACTTTCTAAACTGTGTTCCAAGGAATACTGGTAGCTCTTGGGGTGCTGTTGGATACAATGTGTTTTTTCAAAGAAGAATCTGTGTCAGTTAATTTTGAGAAGTACTGCATCTCAGAATTTTACAATAAATTTTCTTAATCTTTGTGTCCTTCAAACCCAGCACTGAAATTAGTACATGGAAGAAATACATAATAAACATTTGTCAAGTGAGGAGATAAAATGACTATTCCAAATACAAGTTGAAGTTGTCCCAGATGATAGCACAAGTGATAGTAGGGATAAAGATTAATATTAGCATATTAAAGTTTCTTCAGTATTTCCTGTAGGAAACCATGTTAATTAACTTCATTTAAGCCATTTTCTTAGCATGTAGATACCCACTGATAAACAATTTGGCAAGAAAATAACATCAGCTAGATCTTCAGGACTCTAGACACTGTCTAGGTACATGCATAGTTCCAAACACCAAACATTCATATTCATTTTTTTTAATTTAATAGAACCAGGATTCTGAACCCATTTGTAATAGAACAGAAATAAGTTCAATGAGTAATTACATATCATGTCAGCTTTTTACAGAGATTTAGAAAGGTGAAAAAAAAAATCCAATATCTTGTGTCAATTTTCTGAACCATAAATAGAATCTAATTTTTTAAAAATACTGTACCATGCATTAAGCAGTGTTTCTTCCAAAGTAGCAATAGAATACAGTAATCAGACACACTTGTCCATTTTCTAGAACTCTTGAATTACAACTTTAAAGGATTTTTCAAATTAAAGAGAATGTGTTCAGAAAGAACATTTTATTGAACTCCAGACTCCTTCCTAGTCATCCACAGGAGCATATTTTGTTGGGTCCAAATTCCCTTTAATTATCTAACCTGAGATTCTAGACAATAACTATGATTTGCAGATATCTGAGAAAGTTTTAATGTGTCACACAGAGGGCTAGCTGAACACCAATATTTATGATCTTCTATGGCATAAAGTAGTATCTGAGAACATTTCTCAGCCTTCTTTTCATCTAAGTGAGACAATGTGGTGAAATCTGCCCAATGAAATATGAGCAAAGGTGATGTGTGCCAACTCCAGGTTAAGATTATTAAGTATTTTTTCTGTTTTCAGTAAATTAGTAGCCTTGTTTCACAGATGGCAGAGTCCCAACCTGAATAAAGCCTGATTTTATGACAGACACCACATTGAGGAAGAAAGATACGCTATACAGCCACTTAACAGGAACATCAGCACTTAATTTTACATGAACAAAAAATAACATTTATTTTTATAAGACACTCTAATTTGAAGCTTTTTTGCAAAAGTTAGCCTATCTCATTAATGAAGATGTCTAGACATTTCAGATACACTAGAGTCTACTTTTTATCAAAGTTCAAAATTATTCAATTATTAACAAGAAAGGATACAAAAAACTTTCTTTGATATGATTTTTTTAGGATGTTTCTTATTTTGTACTTTAACTTTTCATTTCTCAAATGAAATGAGCACCTAGTATGTGCTAAAGAGCCACAGTAGTGCAGTGGTTAAAGCACTGGGCAGCTAACCAAAGTCAGTAGTTTGAACCCACCAGGCACTCCATGTGCGAAAGATAAGACAGTCTTCTACTGTAAAGATTTACAGTGTTAGAAACTCTCAGGGGCAGTTCTACTCTGTCCTATGGGTTCTCTATGAGTCAGAATCCACTTGGTGGTGGTGGGTTTGATTTTAGATAGTATGTGCTAAGCATTCGTTATGTATTTTAAACCTCTTACTTCTAGGAGATACTACACATGTTAAAGACATACACCTTAAAATTATTATAAAACTTGACAATAGCAGAAGTACACATAGTGATCATTGAAGAACACAGTAGTTGGTATTTTGATCTTGGGAGTACTAGAGTTTTCATCCGATTATTAATTTTTTTTTTTTTAATTGTGACTTGGGTGAAAATTTACAGAGCAAATATGCTTTCCATACAGAAGTTCACAGACACTTTGTCTCATGACATTGACCACAATTTAACACAATGCAACATCTCCCCTCCCACTTCCTCCCGATAGTTACCTCTTTCCTGTGTCCATCCCTCTATGCACTCTTACCACCTGAACTGTCTCCCTGTGCCTGAGCAGCCCTTCTTTCTCTCATGCTTGTTCTCTCCAGGAGTGTATCTGCCTCAGGTAAATGCTCAACTCATATGCCTGTCTATTGTTTGGCTGGAAGCCACAGGTGTGCATTCAATTCCAGACTTGAAGGGAAGCTAGGGACAATAGTCTCAGTGGTTCCATAAGGCTCCATCAGGCCAGCAAACCTGTTCCCTGCTTTTTTTTTTTTTCCCCAAAATGATTTTGAGATTTGTTCCACGTTGTTCTCCCTGTCTATCCAGGATCCCCTACAAAGATCCTCTTCCAAGTGGTTGACAGTAGTAGCTGAGCACCGTCTATTTCTTCTGGAAGTATAGGCTGCAGATTGGATGGTGTACCAGTTGCTAGGACTAATTGTTTCCATGAATTTTTGGTTTTCTTCATTCTTCTTGGCTCTGGACGAGGAGAGATCCATCGTTGCATCTAGATGGCAGTTTGCAAGTTTTAAGATGCCAGTCGCTGTTTGCCACAGTAGGAGGTGGAACAATGTTTTGTGTACTATGTTAGGCCAATTGAGCTTGATGTCCTCTGCGACTATGGTCCTGAGCCCACAGGTTCAACTCCTCGGTCCCTCTGGGTAGCTGGCTGTGACTAAGCAGTGACTACAACCTTGCCCTTTGTTAGCCCCATTATACACCTGGGAATTCAGATCATACACATAAAGTTATTGGACCACTGTCTGCCAACCCTATACACGTTCTTGGGTGCACTCTCCACTTTGTATACATACCTAATATTTCAGCCAATCCACCCATCTATCCACCCATATACTTGTGTTTGCTTTCACTGACCATGCCGTACTATGTACACAAAAGGATTCATCTTTGTTGTCTGTACTTCCCACATACCTCTCTATGTCTTTCTCTTCCTCAGTGCCACTATATTGATCACTCACATTTGACACATTGCCATTTTCTTCACGCAAATCAAAACTTATCTCTGTCTCTCTAACAGTATTCCCTCCCCTCCCCTCACACCCCTGGTAACCAACAAAGAAAATGATCTTCCATAGATAAACATTTCCTTGACTGTTATAATAACGGACTAATACAATATTTGTCCTTTTGTGATTGACTTATTTCACTTAGCATAATGTCCTCCAAGTTCATCCACATTATGCAGTGTTTGCACATTATACATTATTCTTTAGGGTTGCGTAGTATTCCATTGTGTGTATGTACCATAGATTGGATATCCATTCCTCAGTGGATGGACACCTAGGTTGTTTCCATCTTTTGGCTATTGTAAATAGTGCTGCAAATAATATGGTTGTGCATATATCTGTTCTCGTCATGGCTCTCACTTCTTTAGGGTATATACCTAGTAATGGAATGGCTGGGTCAAATGGTATTTCTAGTTCCAACTTTGGAAGGAATCACCATTCTGCTTTCCACAGTGGTTGTAACATTTTACAGTCCCACCAGCAATGTATGAGAGTCTCAATTCTCTCCACGTCCTCGCCAGCAGTTGTTATTTTCTGTCTCATTGAACTTTGCTACTAGTGCTGGAGCAAGATGGTAACTCATTGTTGTTTTGATTTGCATCTCTCTAATAGCTAATGATCGTGAGCATTTCTTCATATGATTGTTGGCTGCTTGAATACCCTCCTTGGT
>NW_006921835.1:1888402-1899844 GCF_000298275.1 Orycteropus afer afer
AAAAAAAAAAAAAAGAAAAAAGAAAGTCTAAACTAGGACCTTTTCAGTCGTGTAGTGCAGGTCCAGAGAGTTGTTGGTTTTACTGGAAAGCAGAACCTCTTCTTAAGCCCCTGGAATCTGGTGGAGCGCGTCTTTTTAGGTTGTCTCTAGCTGCTGGTTACTTGTTGATTTGTTTTTTCTTGGTTTTATGGTTTTATATTTTGAAAAGATAAATCTGGTGTGTTTTATTTTATTATTGATTCAGGTCTTTAGGGTCACTCTGCTGTTTTCTTTGTGATGGTAGAATCACTGTGTGTAGTATGGATATGTGTTTCTGTTTCTCATAAAGTGGGTTTAGAGTTTGAAGCGGAAGGTTTATGGTAATTCGCTCAATATGGTTTCTTCTATTCAATGAGTGAAGTTATTGGTGGAGAATGTGGGAGCAAAAGAAGGAAAGCTTGGTGTGGCTAGAGTTGGTTTCTAGGGCTTTGTGCAGGCTATTATTGATGATGTATTTATTTGCAAGACTGTGGCTCAACCTCAGGAAAGATTCCTATTGTTAGGGCACCGCAACTTTCTGCCAATTTCAGGCACACTCAAAGACCCCACCTCCTTGGCCCCACAGCACCAAAGAACGGCTCCAAGGCAAAGTTCCTGGACCACACTCAGCTGTGATTTCTTTGTTCTCCCTGCCCTGTCTGCCCACGGTGCTGATGCAATCCCACCAGACCACTAATGGCCGGCTCTGGAGTTTGTCTGTGATACCGCCCACCTGTGGCGCCAAAGATGCATGCAATTTCAGCTGTATTGGAGTCAGAGGAGTACCTGCTACTGACATATGGTCCCAATATCTGTGACAAAGAAAAGCACGATGTCTTCCAGTCTATGACCCACCCTGTGACCCGCTGGGACGGGAGGGAGCTAGCCTTCTTGGCACAACAGTGAGTTCTCCGCCTGAATCTCAGCGGTGGTACCCTTGCCTGCCTGCACCCAGATGACCCAAATTACCAACAAAACAGCTGCTGGAGGCAGATTTCTGCCGCTGCCCCCTGGAATATTGGAGTGGTTGCTGATATGCTGCTATAGGGGTGTCCTCCTTTTCGGCTTGGGGATCTCAGGTGGCTGCCCTTGCCCAACAGACAGTGACTGACCCAGGGAAGTTTCCAATGGCCTCTTTCAGGTGCCCATCCATCCTCCGCTAGTAGCTGTTTCCTAAATAATCTCCCTGTGCCTTTCCTCTAATTCTGCTCTTCTGTGTTTGGTGCACTCTGATTCAGTGAGCTGTTCAGAGCACCAAAGTTCCTAATTCAAATTGTTGTACTTAGTTTTCCAAGTCATTAGATGCCAGAGGGAAAAAGCATACTGCTCACTGGTGAGACTCCTTTTTTTTTTTTTTTTGATTGTTAATTTTCAAGCTAAAAAAATATGAACAGGAGTTTGACAGATGGCCAAAAGAGATGGTGAACACTTCAGGCAGATGGAATTATATGCAAAAAGACACAGAATTAGAAAAGGCATGACTTGATTAAAGAATAGAGATCAGTCCAGTAGAGATTAAGTCTGATTTTCTAATTGGTGCCAAGGTGGGGACTGAAAGGAAGAGAGCATAAATATCAGATTAACAAACTAGATGGGTGTTAATGTGAAATGGTATGCACCTTATTAAAGAATTTCTTCCCACAGGCCTTTAAACATTTTTTCTATTAAAATAGATGAAAAGTTGTTCAGTAATTATTTGGTTCCCTTGCTGTCTTTCATGAGAAGTTTTCATATGAGCTCCTTCATAATAACCCACAGCCATCAACTTCATTCTGACTCATAGTGACCTTTTCAGACAGAGTAGAATTTCCCAATAGTGCTTCCTAAGCTGTAAATCTTTATAGAAGCAGAAAATCTCATTTTACTGCTGTGGAGCAGATGGTGGGTTCGAACCACCAGCCATTTGGTTAAATGTTTAAACCACTGCACCAGAGCTCCTTGAGATAAGCTAAATGGCATATTATATAAGATTTCACCCTTGATCAATGTGAGAATATTAAGAACTTGACTAAAGATTAATTGATACATGATCATTCACTATGAATTTTATTTGTATGATTGTGAAAGATGAATTTTACTTTATACCAGTAGTCTTTCACACTGTAGTGTAACTACTGATCTTCACTATTAGAGGTGAAACTCCATGAAGAGAAAGTAACTTGCCTAATTTTTAGTTGAATGGGGAAATTTGATATTTTAGACTTGCCTTCTTTAGTAAAAGTTGTCATTAAAAATTAAAGAAACTCATTTGCACTTGGTTCAAGTCCCCATGTCACTCTATTGTGGAAAAAAAATAGATATATTTGAGTCTATTTTATTGAACATGGAAAGGAATTGAAATATTTTCTCTAAGAAAACCCTTGTCCATCCATCTATAAATGTATTGTTGTCATTTTCTTCACAGTGCATGACAATTTATCCATGTTTATAAAATAATCACCATGAAATGGAACACCTGCTGCATTTTTTCTAAAGGAAAGAACCATGATAAACCAACCAGATAATTCAATTGATCATTTTTTTTTAACACCAGCAATGATGGATTCATTT
Organism: Orycteropus afer afer; assembly: GCF_000298275.1. Lineage (NCBI taxonomy): Eukaryota > Metazoa > Chordata > Mammalia > Tubulidentata > Orycteropodidae > Orycteropus > Orycteropus afer. The sequence goes on from NW_006921835.1 coordinate 1,890,971, forward strand.
CTTTTCAGATGCTAAAGAGATGCTAAAGAAGTGCATTTTTTTCTTTTGAAAAGTGGAAACATAAAATCCCATCATCAACTAATGGAGACTCAATTTTCTGAATTTTTAAAAGTCTTTAAATTCAAAAATATTAAATAACATGATTAACAAGAGTATAATGAATCTAGCCATGTCTTTTCAGAGTTGACAACTCTACCCCACACAATCAAGTACCCCTGGTTTCATTGCACAGCTCAACAAAAGTAAATAAACAAAATAAATGAAAAAGGCAGTGTCTGGTTTCCAGAATATCAGTTTCTAACACATAATTTGAGACAAAGACAAAAATTCTGATTAAGGAAGTATTTCTTAATAATTGATGATGACAGATAGAATGAAATTGTTTGATAACAACTGACAATATTATAGAATTAATCCTATTGTTTCACAGGTGGAAACATTGAGTCGTATAGTCTCTCTGTCTCCTTTATAGAGCTACAATGAGATCATTTTGATTTAAATTGTGATGTGCCAAACTCATAATCAGCAAGATCCTAATTCTGAATAAATATGCCATATTATATAATATTATATAATTATTACGCTAATGAATGAATTTCCCTTTCAAATATAAGGATTATGGTAATATTTGTGATGCAGTACTGACAACTGTTCATGTATTCTACCTTAAATAATAATTTTAAAAAAAGTTTAATTTTTATCATTCCACTATTTTATAGTAAGTTGTATAGCTAATAAATTATGGGTCAAAATGTATCTTGGCACATAGCAGAAAATATTAATTTCCTAATGAAATACTGAGTGGTCAGATTTTATATCTGATAATATTTATTATTAATATTGGTAAAATAGAAATGACAACAATCTTTTAGAGAGTTAATTTTATCTATTAACTCTTAAAAAATAAGTATTTATTGAGTACCTTTTTTATGTGTTATGAATTTGAGAATGGAAATTTTTATCTACCCATATACTAAAATATGATAGGAATGTACAACAGTTGATTGCCTTGTAGAATCAAGTTTTAAAGATAATTTTAATATATTAAAATGAAATATACTTCATTTTAATAATAAATAATAAATTAGTAAATGAAGACACACTAGTTTTAAAACCTGCTTTTGTTCTTTGAGGTTTCACTTACACTCATAAACCTCTATTTAGATCAAGTTTTGAACATTATCAGCTCCTCAGAGTGCTGTCCGGGTACTCCTACTCTCCATTCCAGTCCTTTCTGGAATCATTTATCTATTATGTTATGTGCCGTCGAGTCAAACCCGACTCATAGTGACCCCTCCTTGGGTTTCTGAGGCAGTATCACTACGGAAGTAGGATTGCCCAACCTTCCTTCCGAGAAGTGGCTGGTGGGTTTGAACCACCAGCCGTCTGGTTAGCAGGCAAGTGTCTTAGCAACTATCTATATTGGAGAATAACCTCTATTCGTACTTCTTTCACAGTGCATTAGTTTGCTTAGTCTAGAATTTCATATCAATGGAATTGTGGAGCATATATCCCTCTGTGTCTGGTTTCTTTTCTTCATCAAAATGTCTATGAGGCTCCTTCTGTTTTGCATATGCTGATAATTTATTAATTTCATTGCTCTGTTATCCCTTTTTATGAATACGCCACATATTATTTATGAGTTTTGCTGGGGTTGCATATTTGTTATTTGTAATTTGCCACAACATTTTGAATGAAGAAATCATGAACATTTTTGCACAGGATACATGATTTTGGTGGACATATTCACTTATTTATGTTGGAAATAAAAGTTGCAGTGGAATTTACGGGTCATAGATAAACATATGATTCATTTTATTAGTTACTACAGGGTGATTTTCCAAAATCATTTTGCCAATTTACACTCTCATTGTCAATAAATAAAAGTTGCACTTACACTGTTACTGTGCTGTTTCTTAGTATTGTCAGTCATTTTAATTCTAGTCACCCTGCTGTGTCTAAAAGTATCTCATTGGCAATAACTTCTGTAGAGGAAAAGTAAGCAAATAAGAAATGATTTCAAATAAATGAAAACTCATATTTTCATAAAACTATTGTTTAAAAATAGCCATGTGAGAACAAACAGCAGAATTATAAGTTATGGCAATCTGCTTCCATAGAGATCCCTCAGAAACCCAAGGAGGAGTCATTATGAGTGGAATCGACTCAACGGGCTTGAGGTTTTTTTTGTTTGTATTTTGTTTTGTATTTACATTTCAGTAGCAAAATCAAAGTTTTTTTCTGTGCAAACTTTAAGAGGACAGTAAATATTTTCCTTTTCTTAATTGAAGCCATTTGAGAAATATGACCCAAGATACAGACAAATGGAGAAGAAATGATCATCTTTATCATCTGGATAAAGCTTATTACAGACAATATCTCTAAATATGATGCCTCTCTTCCTTTATTAGACAGCAGTACACATTTGACTACACAGATAATCAAAGATCACCTTAAGAGACAGACTCTTTCCTCATGTTGTCTGAGAGAGAGTTGTGTTAGTGAGAGTAGATCAAATGCATCTTTCCTGAAGGTTCAGGAGACACTGAAAGAGAGAAAGTAGAATAAATGAGCTGAGCATGTTATTTTGTTCTTCCAAGATTAACAATAATCTTCCAAGATAATTTGTGAGAATTGGAGATTAAACAGGATGTAAAGTGGCCAGCAGTATAGTGTTAGTATCTATGAAGTCTCTCCACATGTATACAAGAAGACAGAGATGTTGCTTCCACTCACCATTTTTTTAATCTTGTGTGTGTGTGTGTGTGTGTGATTTGGGTGAAAATTTACAGAGCAAATACACTTTCCATACAGCAATTCACATCCACTTTGTCTCATGACATTGACCATAATTTACCACAATGCAACCTCTCCCCTCCTGCTTTCTCCTGATAGTTACCTCTTCCCTGTGTCCATCCCTCCATGCACTCCTGTGCCCTGAGCTATATCCCTGTGCATAAGCAGCCCTTCTTTCTCCCATGATTGTTCTCTCCAAAGAATGTATCTACCTCAGGTAAATGTTCAACTCATATCCTTATCTATTTTTTGGCTGGAAGCAACAGGCATGGGTTCAATTCCAGACCTGAAGGACAGCTAGGGACCATAGTCTCAGTGATTCCACCAGGTTCTATCAGACCAGCAAATCTGGTGTCCTCCCTTTTTTTTTCTCCAAATGATTTTGAGTTTTGTTCCACATTGTTCTCCCTCTTTATCCAGGATCTCTTACAAAGATCCTCTTCCAAGTGGTTGACAGTAGTAACCCGACATCATCTAGTTCTTCTGGTCTCATAGTTGTATAGGCTGCAGATTGGATGGTGTACTAGTAGCTAGGACTAATTGTTTCATTGATTTTTTGGTTTTCTTCATTCTTCTTGGCTTTGGATGAGGAGAGACCCATCATTGCGTCTAGATGGCAGCTTGCAAGCTTTTAAGACCCCAGTCGCTATTTGCCACAGTAGGAGGTAGAACAGTGTTTTCTGTAGTATGTTATGCCAATTAAGCTTGATGTCCTCTGCGACTATGGTCCCAAGCCCACAGGTTCAACTATTCGGTCCCTCTGGGTAGCTGGCTGTGACCAAGCAGTGACTACAACCTTGCCCCTTGTCAGCTCCACTACACACCTGGAATGCAGATCATTCACATAAAGTTATAGGACCATTGTTTGCCAACCCTATACATGTTCTTGGGTACACTCCCCACTTCATAGACATACCTAATAGTTCAGCCTGTCCACCCATCTATCCACCCATATATCCATGTTTGCCTTCACTGACAATGCTGTAATATATGTGCAAAAGGGTTCATCTTTGTTGTCTGTACTTCCCACATACCTCTCTATGTCTTTTTCTTTCTCAATGCCACTATACTGACCACTCACATTTGGTACATTGCCCTTCTCTTCACCCAAATCAATACTTATCTCTATCTAACAGTGTTCCCTATGAAGTCTGGCCATTCTTGCTACCAAGGAGTATTCTGGCTGCACTTCTTCCAGAGTGTTTTTCTGGCAGTCTATGATATTTTCAGTATTCCTCGCCAACACCAAAATTCAAAAGCATCAACTCTTTTTCAGTCTTCCTTATTTATTGTCCAGCTTTCATTATGTGGCATTATTAGTAAGACTACTACTTGTATTACCAAGTATGCTTAACTTTCATAGGTATTAATATTTCTCTTTGAAAGCTCTAAGTTAAATGTTCTTGTGTGGACATCTTTGGTAAAGGTAAGCCTTTTCAAGATAAGAAATTTATCTTAAAATTGTCATACTGAACATTATACTCATATATTTTCTTGAAGACTAGAAGTTTATTATTTAAAGAGATTGAATCACAGAGAAGGTAGAAACAAAGATACTAGCCTCAGCTGAAGTATAGATAGAATACTGAAAACAGGAGAATTCAATACAAGACTACATATTGAATGATGAGACCTCCAACCCCTTTATTTCATTTAACATACTCACACATAAGCTTCTACCTCCAACATAGAAAGATGGTTCCTATCTAGGGAAACACTAGACTCAAGAATACAGACTACAGTCATTTTGCTCTGTAATGAATTTCACCAATTAATAAGGTTAACCCATATAAAGCTAGGTTCCTATTAATATAAGGGAGAGTGAGAAGTAGAAAATGGACATAGTGAGTATAGACAATTTTTACAAGAAGTTTTGTTGTAAAGACAGATAAAATGAGAAGACAGTTGGAGAAGAGAGTAGGGTTAAGAAAGTGTTTTTGAGAAGGAAAAACTTTTAGTGTGATGATAAGTTGATAAGACTGATCTAATAGAGAATGAAAAATTGATATAGGCAAAAGATGTGAGAATATTCTCAAATATGTGAGAAAATATGGAGTCTTTGACAGAAGCATAGATAATTCATCTATAGTAACAGGTGGGAGGCAGAAGAGTTAAATCCATATGGTGATATCTGAGTAAATATCTGAACTGCCAGTTTATAAAAATCTTTTTTTTTCTGTCTATTTTCCACAATGACGTTGGAAACACTATCTTCAACTCAGCACAAAGATGGAAGAGAAAGTGTTTAAGACTGTTTACAAAGACTAAAAATGAGTTCATTATCTATGAGCAAAAGTGAATGCACTAGGATATTTAGGGTTATTACAGAGCAGCATTCAAGGCCTGGTAATAAATAAGAGTAAGTTCTCATGGTGCACCAGTTAAGTGCTTGGCTGCTAACCAAAAGATTAGCAGCTCATACCCCCAAGTGGCTCTGTGGGAGAAAAGACTTGGGGATCATCTCCTATAAAGATTATGGCTCCTAGGAAACCCTATGGGACAGTTCTCTGTCCTATGCGGTCATTATGAATTGGAATTGAATTGGTGGCACACAACAACAATAAATAGAAGGTATTAAAAAATAAATATTCAGACAACAGAAAACACAATTCTTAGAAATTAATATGTAGTAGCAAAAAGGAAAATTTCATTTGAAAGCCTGGAAATAAATTTGAATAAATCTTCCATAATATAAGACAAATAAAGAGTTGTAAAATATGAAGAACACTATTATAAATGTAGAAGAGACTTAGCATCTAAATAATCATGGTTACATATAGAAAGAAAGAAGGAAAATACTGACAAAGAAATTATTAAAGAAAGAAAAAGTACAAGAAATATTATTTTTTTTTAAAATTGTGAGATTGAAAGATTTGTTTCCAGATTTAAAAATCACAATTGATAAGAAAAAGAAACAGAAAAGTACAAATTAACAAAGAAAAAACTTCACTCCAAGGCCTCATTGATATGATATGAAAGTTCAACACTGAAAATTAGAGGCAAAGAAACTATCCCATCAAAATTCTGAAGCAAGTTAATTTAAACCTAAAATTATTTATTCAATCAAAGTACCCATCAAATGTAAGTCTGGAAGAAAAACATTTTTAGACTTGAAAGTACTCAAAAAATTTCACTCCCGACCCCATTCTCATAAAACTATGAAAATGTTGGCTTCCACCAAATTGAGGGAGCCATCAAGAAGAAGACTTAAGATAATAAATGGAATCACCATTATAAACAGGACATCTTGAAGATGATAGTGAAGAGAGTTTCCAAGATGAACATACTCAGTTGGTTCAGACTGCCCGATGAAGGTAGAGAGCCACAGAAAAAAATAATTAAAAGTAAAAGGCAAAATTTCTAGAGTTCCAAATATGTATCAACTGAGATACCAAATATCTTACCTGATTCCTTGTAACTGCTACTAACTGTTCTTCTCGTTGCAAGTTGGTCCCTCTACCATGCCCCTACTATTCACAACACAGTGGACAAGCACATCCTTTTTTAAAACAGATCAGATTTGAACACTTCTCCACTCAAACACTGAAAACTCAGTTCTCTCAGAATAAGAGTCTAAATAGTGACCTAGAAAGTCCCACATTATACAGGCCCTTTTACCTTTCTAACCTTTCTCTATTCCTGGTCATCTCATTTCCTTAGTTCTTACCACACTTGTTTCCCTAACATTCCAGGCATACATGCTTCCTCAGTGTGGCCTTTTCACTAGCTAATTCCAAAGCCTGTAATAATAATCCCCCTATACTCAAATGGCTCATAATCTCACCTCCTTTAAATCTCTTCTCAAATGTTACTTTTTCAAGGAGGCCTATGCTAATTTAATAATGAAATCTTTGTTTTATCCACCACACCCTGCCCTACATTATTTTCCTATAGCTTCTATCTTCTAACATTAATGGTAATAAATTTACTAAGGAGTCCCTGGGTGGTGCAAATGATTCACGCTCTAGACTGTTATATGAAAGGGTAAAGGTTCAGGTTCATCCTAAAAAGACTTGGAAGAAAGGTCTGGCAATCAACTTCCAAAAAATTCAGTCATTCAAAGCCCTATGGAGCACAATTCTGCTCCTACACTATGGCAACTGGAATTTGAACATTCACTTCTTATAATACTGCATATTGTCAATTTGAGCAGTCAGAATGTAAGCTATATGTAGCCAGAGACCTTTTTTGGCATACTGTTGCCCAGAGCAGTGCATACCAATCTAGTAGGCATTAGTTAAATATTTTTGGGATCAAGGAATGAAAGCTGTTACTGTCAGAGTATGGAGGTGAATTGACATTAATTATTTTAAACTTAAATAAAATGATTCTGTTATTAATTTCAAGAAAAATAATTTTGTAAAAGTAATAAAATACCATCATAGTTTCCTACCTGAGTTAGCTGTGAAAAATATTTACACAGTCTTAATAATGTAAATTTTATGTATGCTATAAGCAAAAATGATGATATAATCTTAATAGGAAAAAGAAAGAAGAGATGTACGTATGTGCACGTGTATGTCTCTTTGTGTGAGAGATAAAGTTAAATCCCTCTATTTGACTGTAGCAAGGCAAAAGATAATAAAAATCTAACTAAAACAATCAGCATTGCAAAATTTTTTTTTTTTGTAAAACATCTTAATAAAAATTACTAACAAAGGTTTCTTCTGGGGAGTAAGAACTGGTGAAGTTCATATAAGAAAGTACTCTTATTTTTTCATAATAAGACATAAAGAAAAATAAAATTAAAACTGTATACATGAATAACTTTGACATTTTTTAAAAAATAAATGAATATATTTTAAAAGACAACTCATTATTTTCTTAATAATTCTTTCCTGTTATGGCCATGAGCTGGACTTAGTCAATACACATAGATCCAAAGCACTAAATAATTAAGTTCTTTCTCTATTTGGAGGTTCAGATTTGGCAGCAGAAACTAACTTAGTCAATTTACAATGTGAAATCTGATCCACCTATTCAATCATACCTATCTCTAAAGACATTTAACAGAGAGCCACACAAAATTAGTGTTTATTAAAATATATAAACACAATCATATATTTCTACTTTTCACAAAATTCATTTGACAATAATCAGTGTAATTCTGAAGCTCTGACATTGGAAAGCCAAGTTTATAGTTCTTTTCCTGTGCAAGAGGATGTGTTACATGTAGGACTGATATTAGTCATAACTTTCATTTGACTTTGAATGAGCTATAAATTTCACCCTTCTCCCTCTTACTCAAATGACAAGAAAATAAAAAGTGACAACTCCAGGAAAACTGAAACTCTAGGATATCATAATATGGTAAAATTGAACCTCTGAAAGGTAATAGAAATTACGAAAACTAAAACTCATTTGAATGCTAGATTCTTTCTGCAAGTATTTTGTAAATGTATGAACTTCAAAATCAAATCTATTAAGGGAACTGAAGTGGAAACAATGCCATGTATTGTCTAAGTTTATTATGTCAATGATCACAATGCATTATAGCCTTTCAACTAGCCTGTGGGTAGATGTAAATATATTAGTTAAGCTAAAGGCTTATTTACTTTATTTTAAATAATATCACTTATTTATTTATTTATTTTAATCTGAATTGAATTCACAGAGAAAAAGGCAAAAGCTAGATTTGTTTTCAACCAGCAAGCTTTAATCATAAGCCAAGGTGCTCAGAAACAGGAACACATTCTCCTTACATTATGTTTGGAAGGTCAGGTATCCATCATGTATTCTTCTCTGCCTTGAAGGCAGCATCAGATCACAAAGTCTTATTTTACTTGACTGGCTCCTGACTTATCACTTCTCTAGTTATTAATGGAACACAACTTATAGCATGCTGTTCACATAAACTGTAATAAACCTCTGTCAGAAAAATATCAGATATACATTATGGTTTCTCTTTTTTCTTAATAAGAGAAATTCTTCCATTCCTCATTTGCTTACTTCAGAAGTCATCACATTTTAATTCACTTACTTGTATACATACATATGCTATTCAGATAAATGAGTTAAAAAGTGATGCCTTCTGAAATAAGCAAATATATATATATATATATATATGTATATGTATAT
>NW_006921835.1:1899944-1911895 GCF_000298275.1 Orycteropus afer afer
TATGTATATATACATTCTATGGAATCAATGTGAGATTTTGGGTTTGTTTCATGGTAAAGCAAAAATACAGTGTACACTACCATTAATTTAACATAATTTTACTAAGCAACTATATTACACACAAAGTTCTGTGACAGAGATAAAATAATACGTATCATATGATATATGATAAATTTTCCCAAAGAAGAAATGAATCTACGTCAGATATAATTAGTTTCATATCACCAAAATTTTCCCACATTGGCTAGATGACTAAGTTTCAGAGGGTTATCACACATGGAAAATAAGAATCACAATGTGAGTTGAGATACATAGATTATAGTTTATAGCATGTTTTTCACATTAGTTGATGTATAGATCTGCCAGGTAAATGTCCTGTTACATGTATGTTTTTATTTATTTAATATTTGCATAATTGAGTTTGATATGAAGCCAACTTTAAAAACCAATGCACAAGAGAGCTATTAAAAATATTTTATCATCCTGCTATTTCAAAAATCTAATCAGCATAGTTAATGATAATATGGAAAATTTCATAACTGAAGGCTTACTTCTTTTGGAGAATGTCGATTTTTGGCCTTCCATGAATGTTGAACATCATCTTGTTATGAAATGATAGTTTAAACTTTTATTTAAACATTTTTAAATTTAATTGTGATTGTATCATAAATACTGAAGATTGTATAAAACATAAGTGGAAAGTTTACAGCATAATATAAAGAAGACTTATGTACTCAACACACATATTAAAGAATAGAATATTACTAGTACCTTAGAATTAAGGTCACTGACTGTGTGTTCAATTTTTCCAGGACATATGTTATTTTAATTCTTACTAGTATCTCATTTCAGTGTTAAATGTCTCCCAGTTTGAGTGACAAGTTACAAGGCCAATCTAGCTGTATCTCTGTTTGTCCTTCTCAAATCACATACTTCTGTTTCCCCACCAAAAGTAAATATATTTCTGAAACTTGGGTTAATACTGAGTAACTTGCTTTTCATTCCATTTTAACAACTATGAGTATCTCCCCATATATTGTTTAATTATCTTTCTTTTTTGAAATTTATTTAATGGAACAATAATATTTTTATTCTCCTCTGACTTTTTCAGTGCTATTTATTACATTTCTGAGATCCATTCATGTTGATACATGGTATACTATTTCATGCTTCACAGTTACACTGTAATTTTTAGAAGTCTTAGTGACTTGGTACATGATTGAATGCCATTTTTAGAAGTGGTTCTGTGGAAGAAAGTCCTGGTGAAATGCTTCCATGAGGACTATAGCCAAGAAGATCCTAAGGAGCACTCCTAGTCTGTAACACATGGGGTCTCTAAGAGTCATGGTCTTTTTGATGGATATTTTAGGTTGTTTCCATATTTTTTCTAGGATCTCAGTGATGCAGTGATTAAGGCATTTGACTGCCAACCAAAAGGCTTGTGGTTCAAACCCACCAGCTGTTCCACGGGAGACAGATGAGGTAGTTTGTGTTCATAAAGATTTGTAACCTAGGAAACCCTATAGGGCAGTTCTACTCTGTCCTATAAGGTTGCTGTAAATTGGAATCAATTCTATGTCTGTGAGTTTGATTTGGTTTTGGTTTAATATTTTTCTGGATTATAACGTATGCACATAGTCAACATTATCATCTTACCAAAATATTTTCCAAAATAGTATTAAGAATTAACACTCTCACTGGAATTGGAATTGGATGATGTTAATTAAAAAAATAAAATCCTAATCTCGTATGTGTTAAATCATATCTCATTGTGATATGAATTTGCAATTCTTTGACTAGCATATTTTCATCGGTTTATTTGTCATTCTGGTTTCTTCTTCTGTAAGGAGGAATTGAAGTTCTAAGAAAACAGCAATATTGTCTGCTCATTCAATGATATATCCCAAGCACCTAGAACAGTATCTGGCATAAAATAGGTTCTATATTAGTGTGTATTGTATGGAATTAAACTACAGTACTTCCACAGTGATGCTGCCTCAGAAACCCAAGGAGGAGTCACTATGAGTCGGTTCCAAGTTGAGGGCACATAGCAACAACAACAACAAGATTACTTTGTCAATTTGCCTCTTGTATTGTCTTTTTTTCTTATTTACCATAAAATTTCTCTCTAGATTCAGAGTACTAAAGCATGTTTGTTTTACATTCAATTGTTTAAAAAAAAAAAAAAAAAAACCTGCTGCTGCAATTTCAATTGGACTATAAGTGAACCTGAAGTTTTACTCTTCTTTTAAATAATTATTTTAAGATCCTGTGCTAATGTATTAATTATAACGTTTATCTCTAATTATGTATGACTTTTGTGTTGTCATTCAGTAAAGTTTTATTTTCTCCCAAAATTATTATACAATTTTTGTGAAATTTACTTAATTTTCTGATGCTTGAATATTTTATTTTCAAAGCTTTTGTTCTAGGTGTATAGAAATCTAATTGATTTAGAAATCAGCAACTTTCCTAAATTCTCTTATTAATTCTAAAAATTTTTCTACAGATTCTCTAATTTATTCTATGAAGACAAACATGATCAGTTGCCACTGAGTCCAACTTATGGTGGCCCCATGTGAGTTGGAGTAGAATTGTGCCCCATAGTCTTTCCAATACTGACTTTTCAGAACTATCTAGCTAGGCCTTTCTTCTGAGGCACCTCTGAGCAGACTAGAATCACTAACCTTTTGGTTAGCAGCCAATGATGTTAATAATTTATGCCATACTGGGACTTAGAAAGCAAAATATCATCTGAAAATAATGAGAGTTTTATTGTATTTTTCTAATTCTTATAATTTTTCCACTGTTTTTTGCTTGAGTAATTAAAACATCAAATTTAATATTATTCTGGTGCACAAATCAACCTTTCTTCAATCCTAGATGTTCAACATTAAGCATGATGTTAATAAAAAAGTATTTATTATTCTCTCCCAGTTTAAGAAAGTTTCTATTATTCTCTCCCAGTTTAAGAAAGTTTCTCTCTACTTCTGGATTATTTCATTTATATATATATATATATATATATATATAGAGAGAGAGAGAGAGAGACTTTTATCAAAGATTTTTATGTACTTTTTGAGAATGTTATACTATATTTCCTCAAGCTATTAATTTAATAAATATAAACTTATAAACATTATGTTTAATCCGTATTTTCAAATATCATGAAAGTTTGTGAGATTTTTTTTAGCTTACTTGCAAGCTAATATGTTATCTTGCCATGGATTCACACATGCAGGAAGACATGGGACTCTTGGCTCAGTATCAAATGATAGTTTATTGCTCACTGCAATAGCAGGAGCTACAGTATGAGCTTCAGCTTCGATTCTCTGAGACCCAATTCCTACAGAGAGATGCAAAGAGGGCCAGATGATGCATATACAGGAAGTAGGCTAAAATACAGGAGAGGAACACTAATTTAGGGATGCTGAATCTTTCATAGATGGAAACTTTTTTCCTCTCCTTGGTCCTGGAGGAAGATTGTACCTTTATTATATTGGATAGTCAACAAAAGCTGCTATGTGCTCTGAGAGAAAGATTATCTCCATCTTCCAAGGTTGCTCATTATACAAATGCTATTGAAGATACTTCAGAATAATAGTAATCCATTACTTTTATTGAGAAACCATTGGATAATTGTCTCCAACAATATCTACATATCATTTCTACACTGTCTTGATTTCTGGTTAAATATCCACAAATAACTACCCTAGTCACCAAGAATAATCTAATCACAAAGGCTGAAAACAAACCTGTTCAATTTATCTCATGAAGCATTTACAGTGCTCCAAGCAACAGGATGATGTCAATCTGTATCACTGGCCTCAAATATGCCCTTCTTAATTACCACACCAAAATAGCTCAATAAATCCCATAAACCATACCTGCCTACCCTAGACCTCCAGAGGGAGAGATTTTAAGATTGTGTTTTGACCTTTTCAAGGTTTGTGTATTGACATTAACAGTTGACACAATGTAGTAATCCAGACACAGCTGAATACATTAACAATTGAAGTATCTGCATTGGCCACCAACAAATAAGTTTAAGATAAGTCTATCTTCCATGATAACTCTGGCTTGTGACTTGAAGCTGACTTGAATGTCATGTAAATCTGAAATAGTATCACTGATCATATATATTACCTAAAGTCATGGATGAATTTCACACAAACTTTCCTAATTGAAGAGCTCCCATTCTATAAATAAATAACAGAAACTTGCTTCCTAAGTGAGCAAGCCTTGAAGCATTTATTGATGAAGATCGGAAACTACAGTATGGATTACATCTCAACAAAATGAAAACAAAAGTCCTCACAACTGAACCAATGAGCAACATCATGATAAATGGAGAACATATTGAAGTTGTCGGGATATCATTCTACTTGTATCCACAATCAATGCCCACAGAAACAGCAATCAAGACATCAAATGACATACAGTATTGGGTAAATCTGCTGCAAAAGTACTCTGTAAAGTGTTAAACAGCAATGAAGTCATTTTGAAGACTAAGGTGTGCCTGTCCCAAGACATGGTCTTTTCAAAAGCCTCAAATGCATATGAAAGCTGAACAGTGAATAAGGAAGATCACAGAAGAATTGATGTATTTGAATTTTGGTGTTGGCTAAGAATAGTGAATGTACTATGGATTGCTGGAAGAATGAACAAATTAGTCCAGGAGGAAGTATAGATGGAATGGTTCTCAGAAGCAAGAATGCCCTGACTTCATCTCTTGTACTTTGGTCATGTTGTCAAAGGGACAAGTCCCTTGGAAAAGAGTATTGTGCATGATATAGTATAGGGCTGGTAAAAAAGGGAAAGACCTCAATGAGATGGATTGACACAGTGGTTGTGATGATGCACTCAAGCAAAGCAAAGATTTTGAGGATGGCACAGAACCAGGCAGTGTTTCATTCTGTGGAACATAGGGTTGCTCTGAGTTGGAATTGACTTGTTGGCACCTAACAACACATTCTATAAATAACTGAGTGTTAACTGTGCATGAATAAAAAGCTAATATCCCTTTAGAAAGCTGCCTCAAGTAACCAATTATAGTCTCATTTGAGAGATATCTTCAGAGGTATCTGAGGCCTATATAATATAATGTTGGTGTTTTCTTAAATACATGCAGGTCTCCTATGGCCATCCTTAAGGTGCAACTAATTGTGTTTTAGTCAGAGAAGCAAGTTAATACCTGGCTTATATACAAGAAGTGTAATCGTGTGGATACATATGGAAATACAGTGTTGTTTACAATAGTTGGTTCCATCAACACCAGTTGAGTGACATAGTTCACTGTACCATCAACATATTATCTGTACCAACTGATGTGTCTTAGGATTTCCAGTTCATTTTGAATTTTGTCTAGTCCTTGTTTAAGGAGGACTACTTGTGAGGAGTCAGTGCAAACTTTTCTATTTGTGCATGCCACCAGCTAGTTGGTATGACTTCCCCATTAAGTCTACTAAAATAGGGTGGGAACTGTATATGGAGGTGTTTTTCTTTGAAGATATGGGATCCAGAAATGTATATTTCTTTCTATATACCTCTCTGCTAATGTCAGATGGATTTTGGCTGAAAGCAAAAAATACCATAAAGATTTTTACTTGTATTTTATTGACTATGCAAAATATAGGACTGTGTGGATCATAACAAATTATAGATAATGTTGCAAATAAAGGGAATTCCATAACACTTAAATGTGCTCAAGAGGAACCTGTACATAGACCAGGAGGCTGTCATTTGAACAGAGCAAGGGAATACTGCATGGTTTAAAATTAGGAAGGATGTGCATCAGGGTTGTATTCTTTCACCATACTTATTGTATGCTGAGCATATAATCCCAGAAGCTGGACTATATGAAGAAGAATACAGCATCAGGACTGGAGGAAGACTCACTAGCAATCTGTGATAGGCAGATGACTCAACCTTGCTTGCTGAAATTGATTACTGATCAATTTCACTTACTGATTAAAATTAAAGACTACAGTCTGCAGCATGGGTTACACCTTAACATAAAAAAAAAAAAAAAAGGCTCACAACTGGACCAATAAATATCATCATGATAAGTGGAGAAAAGATGGAAATTGTAAAGGATTTCATTTTACTTCTATCAACAAACAAAAATCAGATGTCATATTGAACTGGAAAACTCTGCTATAAAAGACCTCTTTAAAGTGTTGAAGAATCAGAGTCCAGGTTGTGTGCCATCTTCTGGTTCTATGTTCTTTTCCTTAGTATATATTGATAGAAATTAAGGAAAATATTTTTAAATCGAGATATATACCACATTTATGGATCAGAAAACTCAATTATTTTTAGTATGTTAAATCAGGTTATCTGGTGGGTAGAAGTGAGTGATTTCATGAAAGATTTACTGATGGATGTTGTTAAAAAACAGATTTATACATTAGCTATATGAAGGACTAGCTAAATATATAATAGGATGAGAACCTTTAGTCTACTCATTCTGTTCTCTATAGCTTATCTTCCATCGTGTGTGAGTTGTTGTTGTTGTTATTTGCCGTCGAGTCGGCCCCGACTCATAGACCCCTCCTTGGGTTTCCGAGGCAGTATCACTACAGAAGTAGGATTGCCCAACCTTCCTTCCGAGGAGTGGCTGGTGGGTTTGAACTGCCAGCCTTCTGGTTAGCAGTCAAGTGTCTTAGGCACTATGCTACTAGAGCTCCCTCATGTGTGAGTAGTCACTGGGAAATGGAAAGACCATGGAGTTTTGAATCACATCTAGAGTCAGATCCCAAATCAGCTACCTATTATCCCTGTGATTTTAGCCAAATTATACAAACAATATTTTTAATGTATGTCCATACATTGAGGATAATAATATCACTTGCCTGGTAGGATTTTGATGATAAGATAGCAGACATAAAGGCTTAGCTCAGTGCTCAGAATGCAACATGTCATTCTCTTTATTTTACACACACTCCACTAATATTTACCTCTTTCTTATCTACTAGACAATCCAAAATTATTTCTTCCTCATTTGAACATGGCCATGGTTATGTGTACAGTGTGCATGCAACTAACTTCAATAGAACACAACATAGATAGCCAAATTTACTCATTGACAAAATTAGAGGATGGCTGCTCACATTACCAAACTAGCATTCCCTTTACAAATAAATTAGTTATAAGTTTCTTCAAGATATACAGAAAACTAAAACTAAATAAATAAATAAAGCTTTGAAGAGCAAAGATATAGCTTTGAAGACTAAGGTGCACCTAATCCAAGGTATTTTCAATGGCCTCATATGCATATGAAAGCAGGAAAACAAGGAAGACCGAACAAGAGTCAATACCTTTGAGTTGTGGTGTTGGTGAAAAATGCTGAAAATAATGATAGACTTCTAGAAGAATGAGCAAATCTGTCCTGAAAGAAGTGCAGCTGGAACGGCCTTGGAGGCAAGAATGGACAGATCTCATCTCTTGTACTTTGGTCATATCATTAGAAGGGACAATTTATGGAGAAGAATATCATACTTGGCAAAGTGGAGGGTCAGAAAAAAAGGGGAAGACCCTCAAAGAGATGGATTGACACAGTGGCTGCAACAATGGGATAAAGTATAGCAAGTATTATGAGGATGGAATATGGCCAGGCAGTGTTTCATTCTCATATACATTGGATCTCTATGAATCAGAGTCAACTCAATGCCACCTGACAACAACAACATATACTTCTCAGTAAGATTAAGGGGAATACCAATCAAACTGTTGTCAGGGCCATCTCATGCAGGACAATAGAGCCAACAATGAATTAAATTTAAAGTGCTATCAATAGTTTGGAAGAGTTGTACTAGGAATTTTGCTGCATGAGAAAGGTTGAGTGGGTGGATAGGTTACCTTCTGAAGGACAAGTTATCAGTAATGTACCTTCTTCCACCATACCTTTCAGGGTCTGAGGTGTTGGTCTTACTCTCCCTCCACCACCATGAACTCAGTGTGGTCCATTCCAGAAGCAATAACTTCACCATTTTCTTATAATTCCCTGTTCATATCAAGAACATTTGTCCAGACACATCAGGTACAAGAACTGCAAAGGATTTTTGTTACATTTATTCAGAATTAAGTTTGAATCTCTGAGTTTCCTGGTGGCTGGACTGCCACCTGGAGGATATGTAGACCAGACATGCTAAAAGTCATATCATAGATTACTATGTATAACATGATCCTATTATTATTATTAAAAATGGATTTGTACACATGTAGATAGTTTAGGCAAAGGGACAGTCACTGAAAGACAGAAAGAGATCTCAAGAGAGATGTGTAAATCCAGTGAAACAGAAGGAATACTATAACCATCTCCAAGAGGCATAATTTCCTAAGCTGAGCAAGGACTTTTTTCTTTATACCAAAACCAAACCAAACTGATTGCCATTGAGTCAAATCTGACTCATAGCAACCCCACTTTGGGTTCCAAGACAGTATCTCTACTTAAGTAGATTGCCCAAACTTCCTTCTGAGGAGTGGCTGGTGGCTTTGAACCAGCAGCTTTCTGGTTAACAGTCAAATGCCTTAGGCTCTATGCCACCAGAGCTGTGTCTTCTTTTGTAGCACATCAAAAATAAGTGTTAGAAGCGTGGGTAGTTTCCTTTATTTTCTTATTTCCATTTTTCAAATTGTTAGACTATGAAAATTTAAACACTGAAATTTAAAATTATTAAGAGGAAAAGAATTATACTAGATTGAAGGTCATTTATTCTATTATTTATGTGC
The DNA here is from genome assembly GCF_000298275.1 of Orycteropus afer afer. Lineage (NCBI taxonomy): Eukaryota > Metazoa > Chordata > Mammalia > Tubulidentata > Orycteropodidae > Orycteropus > Orycteropus afer. The sequence continues at coordinate 1,908,678 of NW_006921835.1, forward strand.
TTTTATACTTTTCACATTTTATACAATAATATACATAAAGTTTTTATAAGAAACTTGCTTAGCAAAACGTTAGAAAACAATGAAGATCACTGCTAAATTCGCATATGGATTGATAATATCTTCCACACCATTTATCTTTAAAGTAAACGGATTGTGAGGTAGATCACAATTTTGTGTTTAATTGCCACTTATGTATGTTTCTGGGATTGGAATCAAAATTGAAGTCATAAAGAAAATATTTTATATCCAATGTATAAATCATTAGGAACACTCCTTTGTGTTTCTCTGCCATGAAGGATAGATGTAACAGTTATATCTTAAGTGTCTATTATAATAGTGTAAAAACTCATCTTGTTTATCCCCACAGTGCCTGGCCTAGTGTTAGGCATATATAGGTTTAAGAAATGTTTATTGAACCTCACAATGATAGAGTAACAATAAAACTCAAATAAATTAAAAAGAAAACAGAAAGTTTCAGTCCCCTAAGGAATGTTTCTAAAACAAAATTTTACAGCCCAAGGGAAATATCCATCTTAAAGCTGAACTCTTTATGGCTTGAAACTGCATGCGGTATCATGATAAATATGTTTCTTTAAAGTTGTCTTTGTCTAACTGTTAGCAACTCACCAGGTGGCTGCATCTGTGGAAAAATATTTAGTTCTTTAAATATTGCAGTCAGTGTAGTAGTTCTTTAAATAGTGACAAATAGCAAACATTTCTCCATAGTTCATAACCTTTTCCTTAATAGGTTTTCCAGTGGGAGTGAGGGTTCCTATTTAATCAAGGTTATATACCTGTCAGTGTTCTTTTATTAATTACCCAGTATAGGTAATTTAAAATGTCTTGACTTTTAATCAAATGATCTTTTAACCACAGCATGATTACTGTTTTCAGAAGTATATTTTTATATTTCTCAATCTATTGTTTAAAAAACATAACGAACATTAGTCTAAATACCCATTAAAATAATTCTATCCTCTACAGCTATCTAATTATATACCCTTTTTTTCATTTTTATTTTTTTAATTTAAAAATTTTTTTCCAATCTATCTAGGAATTTAGCCTCCCTCCCCTCCCATCGCTGCTAACCAACAAAATTTTCTTCTGTGTATAAACTTTTCCTTGATCTTTTTCAATAGTAGACTAATACAATATTTGCCCTGGTGTTACTGACTTATTTCACTAAGGATAATTTACTCCAAGTTCATCCACATTATGTTGTGTTTTGCAGATTGTATATTACTCTTTATGATTGCATAGTATTCTGTTGTGTGTGTGTACCACAGTTTGTTTATCCACTCCTCAGTTGGTGAGCACTTAGGTTGTTTCCATCTCTTTGCTATTATAAATAGTGTTCTGATGAACATGGGTGTGCATATATCTGCTTGTGTCCTGTCTCTCACTTCTTTAGTATATAGATATATATATAGAGAGATAGATAAATATAGATATATATGTTATAATAGGATTGCTGAGTCAAATAATATTTCTATTTCCAACTTTTTTAAGGAATCACCATACCAATTTCCACAGTAGTAGTTGTCAGCAGTGTATGAGAGTCCCAATCTTTCCACATCCTCAGAAAGATTTGTTATTTTCTGTCTTGTTGATCTTTGCTGTTAATGGTGGGGTGAGATGTTATATTGTGGTTGTTTTAATATGCATCTCTCTAATGGCTAAGGCCAGGCTCCCAAGAGAAGTACGTAGTCACATGATACTCAGGGCTTCTGGCGTGGCTTTATTGAAGGCTGGGCCCAGGACAAGTAGGTGAACGCTCAGTGCTCAGGGCTTCTGGGGAGCCTTTATTCAAGGCTGAGCCCCAGGACAGGTGGGAAAGTGAGCTGAGCGATTAGGAACAACTAAGAGAAACAAAATTGTTGGTCAAGTTGTTGTCCTGTGGTGGCTTGCATGTTGCTGTCAGGCTGGAGGCTATGTCATCCATGTTGCAAAATGCCAGCAGGTTTACCCTTGGTGGACAAGTACAGCTAAGCTTCCAGACTAAGACAGACTTAGAAGAAAGAAGAGGCCATCCACTTCTCAAAGAATTGGCAAGTGAAAACCGTATGTATAACAGTGAAACACTGTGTGATATATCACTGGAAAATTTTATGAAGAGCCTTGAAGCACTTTGTGATATATTGCCAGAAGATAAGCCCATCAGGTCAGAAAGCACTCAAAATAAGACTAGGGAAGAGCTTATTCCTCAGAGCAGAGATGACCTTAATGACATGGATAGAGTAAAGCTTTCAGGACCTCCATTGGCTAATGTAGCAAAATGAGTAGAGACAGATGCAAGCATCCATTAATAATCAGAACATGGAATATATGAAGTATGAATCTAGGAAACTTGGAAGTTGTCAAAAATGAAATGGAACACATAGAGATCAATATCCTAGGCACTAGTGAGCTGAAATGGATCAGTTATAGCCATTTTGAATCAGACAGCCATATAATCTACTATGCCAGGAATGATAAATTGAAAAGGAATGGTGTGGCATCCATCATCACAAAGACTATTTCAAGCTCTGTGTTGAATTACAATGCTGTCAATGACAGGATAATATCCATACACCTACAAGGAAGACCAGTTAATACAACTATTATTCAAATCTATGCACCAACTACCAAAGTCAAAGATGAGGAAATTGAAGATTTTTACCAACATTTGCAGTCTGAAATTGACCGAACATACAAATAAAGGTGTGCTGATTATCATTGGTGACCGGAATCCAAAGTTGGAAACAAAGAAGAGTCACCAGTATTTGGAAAATATAGCCTTGGTGATAGAAATAATGCTGGAGATTGCATGATAGAATTTTGCAAGATCAATGAGTTATTCATTGCAAATACCTTTTTTCAACAACATAAATGATGTCTATATATGTGGACTTCACTGGATGGAATACACAGGAATCAGATTGACTACATCTGTGGCAAGTGTCGATGGAGAAGTTCAATATCTTCAGCCAAAACAAGGCCAGGAATTGATTGGAAACAGACCATCAACTCCTCATATGCAAGTTCAACTTGAAGTTGAAGACAATTAAAACAAGTTCTCAAGAGCCAAAATATTACCTTGATTATATACCTCCTGAATTTAGAGACCATCTAAAGAATAGATTTAATGCATTGAACACCAATGACTGAAAAGCAGAGGAATTGTAGGATGGCATTAAGAATATCATACATAAGGAAAGCAAAAGGTCATTAAAAGACAA
>NW_006921835.1:1912205-1918494 GCF_000298275.1 Orycteropus afer afer
TATTTCTCAAGCTGAAAGAACTGAATAAACAAATTAAGCCTCAAGTTGCAATACTGAAAGATTCTATGGGCAAAATAATGAATGATGCAGGAAATATCAAAAGAAGATGGAAGGAATACACAAGTCACTGTACAAAAAAGAAGTGATTGATGTTCATCCATTTCAGGAGGTGGCATATGATCAAGAACCAATGGTGCTGAAGGAAGAAGTCGAGACTGCAGTGAGAGAATTGATGAAGAACAAGGATCGGAATTGAAGGAATACCCACTGAGATGTTTCAACAAACAGATACTCCGTTGGAGGTACTCACCTGGCTATACCAAGAGATATGGAAGACAGCAACCTGGCCAACTGACTGGAAGAGATTCATATTTGCATGCACCCAAATAAAAATGATCCCACAGAATGTGGACATTATCGAAGAATATCATTAATATCACATGCAAGTAAAATCTTAATGAAGATAATTCAAACATGGTTGCAACAGTATATTGACAGAGAGCTTCCAGAAATGCAAGCTGGATTCTGAGGAGGATGTGGAACAAGGGATATCATTGCTAATGTCAGATAGATCTTAGCTAAAAGCTAAGAATACCAGAAAGATGTTTACCTGTGTTATACAGAATGCAAAAACATTCAACTGTGTGGATCATAACAAATTGTGGATAACATTGAGAAGAATGGGAATTCCAGAACACTTAATTGTACTCATGAGGAACCAATGCATAGATCAGGAGGCTGTCAATGAAACAGAACAAGGGGATACTGCATGATTTTAAATCAGGAAGGGAGTGTGTCAGGGTTATGTCCTTTCACCATACTTATTCATTCAGTATGATGAGCAAATAATCTGAAAAGCTGGATCACGTGAAGAAGAACGTGGCATCAGGAAGATTCATTAACAACATGTGATGCACAGATGACACAACTTTGCTAGCTGAAAGTGATGATGATTTGAAGCACTTATTGATGAAGATTAAAAACTACACTCTTCAGTACAGACTACACCTCAATATAAAGAAAATAAAAATCCTCACAACTGGCCCAATAAACAGCTTTACAATAAATGTAGAAAATATTGAAATTATCAAGGATTTCATATTACTTGGTTCCACAATCAACACCAATGGAAGCAGCAATCAAGACAGCAGACAACATATTGCATTGGGCAAATCTGCTGCAAAAGACTGCTTTCAAGTGATAAAGAGCAAAGATATTTCTTTGAAGACTAAAGTGTGCCTAACCCAAGCCGTGGTATTTCAATCGTTTCTTATGCACATGAGAGCTGGACAATGAATAAAGAAGACCGAAGAAGAGTTGATGCTTCTGAGTTGTGGTGCTGAGAATAATGCTAAGAGTACCATGGTCTGGTAAAAGGACTAACAAATCTGTCCTGGAAAAGGTGCAGCCAGAATCCTCCTTGGAAGCAAGAATGGCTAGACTTTGTCTCATGTACTTTGGTCATGTTGTCAAGAGAAACCATACCCTAGAAAAGAATATCATGCTTGGTAAAGTGGAGGGTCAGCGAAGAAGGGGAATGCATTCAATGAGACGGGCTGAAACAGTGGCTGCATCAATAGGCTCAGCTATAGTAAGGATTGTGAGGCTGGCACAGGACCAGGCAGTGTTTCATTCTGCTGTGCATAGGGTCGTAATCAGTCAAAGACTACTTGAGGGCACCTAACAACAACAACAACTGCTAAAGATTGTAAACATTTCTTCCATTGTCTGTCTCCCATATATCCCTGCTCTCCTTGGCAAACGGAGCCTATTCTTAGATCCCTGGAATCCGAATGGGAATGCTGTCACTCTAAAATCTAAAATGGTCATGATTTGTAAACATTTAAAATGGCTGTGCCCTCAGTCATTTTAAATATCCAAAATAGCACCTGCATATAAACAATCAAAATGGTTGCACCTTTCAGACAGCTCAAAGTCCACAGCTCAGGTTGTCTCCCTCCTTGCTATATCCCTTCCTACTCATAGGCCACCAGCACAGTCGTCCATGTAGCCCTTTGTGACCAGAGTTGATTTTTAGGTCAATTCTCAGGTCCCAAAACCACTTGGAAATATACAGGCTGTTGGTACCATCAGAGTAGCTGACAGTCCACTGCTCTGATGATCTCTGTACTCACTTTTTTGCTCAGGTTTTTCCATTAGTTGGTGCCTAACCCACTTCTGTATACGTCCTTTCAAAGCTCAGGGCTCCAGGATTATCTTCTTCATTTCTGTCATTTGGTTTCTCTTTTCTTTGTTGAAGAGTGTCTGTGGAGCTTGTCTGCCTATTCCACCATCTTATAGGAAGTCTGTAGTTTCTTGAAGTAGTGTTTTGTAGTTTTCTTGGTATAGGTCTTTTGTGTTCATGGTAAGATTTATTCCCAACTATTGTTTTCTTTTTGGTAGCTATTGTAAATGGCATTGATTTCCTTTTCAGAGATCTCTTTGCTGGTGTGGAGGAATCCAACTGATTTTTGTATGTTGATCTTGTATCCTGACATTATGCTAAATATTTCAATAAGTTCCAGTAGTTTTCTTGCTAAGTCTCTTAGATTTTTCTATGTATAGGATTATATAATCTGTAAACAGGGATAGTTTCACTTCTTCCTTTCCAATTTGGATGCCTTTGATTTCCCTTTCTTGCCTTTTAGCTCTGGTTATGACTTCTGATACAATGTTGAACAGAACTGGAGAGAGAGGGCATCCTTGTCTGGTTCCTGTTTGCAAGGGAATGGTTTCAAATTCTCTCCATTGAGAATAATTTTGGCTGTTAGTTTTGCCAAGATGTCTTTTATTATGTTGAGGAATTTTCCTTCTATTCCTATTTTTCTGAGAATTTTCATGAGGAATGGGTGTTGGATTTTATCAAATGCTTTCCCTGCATGTATTGACATGGTCATATGATTATTTTCCTTATGTGATAAATTACAATGATTGTTTTTCAAGTGTTGAACCATTCTTGCATACCTGGTATGAAACCTGCTTGGCCATCATGTATTCATTTTTTGACATGGTGTTGGAGTCTATTGGCTAGAATTTTGTTGAGGATTTTTGCATCTATATTCATGAGAGATATTAGTCTGTAGTTTTCTTTCTAGTGATGTCTTTGCTGGTTTGGTATTAGGGTTATGTTTTTTTTTTTTTTTCCTCATAAAATGAATTTGGAAGGATTCTACCTTTTTCCATGTTCTGGAATAGTTGGAGTAGGATTGTTATCAGCTCTTCTCTGAATCCTTGGTAGAATCCTCCAGTGAAACCATCTGAGCCAGACCTTGTTTTTTGTTGGTAACTTTTCATGACCTGTTCAATTCCTTCTTTTTTTATGGGTCTCTTTGAGTTTTTGACCTCAGTCTGTGTTAGTTTATGAAAGTAGTGTGTTTCTAGAAGTCTGTTCATTTCTTCTAGGTTTCCAAATTTTTTGGAGTATAGTTTTTCAGGATACTATATCAGGATATAGTATCCTGATATTATTCTTTTTACTTCTGTTGGTTCTGTTGTGATGTCACCCATTTCATTTCTTATTTATGTTATTCGGTTCTTGTCTTTTTTTTTTCCTTTGTTAAGTCTGCCAGTGCTTTGTCAATTTTGTTAATCTTTTCTAAGAACCATCTTCTAGTCTTATTGAGTTTTTGATTGTCTTTCTATTTTCTGTTTCATTTATTTCTGCTTAAATATTTATTATTTCTTTTCTTCTGATAACTATAGGCTTTTTTTTCTGATTATTGGAGATGTTGGGTTAAGGTATTGATTTTGGCTCTTTCTTCTTTTTTGACATGCACATCTATTGCTATGAATTGCACTCTGCTTTAGCTACTTCCCAAAAATTTTGGTATGTTGTGTTTTAATTCTCATCTATTCAAGGATTTTTTTTAATTTCATTTTTTATTTGTTCTATTACCAGTCAGTTTTGGGAGAGTGTTATTCAGTTTCCATGTGTTGGCTGTTTTTCCATTGGTCTTCCTAGTATTGATTTCTAATTTATAACATTGTGATCTGAGAAGATGCTTTCCTGTATCTCAACATTTTTAAATTTTTGAGGCTTGCTTTGTGGCCTAACATACGCTTAATCCTTGAAACTGCTCCATGTGTGCTGGGAGAGAATATATATTTTGCTGTTGTTGGGTAGAGTGCTCTATAGAAGTCTACAAGATCAAATTGGTTGACAGTATTACTTAGTTCTTCTGCATCTTTGTTGATTTTCCTTCTAGTTGTTCTATCTTTTATTGAAAGTTGTATATTAAAGTCTCCTACTATTAATGTGGAGTCATTTCTTTGTTTTTTCACTTGCTAAAGTCTGCTTTATGTATTTTGTTGCTCTTTCATTGGGTACATACATATTTATTATGGTTGCATATTCTTGTTTAACTGATCCTTTAATCCTTATATAATGTCCCTCTGTCTCCTATGGACGTTTTTGTCTTAAAGTCTATTTTATCAGAAATTAATACACCACTCCTGCTTTCTTTTGGTTGCCATTTGCCTTGTATATCTTTTTACAACCTTTGATTTTTAGTCTGTTTTTGTCTTTGTGTCTAAGGTGAGTGTCTTGTAGACAGCATATTGATGGATCATATTTTGTTATCTAGTCTGAAACTCTCTGTCTCTTGAGTCATGCATTTAATCATTTACATTCAGTGTATTTATCAAAAAGTATGAATTTATTGACGTCATTTTGTTATTTTTTTGAGGCTTGGCTGATTTCTTTGTTCCATGTAATTTTCTGTACTGATCTCATTCTGTTTATGAGTCATGTTATTATCTCTTTCATTGCTATTGTTTTAGTATTTACTAAGTATTTGTTCTTGTTCTATTTTTTTTAATTTTGATATGAACTTTTATTAATTTTCTTTAAGGTTACCCTGTAATTTGTAGTTTTCTTTCCAAGTTAAGAACAGTCTATTCCATCTCACAATTGTCTTAACTGCCTCACCATTTAGAAGTTCTGTAACCACACTCTTTATTCCCCATTTTTGGTCTGTAGTTGTCTTCATTTACCAATTGATCTCTCTGATTCCTTGTTTACAGTCTAGGAAGCTAATTTTATTTGGACACTTCCATAACTGGGTTGGTTTCTGGGTTATGTCATGTGTGTTACTCATCAGTTGATGTTTGCTGTTGTTGGTGTTGTTGATTCTCTGTCTGAAGAACTCCCTTTAGCAAATTTTGTAAAGTTGGTCTGGTATTAAAATTACCTTTAATTTCTGCTTCTCTGGAAATCTCTTAATTTCACATTCATATTTAATAGACAATTTTGCCATGTTTACTATTCTTGGTTAGAAATATTTTTTTCAGGGTTTTACATGTATCACCCCTGTGTTTTCCTTAATTTTGTTGGTACTTTCCTTAATCTTGTCTGTGTTTTCTTTTATTTCTCTCTCAATCCATTGAAGATATCCAAACATAATACTATTGAATTTTTTAGCAGAGAAATCCAATGCTGCTTTTTCCTCTGGGGTGTTTTCTGGGTTTGTATCCTCATCCTTGTCTCTATTACTTTATCTTGCTTTTTGTGCAGACTGTGATGGTCTATTGTCTCTGAGACACAGTGATATCTTGTACTTATGGTTAATTTGTGGTAGTATTTGGGTGTCATTTGTGCAATATTTTTTTTCCCTTTTATTTTGTTTTGAAGTATCTCTGTGAGCAGGGTACAGTGCTGCTCTATTCAATAGTTGTTAACACTTAGGCACTCACCACTTGTCTTATTGATTTTCTCTAACACTTAGGCACTCACTACTTGTCTTATTGATTGCTGGGTGTGATAAAGAATGAGATTGTGTGCACATATCTCTATTAGCTGTTCATAAAGAGCAGTTGAGCGTGAGTTGAACTGGTATTGGCCACCATCTATCGTTGGTCAGTTGGTGCAAAAACAAGTTTTGGTCCTCACTCAGTGGATGGGGCTGAAGGTGGTGCAGGTATGGTTGGGTTGTGTGGGAACAGTTGCTGTCTCCCACTAAGACAAAAAAATTGTGAAAAAACAAGAGAACAAAAAACTCAAAACACATTAACAAACAGGAACAATTGTAAACAAACAAACAAACAAAAACAGAAAGAAAGAAATGCAATAAATAAGAACAATATTAAAATATATTTTAAAAGTATAAAAGAAATATAATGCAAACATGAGGGAAAAAACACAATATCTGGGTGGGGAAGGATGAGAAAAAACAGCAAGCATAAAGGAAGAGGGTAAACAGCAAAAGGAAAAGCAAAGGATGAGAAGAACCAAATGAAAGAGAAAAGAAGGGAAAAAATGAAAAAAAAAAGAGAGAAAAAAAAAAGAAAAGAA
>NW_006921835.1:1918594-1921508 GCF_000298275.1 Orycteropus afer afer
AAAAAAAAAAAAAAAAAAGGAAGAAAGGAGGGAGATGAATAATTTAAAAGCAAATAAAAACAAAACTGTGGGGTGTGTTCTGCCAGGACACAGACTAGGATGGAACCCCCACAAGTCAAGAAGGTGGGTGGAGGTGGGAAGGGCCACACCCCTGTTCACCAAGAAGGTGCAGGACACAAAAGTAAGAAGGCGAATAGCACACCTGTCCATTCATAAATCTGCACTATGTTTGCCTGAGCTGTCCTCGGCAGGCAGAGCCCACTTGCAGGTCTCACTACAAGCAAGATCACTACCCATACACACGCAAAACAGCTGCACAGGCCCCTCACAACACAGAAAATAGTTGTGCCCTCAGGACTCCTTCCAGCAGCTGGCAGTCCAGAGGTTCTCATGTCCCCTTCCTCACTGTTCTCATTTCTGGTCATCAGGCACTAATGCAGTGCTTGCCCATTTGGCCTTGATGAGCAGAGCCAATTCTGAGGTTGCTGTCAGGAAATAATAAAAAAAGCTGAACCCTGGCTGGACACCTGGCAGTCTGCAGCTCCATTTGTCTCTTTACACACTGTTTCAGGTTCTTTTACTAGTTGGTATTTGATCTACTTCTTTTCTCTTCCCTTCAAAGCTCAGGGTTCCAGGATCATCTTCAGTATTGGTTTCAACTGGTTTCTCATTGCTTTATTGCATAGGCTCTGTGTAGCTTGTCTGCCTATTCCACCTATTGCTGGATCTCTAATTATATACTCTCACTCTGGTAGCGTAGTGCCTAAGGCATTTGACTGCTAACCAGAAGGCTGGTGTTCAACCCCACCAGCTACTCCTTGGAAGGAAGGTTTGGCAATCTACTTCCATAGTGATACCACCTTGGAAACCCAAGAAGGGTTTGTTATGAGTAGGGTCCAATTCAATGGCAGTGTGTTTGTGTATATACAAAACATTAGAATATTTGCTTGCCAACCCTATTTCACTTTTGCTTTAATCATTTCCTCAATCCTGAAGTATATTTTCATCTTGATAAAATCTATTCAGTATCTAAAGGTCAGTTCAAAGTCCACTTCTTCACACAGCTTAATTAATTCTCCTTTTTCAGAGTAATTTCTCAGAAAACTCATAATATACTTTATTTACATGTGAATATGATTTTATGGTTTTCAACTACTTGGGAGTCCCTGGTGATGCAAAGAGTTAAGTTATTGGCTACAAACTGAAAAGTTGTTAGTATTAAACCACCAAGAAACACTTGAAAAAGAGGCCTGGCAATCTAATTTCTAATTTGAAGATGCTTTGGAGGAGAGCTCTACTCTGAAACACATGGAGTAACCATGAGTCAGAACTGACTTGATTGCAACTAACTTCACTTGATTATTTATTTATTTACCAGTTATTTAATATTCACTTATTCAATGAGCATTAATTGAATGCATTTTATGGTAAGTACCATTTCCAGGTGCTGAAGAAGTTAAAATGAACATGAGGCTGTCTCTGTTATTAAGGAACTCACGATCTTCTTTTTGCATTTAGTGATTTCAAGTTATACTAAAATTATTTTAGTCTTTTTATATGAGACTGGAAGAACCTTGAGGAAAGGGACTTAGTAATTTTTATCTTTGGTGAAGCAGCTGGCAGTCCACAAGTAATGAGCTTTACTCAATACAGTGTGATTAAAATAATATGCATCACTATATTTATATGATGAATGCCTACTTTATACCTATAACAGTGCTTGCATTATAATTGTGATACTGGCAAAGAGTATTGAATATACTGAGGACTGACAGAATAATGAACAGATCAGTCTTAGAAGAAATACAACCAAATTGCTCCTTAAAACAAAGATAACATGACTTCAGCTCACTTACTTTTTACACTTCATCAGCAAAGACCCATTGCTAGAAAATTATATCAGGTTTGTTAAGTAGAGATCAGCAAAAATGATAGAAATCCTCAGTAAAATGGATGGATAACAATAACCACATTTGGTTCAAATACACCAACAATTCTGAGGATGGCACAGAACCAGGAACGCTTTGCTCTTATATTCACAAGGTCCCTATGAGTAGGAGCTGATTCGATGGCAACAAAGAACAACATAGTGTGCTTTTTCATTTATAAAATGCATTGTAATACTTTATCTTTTAAATTCTCATTGTGATTAAATATATATTAGCTGTATTCTAAAAATCTTATTCAACTCCAGTGCTCATTCAATTCTACAAGAGTATAAAGAAAATTTCCTATGATTTCCAATGTAGCAAAAACTTTAAAATGTGCAATTCTATGATCAAGAAATCATAAATAATAAAGACTAAATCCATGGTCATTTTTTCCTCCAAAACTAGCAAATGTAAGAATTCTAAGACAATCAAACCTATTTAGAATTAGAGATCAATGCCACATAACTAGGCATAGTCAAAACATTTCTCACAAAAAGTGGTGATGAAGAAACATCAGAATGTGAATGGCTGACATAAATGTCCAATGAGTTAAGGCACTTAATGGCATATAATGGGTATAACATTATTATTGTTATTATTACAAATATTTAATTGTGTAAGTACCACAAAGAATATGACATTTTAATAGTCAGCCGCAGGGATCCAGGTGAGGAGAGGGAATTCAGGCACTCCCAAAGCAGCAGGGTGGGAAAGCAAGAGAAAGGGGATTAAAACCCACAGGAATCTGGACAGAGGAGTAGTCAGCCGCAGGGACCCAGGTAAGGGTGGTAGGCGAGGTTTCCAACAGGGAGACAAACTTCTCTGTCGGTTTGTCCTACCGTGGTGATGTGTCGATGTGAGTTTTGAGACTGAGGCAATGGTGTTTCAAACCCAGCGGGATGCACATATTGCACAGGTATCAGTCCAGGTTACAGACTAAGACAGACTAGGAAGAAGGAGGAGGCCATCCACTTCTCAAAGAA
>NW_006921835.1:1937355-1948687 GCF_000298275.1 Orycteropus afer afer
GCTCGCTCCAGGAAGCATATATCTGGAATGCTGTTTTTTCCAGTTTGTTCCTCGGATAGTATTACAGGTAGGCCACACCCCTGGGGAAACTCCCCCTAGACTGACCGGCCGCTTAGGACGTAGTCATGTGATCCATCATGAGAAACAACACTCACAAGTGAAGTTCAGCCAAGTTGACAGATCTTCAACTATCACACTTCGTCTCACCTATTTTGGTCATGTTGTAAGAAGGGACCATTCCTTGGAGAAGGATGTCATGCTTAGTAGGGTGGACGGTTGACAAAAGAGGGGGAGGCCTTCAAGGAGATGGATTGATATGGTGGCTGCGATGATGGGCTCAAGTATAGCAGGGATTGTGGGGCTGGCACGGGATGGGGCAGTGTTTTGTTCTGCTGTGCATGGGGTCGCTATGAGTCAGAAATGACTCAACGGCACTTAACAACAACAACAACACCACCACCTTGGACTTGTTAAGTTTTAGATAACTATAATATATTTAATAGAAGATGGATAACAGGCAGTTGGATACATGAGTTTGGAATTCAAGGGGCATGTTCAAATTGGAGATATATTTTGGAGTCATCAGACAGCCATGAGATTTGATGAAATACCTTGTGGAAGGTAGACAGGAAGAGTAGAGTCTGAGTTGTTTGAGACTCAGCTCTTGACACCTCTCAGAACAATCTTAGATCAGACTGTGTGTGGATAACACATAAAGCAATGGAATTTTATTATTAATATTGACTTGACCACTTCTGCCTACTGATACATAAATTCTGAGGAAAATCTCATGATAGTTGAATAGTTGAGTATATACTTGTTCTGTTTACTAAACTGAGAGCTCCTTGAGACTAGAAATTATATATTACTTATTAATCTGTATCACCTATGCTTATTTCTTGAAATTTTTAAATGATTAGTGATTGCTGAGTTAAAGTTAATTAAGAAAAAGTCCTTGTACATGATACAGTTGATACTCACTCAGATCTACCCTGCAGGCCTGGTTTACCTATCCTCTTGCTATTCAGGGTGCTGGCTACTAATGGCTCACATCTTTATTCTTTGGAGGCTTTCCATTGGCTAAGGAAGGTATGCTCTCAGGGAGATGCTTGAGAGGTTATGCCTCTTTCCAAAGGGCCGCTATTAGCCAATAACTGACTGTTGAGACTCATAACATCCCAGCCCAGCTCCTTTGTCTCTGTGGTTGAATTCATGTGTCAGAGCTCCTTGTAGACTCAAGTGAATACTATATTTTTTTCTGAAACCACAACTTTGCATAGCTCTTTTCCCTCTTTTATTACCCAGGTCTCTCTTGAAAGCTCTCCTTTAAAGAATCATTTGACAAGCATTTCTGCCACAGGCATTATTTTAAAGAATCCTGATCTATGATAACAGCTAAGCCACAAATGATGACATCTGGCCTCCAATCTAAGTGCATTTGCCTGTTGTTGTAGTTGTTATTTGCCGTCGAGTCGGCCCCAACTCATAGCGACCCCTCCTTGGGTTTCCGAGGCAGCATCACTATGGAAGTAGGATTGCCCAACCTTCCTTCCGAGGAGTGGCTGGTGGGTTTGAACCACCAGCCTTCTGGTTAGCAGTCAAGTGCCTTAGGTACTATGCTACCAGAGCTCCTGTGCATTTGCCTACACCCTTTAAATTATAAAAATTTTCTAGTTTGGTGATGGGGTGCAAAAAGGATTCTATTTTGAACTTTCCCCTCAAGTCCACATATAGATATGACTACAGGCAGTACATACATTATGAATAAGATCTGTTCCTAAATGTGTCTTTAAGTTGAATTTGTAGCTAAGTAGGAACAGGTTCATACAGTTCTCACTTAGCCTTACTCTGGTGCAAGAAAAGGCTCAAAGCCTTTTCAATTGTTTAAAAGCTGCACATAGAGCATGTGAAGATGGTTCAGATGAAGAATCTGTTGTGAGTAAGGAGTTGGTTCATTTATTTCAAAGTGAGAGAAAATTTACATAACGTTAAAGGGCAAGTAGAAGTTGTCTATAAGTTGGGTGTTTGTAACCCAGGGACTTAACTATATAGGACATCAATCAGGTCATAACATCATCTCTTTTCCACCCCACCAAAATTCCATACTCTCTTCTTTTTTTCCAAGATAAGGCACATAGTCATTTGAACATACAAACATATAAATTGTCTAAATAATAGTGAAAATAGTACGTGAAGAGTTCAGGAAGTCTTTATAATTTTTTTTTTTTTAATTAACGTGAGTTAATGATTTATTGTACATATATCTATAGTACTATTTTATACGTGTATATCTATATCTATATATATGTATCTAATATTGTATAAATATTTACTTTGATAAACAAAGCTAATGTTCTGTACCTTGATCCTGTGGTTTTAGCTTTTCTCTTAGTTAATCATGGGTCAGGATGCTATAAGCATCTCCAACTCTCTTTACCTGATCATCTGGCACATGGATGTAATATGTGCCATATTTTTCACTCTGCTTCCAGAGCCACAGAAAATATTGAGCCCAGTTCCTTCTTCTAAAAGAAGAAGGAAAAGAAAGTAAGAGAGAGAGAGCTGAAGGAAAGGATGAAAGATATGAAGGATAGAGAATGTCTGAGAATGAAAGTGCTGGAAAACTAATAGCTGAGGAAAGTGAGGCATAGCATCTAACTGGTGGGTTGTAGGAAAGTTCTTTCCTTGACCCAGGGATGTCCTATTTGGTCAGAAGTGCATAGCTCTCTTGGCAATGTACATATACTATTTTCTAACTCATATAAAAGAAAATTAAATGAAACAGCTCACAGTGTGAGAAGATTTAGTGTGGAGATAGCAATGTGAGGATGGAACGTAAATAATTTCATATTGTTGAGGGATATAAAGAAAGCCTCATTGGAAAATCTAAAGGTGTCAGTGATTTTTCAGAGACAACATGTCTGGCTTTGCCCCTTGTATGTCATTGTACTGTGGCTAGTTACAGCAAGCAGCTCTTTTACATTAGTGTTTTTAAAGACTCTTCTCTACTAATGAAAATGTAAACCTATTTTTATCTTCTTAACTGAATCTATTGATAATGACATAAAGCCTACAATTCAGTACAACTAAAAATATAACTCTCAAGACTTTTTTTTTTTTTTTTCTTTTCGTATCCCATCTATACTGAAGAATGAGCTCACTCCATTAACCCTGAACTATATTAATTGTAGGGAGCTTTGGTAGCATAGTGGCTAAGATACTTGACTGCTAAGCAGAGGGCTGGTGGTTCAAACCCACCAGCCACTCCTTGGAAGCAAGATGGGGCAATCTACTTCCGTAGTGATACTGCCTCGGAAACCCAAGAAGGGCTTGCTATGAGTGGGGTCCGACTCGACAGCACATAACAACAACAACAACAACAACAATATTAATAGTAGTGTATATTCATTGGCATTTTCTCTTTCACATAGAAGAATACAAATTAAGCTTTGCACCTCTGGAAAGGAAAATTTTGGTCTTTTCATAGACCAGCCTGTTATACCCCTCTATCACCTGTCCATTGTTTTTTCTCTCTGCCCAGAATATAAAATAACAAGCTTGTTCCCTCCATTGTTGTGCATGTTGGTGTTCTGAAGGTAGCAGCTGAGAGAACCAACCATCTCCTAAATTAAATGTTAGAAGTTTCTGGAAAAGTTTTCAAGTCCCTAAAAATCTCCGCATTTCTAACAAAGAAGTGAGCGACGTGAAGAGAAAGTCACCTGGGAATGATGTGTTTCTTCACAAAGAATTAATGGTTTTTGGTAGGATTTCTCACCTCCTTTTAATACTTATATCATGGTTATGCTTTCAAGAAATGTGACATATGGCATACTCCAGAAAAACACACAATATTATTTCTGTTCAGATTTCTTTTATGGAAATTGCTCTAGAGATCTGGAATGACAATCTAAAAAGAGACCTGAATGTCTTTTTCCTTCATTAATTCTAGAACTCACTTATGTTTTGAGGTCCTTTCAGCATTTACTTTTAAAATTTTCAAAAGCAGTGGTGCTACTAAATCCTTTCATCCTGCAAAGGAAAGAGGTTTAGAGCAATGAACTTGGAATATGTAGGTGGCTGTGTATGAATTCTTCATAAATCTTCTAGTTCTGCTGATGGATTCTTGGAATCTCCATGATAGCTGAAATCGTAGGTCAACTTAATCGTGTCTGAACCATGATTCTCAGTGGTTTATGGCCTCAGTGACTCATTCAAAGCTACTTAGTAATAACAAAGCAAACTAATGATAATAGTCACCACTCATCTGTCAGTTTGCCCTACTCTAGTACCTTGCATGGTGCTATGCCACCAGGATTTCAATTACCAGGAGTGTCACACATGGTGGATAGGTTTCAGTGGCACTTCCAGACTAAAACAGACTGGGAATAATAAGAGGGTAAACTACTTCTGAAAAATTTGGCCACTTGAACTTAATGAATAGCAGTAAAACACTGTCTGATACATTAGTGGAAAACTTCATGAATAGCAGTGTCTGATTATAGTGTCAGAAGATGAGCCTTTCAAGTTGGAAGGAACTCAAAATGTGACTAGGAAAGAGTTGTCTCCTCAAAACAAAGTCTATATTAATGACAGGTTTAGAATAAAGCTTTGGGACCTTAATTTGTTGATGGCATACAACACAAGATGGGAAGAAACAGCTACAAACATGGCATGTAGAAAGCATGACTCTAGAAATATTGGCAGTTATCAAAACTGAAATGCAATGCATAGAGATTGATATCCTAGACATTCAAAAAACAAACTCACTGCCGTCAAGTCAGATTCAACTCATAACGACCCCTCCTTGAGTTTCCGAGGGGAAATCACTACGGAAGTAGATTGCCCCATCTTCCTTCCAAGGAGTGGCTGGAATTCGTGAGCTGAAATGGACTGGTAGTGACTATTTTGAATCAGACAATCACACTGTCCACTATGCTGGCAACGGTAAATTGAAAAGGAATGGCATAACATTCATTTTCAAAAATGACATATCAAGATCTATCCTGAAGTAAAATGCTGTCATTGACAGGATAATATCCATAGGTTACAAGAAAGACCAGTTAAAGCTACTATTAAAAATGTACTCACCAAACACTAAAGCCAAAGATGAAGGAATTAAAAATAGTTACCACCTTTTGCAGTCTGAAATTGACCAAATATACAATCAAGATATATTGATTATTACTAATGATTAGAATGCAAAAGTTGTAAACAAAGAAAAATCACTAATCGTTGGTGAATATAGCTTTGGTGATAATAATGACTCTGGAGATGGCATGATAGAATTTTGCGAGATTAATGACTTAATCATTTCAAATAACTTTTTTCAATAACGTAATTGGCAGCTATCCACAGGAACCTCACCAGATGGAATACACTAGAATCAGATGGACTGTATCTGTGGAAAGAGGTGATGAAGCAGTACAATATTTTCAGCCAAAACAAGGCCAGGAGCTAACTGTAGAATAGACCATCAATTGCTCAAATACAAGTTCAAGTTGAAGCTGAAGAAAATTAAAACAAGTTTATAAGAGCCTAAATATGACCTTGAGTATATCCCACCTAAATTTAGAGAACATCTGAAGAATAGATTTCATAGATTGAACACCAATGACCAAAGGCCCAACGAATTGTAGGAAGACATCAAGGATATCATATAATAAAAAAGCAAAAGGGCATTAAAAAGACAAGAAAGGAAGAAAAGACCAAAATCGATGTCAGAAGAGACTCTGAATTTTGCTCATGAACGTAGAATAGGTAAAGTGAATTAAAGAAATGATGAAATAAAAGAACTGGCCAGAAGATTTCAATGGGTGACTTGAGAAGACAAAGTAAAGTATTACAATGAAATGCACCAAGACCTGGAGTTAGAAACCAAAAGAGAGGAACACACTTGGCATTTTCCAAGCTGAAAGAACTGAACTAAAAATTCAAGTTTCCAATGTCAATATTGAAGGATTTTATGGACAGAACATAAAACAATGAAGGAAGCATCAAAAGATGTCAAGAACACACAAAGTTGTCTTGACACTGTACCAAAAAGAATATATCAGCCTCCAACAATTTCAGGAGGTAGCATATGATTAAGAACCAATGATATTAAAGGAAGAAGTCCAAGCTGCACTGAAGGAAATGGTGAAAAACAAGTCTCCATGAATTGACGGAATACCCACTGAGATATTTCAACAAAATAATGCAGTACTGTAGGCACTTCCTCATTTATGCCAAGAAATTTGTAATATAGCTACCTGGCTAACTTACTCAAAGAGGTCCATATTTGTGCTCATTCTAAAGAAAGGTGATCCAACAGAATGTGGAAATTATCGAACATTATCATTGATATCACACATAAGTAAAATTTTGCTGTTTTCAGCAGTATATTGACAGCTAACTGCCAGAAATTCAATCTGGATTCAGAAGAGGACATGGAACAAGGGATATTATTGTTGAAGCAGATGGACCTTGGCTGAAAGCAAAGAATACCAGAAAGATGTTTACCTGTGTTTTACTGACTATGCAAAGACATTGCACTGTGTGGCTCATAACATATTACGTATAACATTGCAAAGAATGGGAGTTCCAGAACACGTAATTGTGTTCATGAAGAATCTGTACATAGAACAAAAGGCTGTCATTTGAACAGAACAAGAAGATACTGCATAGTATAAAATCAGAAGGCTATACATCAGGGTTGAATCCTTTCACCATAATTATGTAATCTGTATGCTGAGCAAATAATCTGAGAAGCTGCAATATTTGAAAAAAAGCATGATATCAGGATTGGAGGAAGAGCTATTAACAATCTGCAGTATGCACACACAACCTTGCTTGCTGAAAGTGAAGATGACTTGAAGCACTTACTGGTGAAAAGCAAAGATTACAGTCTTCAGTATGGATTACACCTCAACAGAAATAAAACAAAAATCTTCACAAGTGGACCAATAAGCAACATTACAATAAATGAAGGAAAGAACAAAGTTCTCAAGTGTTTTGGTTACCAAGTGTCACTCTCTGGTAGAGTAGTGCCTAAGGCATTTGACTGCTAACTAGAATGCTGGCAGTTCAAACCCACCAGCCACTCCTCAGAAGGAAGGTTGGGCAATCTACTTTCATAGTGATACTGCCTCGGAAACCCAAGGAGGGGTAACTATGAGCCAGGGCCTACTTGAGGGAACATAACAACAACAACAATGTCACTCTAACAGAAATACGAAAATGGGACCGCTTGAACAGGAGTTTATTCTTACAATTTTTGGAGGCTAGAAGTCTGAGTTCAAAGTGCCAGGCTCTAGGGGTTGGGTGAAAGTCCCTCAGCCTTGGGCTTCAGCTCTGCCTCTTGCTGCTGGCCCACTGGAGCTAGAGGCACTTCTTTACTTAAGCAGCACCTGGCTGCTGAGGCCGACAAACCCAAGGTTGACAAGTGAATAGGCACAGTCCCAATATCATCAAACAACATGGCAGGCCACTAATCCAAGTCCAGAAAAAGTCCCAAGATCAGCAGGCCATGGCAGGCTGTTGAACAACAACTTGGTTACATGCAGGGTTCAAGCATGCCAAAAAGTAAGAGACCATGCCTAAAGCCGCTTCTTATATATGGGAAGAGCCCACATCCCTAAAGCAACTACTCAGCTGCCTGTGGTAGATCCCACCATGAAGTTGATTGCCAGTCTCATTGTGGAGAATAACTACCACCAGCTGCCCAACCACTCAAACAGGCTCAGCCCTGTTGACACACAAGCTTAACTAGCACATCAGAGATTTTATTTTACTTGAATGCAGAACCAACGCCCATGGAAGCAGCAGTCAAGAAATCAGACATCATATTGCATTGGACAAAGCTCCCACAAAAGACCTGTTTAAAATGTTGAAGGGCAAAGATATCATTTTGAAGACTAAGGTGTGCACTACCCTAACTATAGCATTTTCAGTTGTCTCATGTATATGTGAAAGCTGGTCAATGAATAAGGAAGACCAAAGAATTTGTGCCTTTGAATTGTGGTATTGGAGAAGAATATTTAAAATACCTTGCACTGCCTGAAAAAGAAATAAACAAACAAAAAATTGTTCTGGAAGAAGTGCAGCCAGACTGCTCCTTAAAAGTGACAATGGCCAGACTTTATCTCATATACTTTGGTCACGTTGTCAGAAGATAAGGATATCAGGATATCCCTGGAGAAGGATATCATGCTTGGTACATGGTCAATGAAAAAGAGGAAGACCTTCAATGAGATGGATTGACATAGTGCCTACAATGATGGGCACAAGCATAGCAAGGATTATGAGGATGGCTCAGGACCAAGCAGTGTCTTGTTTTGTGTACATTGGGTCTCTATGAGTTGGAATTGACTCAATGGCACCCACCAACAACAAGAAGCAAACTCTTACTTCACGGCTTCACACCTTTTTTTTATTGCCTGTGTTCTTACTATCTCAGCCCCTAACAGAAAGTTCCTGAGAGGCCAACTCAGACAGGGCTTCAATCTTGCCTTTTTTCTGAAGCTCTTTCTCAACAAGGTTTATTCACCTTCATAATTCATATGCCAATTTCTCAGATAGTCATTCGCTCCACACCATACCATAAATAACATGTCCTGACACTTGTTCCTTTTATGGTATAATTGTCTTAATAGGTTAATATTCTTTAGAGAAATTATCACTACTTGACATTTTAGTATTTATCTACTGGCTTATTGTCTACTACTCCACCATAATCTAAACTGTAAAAAGGCAGGAAATTTATATATCTTCTTCACTGTTAAACCCACTGTTCCAAGATCTGTGCCTGACTTACCGACATTCTCTATAAATATTTGTTTGGTGAATAAATAATTTTCTTATACTAGATTCACTGACAGCATGGTACCCTAATATACTGGACAACCTGGTCTTACGTTTGTGGTCACTTTAGTTGAGATATATGCCTAATCAGAAAAATAAATAAATAAATAAATCCTCAAATAAATTCTAATGGTCATTGTTGGCATGATGATATCCTCTGTCCATTAGATCCTTAAGAAACAGTACTATGTCAGATTTCATAGTTTCTATCCCACTTTCTCACATCCAGAATCACTCCTTATCAGAACAGAGCAGAGAAACGTGATTCATGCCACCTGCTTCTCTCCAAAGACCTTGGCAAATAAGTAAATGCTGATTTTATTTTTTCTTACTGCTTCTCTCTTCCTAAATTTTCTAGTTTATTCCTCTTTTCCAGGGTCCTTAATTAACATAGAATAATTTAATTAACTAAATTTTGCAATTTAAACGCTTCATATGACTACAGGATCATTTATAAAACAACTTCTGACTAGAGCATTTTCTTAAAGGTGTTAAAGTGTTTTCTTACTGAACATTTTAAGCATATAACTAAATGCTTTTGAAATCTAGTGTTTTTTCACACTTTATTCACGCTCCATGAAAGTTCCAGAAAATTTGTATTTTAGTCAAATATGTGTAAATCAATTCAAATCAATGCAGTAGAAGAGCTTTATTTGAAGATCTGTACAATTAATCCTTTTTAAAGACTTCTTTTATTAAGTGAATCATCACTCCCTAAAACAACTCATTTTGAATTCCAGATTTTTATTTACTAGGTATTTTGGTTACCTAGTGCCACTCTGAAAAGAATACACCACAAATGGGATGGCTTGAACAAACAGGAGTTTATTCTCTTAACAGTTCTGGAGGCTAGAAGTCAGAGTTCCAAGTGCCATGCTCTAGGGGCTTTGTGAAAGCCCCTCGATCTTGGACTTCAGCTCTGTCTCCCACTCCTGGCCCACTGAAGCTAAAGGCATCTCTTCACTCAGACAGCTACAGACTGCTGAAGCTAACAAGCCCAAGGTCAACAAATAAAATGGCACAGTCCCAGTTTTACTAAACCACATGGTAGGCCATTAATTCAAGTCCATTGAAAGGCTTGAGGTCAGCAGAGCTTGGCAGGCTGCTGAACAATGACACAGTTACATGCAGGCTTCAAGAATGCCATAAGTTAGAGACCATTCCCAAACTGATTCTTATATACAGGAAACAGAGCACTTCCCCAAAGCAGCTACTCAGCTGCTTGTGGTAGATCCCAGCATAGAGTTGGTTGCCTGTCTCATCATGGGGAATAACTATCACCAGCTGCCAAGCCACTCAACCAGACAAACTAAACCACCACACTAAGTTTGCATATCATAAGGGGTTTCTGCATCCCCAATGACTGTCAAACTAGTCTGTACTGAAAAAGTATTTTTCACTATAATTCACCTTTTTTTTTTTTTTTTTATACCTCAGGTAAATTTTCAACTTATAGGCCTGTCTTGTATTTGGCTGGAAACCACAGGTGTGTGTTCAATTCCAGACCTGAAGGGCAGCTAGGGGCCATAACCTCAGTGGTTCCACCAGGCTCTATCAGACCAGCAAACCTGGTCCCCCCCACCTTTTTTTTTTTTCCTCCAAATGAGTTTGGTTTTGTCCCACATTGTTCTCCCTCTCTATCAAGGATCTCCTACATAGATCCAATTCCAAATGATGACAGTGATAACCAGGCACCATCTAGTTCTTCTGCTCTCATAGTTGTATAGGCTGCAGATCGGATGGTGTATCAGTTGCTAGGACTAATTGTTTTCATGAATTTTTGGCTTTCTTCATTCTTCTTTGCTCTGGACTAGGAGAGACCCATCATTGCATCTAGATGGCAGCTTGCTAGCTTTAAAGACCCAAGTCGCTACTCGCCAAAGTAGGAGGTGGAACAATGTTTTGTATAGTGTGTTATGCCAATTGATCTTGATGTCCCCTGCAACCATGGTCCCAAGTCCACAGGTTCCACTACTTGGTCCCTCTTGGGTAGCCTGTCACGACCAAGCAGAGACCACACACTTGCCGCTTGTCAGCTCCACTATATACCTGGGAATTCTGATCATTCACATAAACTTACAGGACCCTTTCCTGCCAACCCTATACATGTTCTTGGATACACTCCCCACTTCATAGTCATACCTAATAGTTCAGCCAGGCCACCCATCTATCCTCCCATATACCCATGTTTGCCTTCACTGACAATGCAGTACTGTATGTACAAAAGGGTTCATCTTTGATATCTGTACCTCCCATGTACCTCTCTATGTCTTTCTCTTCCTCAATGCCACCATATTGACCACTCACATTTGGTACATTGCCCTCCTCTTCACCCAAATCAATACTTATCTCTATCTATCTAACTGTGTTCCCTCCCCTGGTAACCAACAAAGAAAATTTCCTTCCATAGATAAACCTTTCCTTGACTTTTATAATAATGGACTAATACAATATTTGTCCTTTTGTGATTGACTTATTTCACTCAGCATAATGT
>NW_006921835.1:1950315-1966582 GCF_000298275.1 Orycteropus afer afer
CATCCTTGTCTGGTTCCTGTTCTCAAGAAGAATGGTCTCAGTCTCTCTCCATTGAGAATAATGTCGGCTGTTGGTTTTGCATAAATGCCCTTTATTATGTTGAGGAATTTCCCTTCTATTCCTATTTTTCTGAGAGTTTTGATCAAGAATGGGTGTTGGATTTTATAAAATGCCTTTTCTGCATCAATTTATATGATCATGTGGTTCTTCTCCCTTGTTTTATTTACATGGTGGATGGCATTGATTGTTTTTCTAATGTTGAACCATCCCTGCATACCTGATATGATCCTCACTTGGTCATGATGGATGATTTTCTTGATATGTTGTTGAAGTCTATTGGCTAGGATTTTGTTGAAGATTTTTGCATCTGTATCCATGAGGAATATTGGTCTGTAGTTTTCCTTTTGAGTGATGTTTTTGCCTGGTTTTTGGTACCAAGGTTATGCTTGCTTCATAAAATGAGTTAGGGAGGATTCTATCCTTTTCTATGTTTTGGAATAGTTTGAGTAGAATTGATGTCAGTTCTTCTCTGAATGTTTTGTAGAATTCTCCAATGAAACCATCTGTGCCATGACTTTTTTTAATTGGTATAATCCACTCTTTAGAATAGAAATATTATTTTATAGTTTGATTAGATATCATATTATATTGATTAACTAAATGGCAGATTCTATGGCTGAATCTTCTTAAGAATAATTCTGTTGGTCATATTTGAAAATATTTCCAATCATCATTATGTGCTATAATTTAACTCCAACATTCAAACCAAAACCAAACCCACAGCACTGAGTCTATTCCAACTCATTATGAGAAAGTCACTTCCTATCTATTATTTTTATTATACTTTTTATAATGAAAGCAATTACATGTATACCAAAGTAGACATCCTGTAACCTATGGCTTCATTATTTCTCAGCCTTAGCACTGCTAGAATTTTGAACCAACTAATAAGAATACACATAAACAGAGAGAGAGAAATTTATCTCAGTGAAATGGCTCACAGAGTTGTAGAGGCTGATAAGTCCCAAGTTCATGGATCAAACATGAAACTGGAGGTTTTCCTGACTAACACAGCTGCATGGACTGACTAACCCAAGACTGGCGGGCAGTACAGCATGCTGCTGACTTTAGAGAATGACAAGATCAGTGGTAAAATGGTGAATTGTTGACTCACAGGTTGCAAAACAACAATCCTAGGATCACCAGGCAATATACAGGCCACTGTTTCTGCTTCAGAAACCAGACGATGATAAGCTAGATGCAGGATCCAGATCCAACAGAAAGCCTGAGAATTTCCCCAAGATATCTATCTATCTATTTATCTACCTATCTATCTACAAATATAGATATAGATATAGATACATAGGAAGTATGCCACACTGCTGAGGAAACTCCCTTTTAACTGATTGGCTGCTCATAGCATATCTTATCATGGAAGTTATTACCTCACATCAGCTCTTATCATAGGAATGACTACAGCACAACTGCTTAAACCACTTAGAATCATGGTCCAGCCAAGTTGACATACAACCTGAACTATAACAATGACTGCTCTGGGTATAGTGATCTTCACCCAAAGGTACATGATGCTTTATGGAATTGTAGAAGCTGCTAAAACTCAATGTCTAAACCCTTGAATTAAATGTTGCAAAATGGTGACATTATAATTCTATTATTTTATTTTCAACTTAATAGTTGGAATATTTCTATAAAGAGATACTTTCCTCATCTACTATTGGGCTGCTGTGTGGTAAATTCTGTATATAAGATAAATGCTTGACTTTGACTATATCCCACCTGATTTTAGAAAACATCTGAAGAATAGATTTGATGCATTGTACACCAATGACTGAAAACCAGAGTATGTGTGGGATGACATCAAGAACATCATACATGAAGGAAGCTAAAGGTCATTAAAAAGACAGGAAAGAAAGAAAAGACCAAAACGGATGTCAGAAGAGACTATAAAACTTGCTCATGAATGGACAGTAGCTAAACAAAATGGAAGTGATTAGACAAAAAAGCTAAACAGATTTCAGAGAGCAGATTGAGAGAGAAGACAAAGTCAATTATAAAGAAATGTGCAAAGACCTGGAGTTACAAAGCCAAAAGGAAAAAAACATGCTCACCATTTCTCAAGCTGAAAAGACTGAAGGAAAATTCAAGACTTGAGTTGCAATATTGAAAGATTCTATGGGAAAAAATATTGAATGATACAGGAAACATCAAAAGAAGAAGGAGGAAATACACAGAGTCACTATACCAAAAATAATTGGTCAATATTCTTCTATTTCGGGAGGTGACATATGATCAAAAACCAATGATACTGAAGGAAGTCTAATGTGCATTTGAATAATTGGAACAAAACAGGGCTTCTGGAATTGATACCCATTGAGATGTTTCAACAAATGGATGGTGCTGGAGGCACCTACTCATCTATGCCAAGAAATTTGGAAGACAGCTACCTGGCTATTGGAAAAAATCCATATTTGCACCCATTCCAAAGAAAGGTAATCCCACAATATTTGGAAATTACCAAATGATATAAAAAATACCACATGCAAGTAAAATCTTGCTAAAGATAATTCAAAAATGGTTGAAGCAGTATATTGACAAGGTACTTCTAGAAATGCAAGCAGGATTCAGAAGAGGGTGTGGAATGAAGGATATCTCTGATGTCAGGTGGATCTCGGCTGAAAGCAAAGAATACCAGAAAGATGTTTACTTGGATTTTAGTAGTTTTGCCAAAGTATTCAACTGTGTGGATCATAACAAATTATGGATAACATTGCAAAGAAAGGGAATTCCAGAACACTTAATTATGTTCATGAGGAACCTGTACAGAGACAAGGAGGCTGTCGTTAGAACAGAACAAGAGGGTAGTGCATGGTTTAAAATCAGGAATTCAATGCATCTGGGTTGTATCCATTCACCATACTGATTAATCTGTATGCTGAACAAATAATCCAAGAAATTTAACTGTATGAAGAAGAACACAGCATCAGGATTGGAGGAAAACTTGTTAACAACCTGCAACATACAGATGACAAAACCTTCCTTGCTAAAAGTGAAAATGACTTGAAGCACTTACTAATGAGGATTAAGGACTACAGTCTACAGTATGGATAACACCTCAACATAAAGAAAACAAAAATCCTCACAACTGAACCAATAAGCAGCATCATGATAAATGGAGAAAAGATTGAAATTGTCAAATATTTCATTTTACTTAGATCCTCAATCAACACCAATGGAAGCAACAGATGATGTATTACACTGGGAAAATCTGTTGCAAAAGACCTCTTAAATTACCCAAGAGCAAAGATGTCACTTTGAAGACTAAAGTGTGCCTAACACAAGCCATGGTATTTTCAATAGCCTCATATGCATGTGAAATCTGGGCAATCAATAAGGAAGACAGAAGAAGAGTGGTGCTTTTGAACTGTGGTTGGGGAGGAATAATGAAAGTACCATGGACTTCCAGAAGAACTAACAAATCTGTCCTGGAAGAAGTACAGCCAGAATGCTCCTTGGAAGTGAAAATGACCAGATCTCATCTCATCTACTTCGGTCATGTCAGAAGGGACCATTACTTGGGGAAGGATATCGTGCTTGGTAAAGTGGAGAGCCAGCAAAAAAGGGAAGACCCTTAGCAAAATGGATTGACACAGGCTGCAACGATGGGTTCAGGTATAGTAAGAATCGTGAGGATGACAGATGACCAGGCAGTGTTTTGTTCTGTTGTACATGGGATAGCTATGAGTCTGAGCCAACTCTGTGGCACTTAACAGCAACAATGATGTATTTTAGAATGGTGCTCTGGGTGGTGCAGTGGTTAAAGCGTTGGACTGCTAACCAAATGGCCAGAGGTTTGAACCACCAGCCTCTCCATGGGAGAAAGATCGAGAAGTCTGCTTCCTTTGAGATTTGCAGCCTTGGAAACCCAATAGAGCAATTCTACTCTGTTAGAATCGACAAAAAAGGCAGAGCATTTCAGATTTTGTTTTTTGTTTGCTTGTTTTTGATGCATTTTAATCATTGCAGCTATCTGTTGTTGTCATTTTAATTCTTAAATTTCCCTTGTCTTTCCAGTTGAAGCTCTTACAATTGACTCATTTTGACATGACCCGGGAGTCTCAAATTTTTGTTCCTCCCTGGAATGATCAACCTGGAATGATCAACATCCAGGTTCATCTTGCATATTCCCAAATTTGGAATCAACCATTTCTCCAAGGAGAAAAAAAGCGTAAATTCTTATGAAACTTAAAAAAAAAAAAAAAAAAATGACTTAGCATTTGTATTACCATCCTGTCAGATCTATATCTACAGCTATATGCATATAGATAATATATGTTTTATAGATGGAAAAATAGATACTTATATGCCATTCCCTCATCTAAAACATATATATTATTTATAATATTTATCAGTCATTGTTTATAAAAAAAAAAATCTCTGGAAATAATGATAAAAATTAGTAAGAAATCCAGCAGTAGAGTATAATCAAAGAGTATAGGTGTTGGGATCTATTGTGAATTGAATTGTGTCCCCCCAAAATATATATTGAAATTCTAAACCTTATACCTGTGGGTATAATATTGTTTAGAAAAAGTATTCATACTTGTTATATTAATGTGGTCACATTAGACTAGGGTAAGTCCGAAATCTAATTCCTTCTGCATTGTGTCTTAAAAAGAGAAGTGCAGACAAGAATCATCATGGCAACTCATAGCCACTCTCCATAACAGAGTAGAATTGCCCCATAAGATTTCCTAGGCTGTATTCTTCACAGGAGCAGATCACCAGGTCTTTTTCTTCCTGCAGAGCAGCTGGTAGGTTCGAACTCCCAATCTTTTGGTTAGCAATGCAGTGCTTAACCATTATATCATGAGGGTTGTTATTAGTCAGAATGGATTCAGGGGTACATAACAGCAACACAGACAAGACAATATACGTGTGGGAAAAAATATCATGTGATGTGAAGGCAGATGTATCTAAAAGCCCAGGAGTTCCAAAAATGTCTGGAGAAACTACAAGGTAAAGACACAAAGAACACATTAGCTCTTCCCCTAGAGCTAATGACCTGAATTCAGACTTCTAGTCTCCTAGTGCCTAATGCACTTGACTGCTAACCAGAAAGCTGGTGGTTCAAATCCACCAGCCACTCCTCAGAAGGTAGGTTGAACAATCCTAATTCTGCAGTGATACTGCCTCAGAAACCCAAGGAAGAGTCTCTATGAGTCAGGGCCGACTTGATGGCACATAACAACAACAACAACAGTCTCCTGACCTAAGTTATGGTATTGTCAATCACCTCATATTCATGAGAAAGCTGCACAGTGAAAATGGAAAGACCAAAGAATTAATACACTTGAAGTATGGCATTAGGACAGAATATTGAATATACCATGGGCTGCCAGAAGAATGAACAATTTTTTATTGGTGGAAGTATGCCTAGAATGCTATAATAGACTCACACATACCTGTTGTTGTTGTGTTGTTAGGTACTATCAAGTCGTGTCGGACTCATAGTGACCCTATGTACAGCAGAATGAAACACTGCCTCATCCCACGCCAGCTCCATGATCCTTGCTATACTTGAGCCCATGGCTGCAGCCACCATGTCAATCCATCTCGTTGAGGGATTTCCCCTCTTTCGTCGACCCTCCACCTTACCAAGCATGACATCCTTCTCCAGGGAATGGTCCCATCTGACAACATGACCAAAGTAGGTGAGATGAAGTCTGACCATTCTCACTTCCAAGGTCTCTTGCAGTCACCTTACCCAAACATACCTAGGCTCAAATATACCTACTGTTATGAGGATGGTGCAGATGAGGGAACACTTCTTTCTGTTATAGGTAGGGTGTCTATAAGATGGAGCCAAATACACAGCATGTAACAACAACAAACAACTTCCAGATCTATGAGAAAATAAATTTCTGTTTCTTAAAGCCACCTACTTGTGATATATTCTGTTACAGCTAAACTAGGTAACTAAGACAGCCTTCAATGGTAGTTTTTGATTCAGCTTCTCCATTTATTAGCTCTGTGACCATTGTCAAGTTACTTAATCTCAATGAAACTTTTTATTCACCTGCAAAATGTACATATAATGTTCATCTATTTGATATGTCATGATAGTTAAACATATTACTTTATTTTATCATACCATGTATCAACATATTGTGTGACAAGTGGACAGTTAGTAAATAATCTTAGCCAGCATTATTATTAGACTTGTGATGCAGTAGTTAAAGCATTTGTTGGTAAACGACAAAGTCAGTTGTTCAAACCCACCAGCCAATCCATGGGAGAATGATGAAGCAGTCATCTTCTGTAAAGATTTACACACTTGGAAACCCTTTATGGCAGTTCTATTCTGTCCTATAGACTTGCTATGAGTCAGAATCAACTCAATGGCAGTGGATTTTGGTTTTCTTAGTATTAATATTTTGTCTTTTTCTAATTGACCCCCTTTTGTTATAAAAATCAGTCTTTTTCTTCTCAGAACCTTGTAAGGCACCATTATTTTGGTGATGGACAGTGTATGACCTGTCAACCTCATGGTAATAATTTTTTTTTTCTGTAACATAGAAGCCACAGATCTGTGAGATTACTATGAAAATGATAAAAACCTACAGTATAGAAGAATGATATCCTGCCTTTCCCTCTTGCCACTAACATCACCTATTATCTTGTTTACCTTCCTTTCCTACCTCTGTGCACTGAACTGATAGTTTCAATGATTTCTTCATAATAACTTCCTAAAACCTCTTTTTTGTCAGTGTGCTGAGTAATTCTTCCATTTAGCACCTACTCCTTTGGCTTGATTTCTGACTCTTAAAGAAACGAAGATTTGTCTTGAACTCTAGCAGCCATCTGCTTGTCTAGATTATAAACCAGAGACTCGTCACAGGAATCTTTGGGGAAGAATGGAGTGGTTGTGAGTTTTGAGGCTGAGACAATTATATCAATTTTAATGAGTAAGACCTCTTGCCCTGTATTTTTACTTATTCCATCAACAAAAGCACTTTAAATTTTCTTGCAGGATGGAGAAACACTTTCTGGATGACTGACACCCTGAGGAAAACCAATATCTCAGTTCAGAGATCCCATTGCTGGGGAAAAGGAGAAAAAAAAAAAAAAAAAAAAAACTTTAAAAAATAGAACAAAACAAAACAAACCTAATGCCTATCTTTATGGGGGACTCAGCACATGCCTTGTTCTCAGCCCTGCACAAGCTAAACAGATTTAATTGCCTTTTCATATGTCAAAACCAGCCTGTCCAGAGGGATGCAATAAGAGAAGCTTGTACAGGAACATTTTACGCTGTATCTGTTCCTGGAGCAATGGTGCTTGTGTTTCCAGGGCTGTCAATTAAGCATATTTTTTCCCCAGCACATATTCATTAAGACACAGTTGCCAACTTCATTGCCACTGCATTTTTTATTATATACATTAGTTCTGGTTGAAAGACAATTTAGGAATGTTTTTATGGGGAATAAAGAAGACCTCTGGCTGGATGATTTTTCTATCATTTATTATATTATACCAACAAGAAAAAATGACTTCATGCCCCTAATGAGACACTCTTATCTACATTTAACTTAGTCTGGTGTTTTGAATATCTTTTTTTTTTTTTTTTAGTAATATTCTTTCACCACAGAACTGTTTTCAAATACACATCAAATATGTATTTATTGGCCTTGAGTCGAACATACTTTACTAGATATTACACAGCGAAGGGTGGAAATGTGATAGACATGAGCAAAGGGAATTTAGAATAAAAGAAAATATATATCCACTAAAAGAATCAGCCAAGCTGGCTTGCCTAGATGGTGATGGGGTGGAACACAGGGACAACCAAAGAAACAGAGAAAATCTAGGGAATAAAAAGAATAGTAGGGAGCAGCGAATTATGTTGATGAATAAAAGCAGTATGTATGAAAAGGATATTTTTGAATATAGCTAATAGATTATCTTTCATTCCTGTATCTACGGACTCAGCCTGAGCCTTAAAAGGGTTGGGAAAAAATACGACCCTTTGACAGAATGTTACCTAAGTTGGAATGTGAGACAATTTTCACTCCTAAGACTGGTGAATAACGATGCAAGAAAAAAGTGGACATATGTGATAAATTATAAAGAAGAGGCATGTATTTAAATCGAGAGTAGAAGATAGCCGAAATTGTGAGTGTATGGTGAATTACACCATATATTCACAATGTGTCATTTACTTTATGACAGTGTCCTAGCACGCTCATGAAATGTCTTGATTTTTTAAGGATATGTGAACCATTCTTCTGGAGGTTTTCTCTTTTCACATCTGAATCATGGCTGTTGCAGAGAAGCAGATGCCTTGACATCAATATCTGTGAAAAGGAAAGGAAGCATAAATGGATAGAAAGACAGGTGAAACTGTGATGCAGTACCAACAGATACCTCAGTGAACCCTGAAGGGGACTCTAAGTGTACACTTTAAAATTATCTGGAGTTGTGTTGAAAAGAATGGGTCTTTATAACTCCCACATTATCTTTTAATGTGAATAGCAAAGGGCTTTAGGCTGAGGCAACTCTCTTAAGCAGAAGTAATGTCCCAAGGGGGCTGGCAGCTGAGAAGTTTATTTCTGGGCCTTACTCCCAGCAAAAGTTGAAGGGTGCTAGTTCTGGGTGTCACATTTCAGCTTCTACCACAGTGTAAATTATGATAGTTTTCTGAAACTGTGGTTGAAATTAAAATTAACCTACGCTAGACTTGTGATAGGGGCTGAGTAAGTGGTAATTCATTTCCTTCTTTGCTAAAATTCAGGTTCTGATACCTTTAGAATATATAAAGATTCATGGAAGTCATCTTTATTAGGTTTCTAGCCGGTAGGAGTTGGACAAAAATTTTCAACACAATCATTTCATTTAATCTTTACATTGATTTTGTAATGTAGGTATTATGTACATTCCACTTTATAGGACAGGTATATGAGACTTCCTGTTGTTTGGTACCATCAAGTTGGCTCTGACTCCTAGCAACCAGATGTACAACAGAACAAAACAATTCCCCAGTCCTGCACCATCCTCACAATCCTTGCTATGTTTGGGCCCATCTTTGCAGTCACTGTGTCAAGCCATCTCCCCTTTTTTGTTTACCATCAACTTTATCAAGCATACCGTTCGCTAGAGATTGGTCCCTTCTGACAGCATGACTAATGTTGATGAGATGAAGTCTGGCCATTCGCACTTCTAAGGAGATTCCACTGTACTTCTTTCAGCATAGATTTGTTAATTCTTCTGGTTGTTGTTGTTGTTATTTGCCGTCGAGTCGGCCCCGACTCATAGCGACCCCTCCTTGGGTTTCCGAGGCAGTATCACTACGGAAGTAGGATTGCCCAACCTTCCTTCCGAGGAGTGGCTGGTGGGTTTGAACCACCAGCCTTCTGGTTAGCAGTCAAGTGCCTTAGGCACTATGCTACCAGAGCTCCTAATTCTTCTGGTAGTCCATGGTATTTCCAGTATTATTCACTAACACCACAAGTCAAAGGCATCAACTCTTCGTCAGACTTTCTTACTCATATTCCAACTTTCACATGCATATGGGGAAATTGAAAAGATCACTACTTGGGTCAGGTATATCTTGGTCTTCAAGGAGACACCTCTTAACACTTAACACTTTAAAGAGACCTTTAGATTTAGATTTGTCCACTGTAATACTACATCTGATTTCTTGACTGCTGCTTCCAAGGGGGTTAATTGTGGATCCAAGTAAAATGAAATCCCTGATGTCTTCAATCTTTTCTCCCTTTATCATAATGTTGCTTACTGGTCCAGTTGTGAAGATATTTGTTTTCTTTATCTTGAGGTGTAATCATACTGAGGTCTTTGACTTTCATCAGTAAGTGCTTCAAGTCATCTTCACTTTTAGCAAGAAAGAGTGTGTCATCTGAATATCACAGGTTGTTAATAATTCTACCTCCAATCCTGATATTGGACTATTCTTCATATAGTCCAGCTTCTCAGATTATTTGCTCAGCATAGATAATGAAGAATTATGGTGAAAGCATACAACCTTGGCACACACTCTTCCCAGTTTTAAACCATATTGTATTCACCTTGGTTTACTCAAATGACGGCCTCTTGGTCTATGTAAAAGTTCCTCATCAGCAAAATTAAATGTTGTAGAATTCCTCTTCTTTGTAATATTATTCATAATTTGCTATGATCCACACAGTCAAATGCTTTTGCACAGTCAACAAAACACGTGTAAGCACATCTGGCATTAACAATCATATCTCTTGTTCCATATCCTCTTCTGAATCCAGCTTGATTTTCTGAAAGTTCCCTATCAATATGCAGATGCAAACATTTTTTAATTATCTTCCACAAAATTTTACTTGCATGTGATATTAATGATATTGTTCAATAATTTCCACATTGTGTTGGATCACCTTTCTTTGGAATGGCACAAAGATGGATCTTTTCCATATTTGGAAAGTCAGTTGGCCAGGTATCTGCCTTCCAAATTTCTTGCCATAAACAAGTAAGCACTCCAGTGCTGCATCCGTTTCTTGAAACATCTCAATGTGTATTCATATGATTCCTAGAGCCTTGTTTTTTGCCAATTCCTTCAGGGCAACGTGGACTTCTTCATTAAATATCAGTGGTTCTTGATCATATCATATGCTTCCTCCTGAAATTATTGAAAATCAACCAATTCTTTTTGGTCCAGTGACGTTGTGTATTTTTTCCATCTTCTTTTGATGCTTCCTACATTGTTCAATGTTTTACCTATAGAATCCTTCAATATTGCAATTCAAGGCTTGAATTTTTTCTTCAGTTCTTTCAGCTTGAGAAATGCCAACTGTGTTCTCCCCTTTTGGTTTTCTAATCCCAGGTCTTTTCACATTTCATTATAATACTTTACTTTGTCATCTCTAGCTTCCCTTTGAAATCTTCTGTTAAGTTGCTTTATTTCATCATTTCTTCAGTTAGCTTTAGCTACTTTATGTTCATGAGCAAGTTTCAGAATCTCTTCTGTCATCCATTTTGTCTTCCTCCTTTTTGTCTTCTTCATTTATGATATTCTTGATGTCATCCCACAACTTGTTGGGCCTTTAGTCACTGGTGTTCATTGCATCAAATCTATTCTTTAGATGGTCTCTAAATTTAGGTGGGATGTATTTAAATAATAATAATAATAACCTCACTGCCATTGAGTCATTTTTCTGACTCATAGCGACCCCTGCTTGGGTTACCAAGGCAGTATCTCTATGGAAGTAGATTGCCCAATCTTCCTTTCGAGGAGTGGCTGGTGGGTTTGAACAGCCAGCCTTCTGGTTAGCAAGCAGCCAAATACCTGAAGCACTATGCCACCAGTGCTCCTATACTCATGGTCGTATTTTGACTCTTTTAGACTTGTTTTAATTTTCTTCAGCTTCAACTTGAACTTGCATATGAGCAATTGATGGTCTTTTCCAAAGTCAGTTCCTGGCCTTGTATTAGCAGATGATATTGAGCTTATTCAGTGTCTCTTCCCACAGATGTAATAAATTTGCTTCCTGTGTATTCCATCTGCTACCATCCATGTACATAATGCAATGCACTGCCATGGATTGGATCCGACTCATAGCGACCCCTCCTTGGGTTTCCGAGATGGTGTCACTATGGAAGTAGATTACCCAACCTTCCTTCTGAAGAGTGGCTGGTGGGTTTGAACCACCAGCCTTCTGGTTAGCAGTCAAATGCCGTAGGCACTACACCACCAGAGCTCCTTCATGTATATAGCTACTGCTTATATTATTGGGGGAGGGGGAAGATGTTTGCAATGAATAAGTGTTTCATTTTGCAAAATCCTATCTTGCAATCTCCAGTGTAATTTCTATCAACAAGTCCATATTTTCCAACTACAAATGCTTCTTCTTTGTTTCCAAATTTCCCATTATAATCATCAGTAATTATCAATAAATCTTGATTGTATGTTTGGTTGATTTCAGACTGCAGAAGTTGTTAAAAATCTTCCTTTCTTCATCTTTGCTTTAGTGTTTGGTTTGCAAATTTGAGTAGTAGTAATATTAACTGTCTTTCTTGTAACCTACAGATATTATCCTACCACTTACAGCATTATACTTCAGGATAGATCTCAAAATGTTCTTTTTGAGAATGAATGTGACACCATTCCTGTTCAGTTTGTCATTCCCAGGAGAGTAGACCATATGATTGCCTGACTTAAAATGATCAGAACCAGTCCTTTTCAGCTCACTAATGTCTAATATATTGATTGTGCTGAGTTCCATTTCATTTTTGACAACTTTAAATTTTCCTAGATTATACTTTATGCACTTTACTTTCCCATGATTAACCAATATTTGCAATGTTTCTTATCCTTTTGAGTCCTGCCTCATCAGCAAATAAAGGTCCCAAACTTTTATGCTATCTACATCATTAAGCTTGACTCTACTCTGAAAAGGGAGCTCTTCCCCAGTTACATCTTGAGTGTCTTCCAACCTGACGGGCTCATTTTCTGGCACTGTATCAGATAGCATTTCACTACTACTCTTAAAGTTTTCCAATAATGTAACTGACAGTGTTTCACCACTATTCAAAAGATTTTCAGTGGCCAATTTTTTTCAGAAGTGGATGGCCCTGTCCTTCTTCCAAGTCTCTCTTAGTCTGGAAGCTCTGCTGAAACCTGTTCACCATGTGTAACCCTGCTGGTATTTGAAATACTGGTAACATACTTTCCAGCCTCAAAGCAGCATGCAAGCCACCATAGTATGACAAACTGACAGACAAATACTAGAATTAAGACTTAGGGAAATTTTAAAATTTTTGCACAAAATCTACTCCCTCCCCCCTTTTTTTTTTAAATCTTGGTCAACTTAATGAGTAATGAAGTGATGTTTCTTTGTAGTTTTGATTTCCATTTCTTTGTTGGGTAATGATGTTGGACATCTTTTCATGTTTCGGTTGGCCATTTGAATATCTTCTTTGATTAAGTTACTGTTCATATCTTTTGTCCTAGTTTGATTGGGTTTGATTGTTATAGAAATTTTCTATATATTTTAGATATTAGGCCTTTATCAGTTATATCATTCTCAAAGGTTGTTTCTACTCTGTAGATTGATAACTCTTTTGATAAAGTCTTTGATAAACATGAGTAATTTTTTTTCCACTTCAGAATTTTTTTTTTTATTGTGATTTGGGTGAAAGTTTACAGAATAAATTTACTTTCTATAGAACAATTCATACACATTTTCTTCATTACATTGACTGAAATCCCCATAATGCAACAGCCCTCTTCCTACTTCCTTCCTATAGTTACTTACTTCTTCCTTGTGTCCTCCTTTTCTATGCAAATATTGCCCTTCTGATCTTCCATGATTGATCACTCTAAGGAGTGTACCTACCTGGTGTAAATATTCACCTTATTTTCCTGTCTATTGTTTGGCTCTAAGCCATGTGAGTGAATTTAATTCCAACATACATGGTAACTAAGGTCCATAGCCTCAGAGATTTTACTAGTCTCTATAAGACCAGTCTCTCACTGCCGTCGAGTCAGATCTGAGTCATAGCAATCCCTCCTTGGGTTTCCAAGTCGTTATCACTATGGAAGTAGATTGCCCAGTCTTCCTTCTGAGGAGGGGCTGGTGGGTTTGAACTGCCAAACTTCTAGTTAGCAGTCAAATGCCTTAGGCACTGTGCAACCAGAACTCCTATCAGTAAGCCTGGTCTTTTTTATAATCTTGAGTTTTGTTCAATATGTTTATCCCACTCTATCCAGGATCTCCTCTTTAGATCTCTTTCCAAATGGTTGACAGTGGTAGCTCAGCACCATCTAGTTCTGGTCCCACAGTCCTATAGACTGAGCTTCCCATGGTCCACCAGTCCCTTGGACTAACTTTTTCTATGCATCTTTGACTTTCTTCATTGGTCTTTGCTCCAGATTTTTTTTTTTTTCCTAGATAGCCACTTGTAAGCTTTTAAGACCCCAGTGTTTACCTTTCTTGTCTATACCACTGTGAACCTCTCTCTGTTTTCTTGTTCCTTACTGTTATTGTATTGGTCATTTACTTTTGGTGTATTGTCTTTCCCTTCATCAAAATAAATACTTATCTCTTACCTATCTAGTACTTTCCCTTCCCTCCCCTCCCATCCTTGTAAGCAACAAAGAAAGTTTCCTTCCACATATAAAACTTTCCTTTTCTTTTTTTCCTTTTTTGATTGTGATTTGGGTGAAAGTTTACAGAGCAAATTCACTTTCTATACAGCACATACACTTTGTCTCACATCATTTACTACAATTTACCCCAATTCAACAGCTCCCCTTCTACTTCCTCCCCATAGTTACCTCTTCCCTGTGTCCATCCCTCCATGCACTCCTGCTCCCTGAACTGTCTCCCTGTGCATAAACAACCCTTCTTTCTCCCATGATTGTTCTCTCTCTTCTGGTTACTTAGTGCTGTTTTGACAAGAAATATACCACAAAAGGGGTGGCTTTAAGAAACAGGAATTTATTCCCTCACAGTTTGGAGGCTTTAAGTCCAAGTTCAAAGTACCAGACGTTAGAGGCTGTGTGAAAGCTCCTCAACCTTCGGTTTCAGCTCTCCCTCTTGCTCCCAGCCAACTGAAGCCAGGGGCATTTCTTTATACAGGCAGCTGCTGGCTGCAGAGGTTAACAAGCCCAAGGTAGACAAATAAAATGGCACAGTCCTGATATTATCAAACCACATGGCAGGCCATTAATTCAAATCCATTGTAAGTCCCAAGGTCAGCAGAGCATGGAAGGCTGCTAAACAATGACACAGCTACATGCAGGATCCAAGCATGCCATAACCTAGAGACTATCCACAAGGCTTCTCCTTATATACAGGAAGCAGACCACATACCCAAAGCAGTCACTCAGCTGCTTTTGGTAGATGCCACCATGGAGTTGATTGCCAGTCTCATCATGGGGAATAACTACCACCAGCTGCCCAGCCACTCAACCAGGCCCAGCCAAGTTGACACACAAACATAACACTACACCTCCCCTTCCCTCCTGTCCCTTGTGAACAACAAAGAAAATTTCCTTCCATATACAAAACTTTCCTTGACTTTTATTTTATTATTTATTTATTATTCTTTTTAATTGTGATCTGGGTGAAAATTTACAGAGCAAATTCATTTTCCATACAGCAGCTTACATACACTTTATTTCATGACATGGACTACAATTTACCCCAATGCAACAGCTCACCTACCACTTCTTCCGAATAGTTCCTTCTTCCCTGTGTCCATCCTTCCATGGACTCCTGCCCCTAGAATCATCTCCCTATGCATAAAAATCGCTTCTTTCTCCCATGATTGTTCTCTCCAAGGAGTATATCTACCACAGGTATATGTTCAACACATATGCTTGCTTTTTTGTTGGCTGGAAGCCACAGGTGAAGGTTCAATTCCACACATGAAGGGCAGCAAGGGGCCATAGACTCAGTGGTTCCACCAGGCTCTATCAGACCAGCAAACTTGGGTCCCCCTTTTTTTTTTTCCAAATGATTTTGAGTTTTGTTCCACATTGTTCTCCCTCTCTATCCAGGGTCTCCTACATAGAGCTCCCTCCAAGTGGTTGACAGTAGTAGCCAGGCACCATCTAGTTTTTCTGGTCTCATAGTCATATAGGCTGTTGTTCGCAT
The DNA here is from genome assembly GCF_000298275.1 of Orycteropus afer afer. Classification (NCBI taxonomy): domain Eukaryota; kingdom Metazoa; phylum Chordata; class Mammalia; order Tubulidentata; family Orycteropodidae; genus Orycteropus; species Orycteropus afer. The sequence continues at coordinate 1,965,978 of NW_006921835.1, forward strand.
GGTGTACCAGTCACTAGAACTAATTGTTTTCGTGAATCTTTGGTTTCCTTCATTCCTCTTTGATCTGGATGAGAAGAGACCCAGCATTGCATCTAGATGCCTGCTTGCAAGCTTTTAAGATCCCAGTTGCTACTTGCCAAAGTAGGAGGTGGAACAATGTTTTGTGTAGTATGTTATACCAATTGAGCTTGATGTCCCCTGTGACTATGGTCCCGAGACCACAGGTTCAACTACTAGGTCCCTCTGGTTACCTGGGTGTGACCAGGAAGTGACTACAACCTTGTCCCTTGTCAGCTCTACTATACACCTGGGAATTTTTACAGAACATACAAATACACTTGTAGAACCATTGTCTGCCAATCCTATCCATGGTCTTAGGTACACTCTCAGCTTCATAGAGTCCAGCCATCTGTCCATCCATATACTCATTTTGCCTTCACTGACAATGCAGTACTGTATGTGCAAAAGGATTCATCTTTGTTGTCTGTACCACCCATGTAGCTTTCTCTGTTGTCCTCTTCCTCAATGCCACCATGTTGATCACTCACATTTGGTACATTGCCCTTCTCTTCACTAAAACAATACCTATCTCTACCTATCTAACA
>NW_006921835.1:1974518-1975091 GCF_000298275.1 Orycteropus afer afer
CATGTGGAGTTAGTTTTTGTGTATGGTGTGAGGTAAGATGTTGTTTCATTTTTGTGCAAATGACTATCCAGGACTTTATTTGGTTGGTAATTTTATTTATGACCTGTACAGTTTCTTATTTTGTTATGAATCTGTTCAAATTTTACACTTCAGTCTGTGTTAGTTTAGGTAAATGATGTGTTTCTAGAACTCTGTCCATTTTGTCCAGATTTTTGTATTTGTTGGAGTACAGTTCTTCATAATATCCTGATATTACCCTTTTTATTTCAGTTGGTTCTGTTGTGGTGTCAGCCAATTCATTTCTTATTCATGTCATTTGTATTCTTTCCCTGTCTTCCTTTGCTAAATTTGCCAGTGGTTTGTCAATTTTATTAATCTTTTCAAAAAACTAACTTCTGGCCTTGTTGATTTTTTTCTATTGTCTTTCTATTTTCTGTTTCATTGATTTCTGCTCAAATCCTTATTATTTTCTTTCTTCTGTAGGCTTTTCTTGCTATTCTTCTTCTAATTGTTGGAGGTTTTGATTTTGGCTCTTTCTTCTTTTTTGATGTGTACATTTATTGCTATAAATTG
>NW_006921835.1:1977110-1978458 GCF_000298275.1 Orycteropus afer afer
TAGTATCTCTTGTAAGGTTGGTCTGGTTTTAACAAATTCTCTTAATTTCTGCTTATCTTGAAATCTAATTTCACCATATTTGTGGGACAACTTTCCTGGGTATATAATTTTGTGTTGGGTATTTTTTCTCTTTCAGGGTTTTATATATACCATCCCATTGCCTTCTCACTTGCATGGTTTCTGCTGACAAATCAGAGCTTATTCTTATTGGTTGTCCTTTGTAAGGAACTTTTCATTTTTCCCATGCTGCTTTCAGGATTCTTTCTTTGTCTTTGGTTTTGATGAGCTTGATGATGATATTTCTTGGTGATTTTCTTTTGGGATCTGTCCTATTTGGGGTTCATTGGACTTCCTGAATGGATACATTCTCATCTTTTATCATATCAGAGAAGTTCTCTTCCAACAAATCTTGGACAATTTTCTCCATGTTGTTTTTTCTCTTCCTGTTCTGGAATTCCAGTGGCACACAGGTTATTCCTTTTGATGGTATCCCACATGAACCTTAGGCTTTCTTCATTTTATTTTGATCTTTTCTGATCGATCCCTTTCCAAAGAAGTATTTCTATTTGTCTTCAATCTCATTAATTCTGTCTTCCATTGCATCCATTCTGTTTCTGACAAATTAGTATTAATCTTCTGGATTTCTATCTGTACATTTTGAATCATTTCTAATTTTTCATTTATTTTATCATTTTGTTCTTGTATTTTCTTCCACAATTCTTCTAGGGTTTTGTCTGTGTTTTCCTTGATCTGTCTCTCAATCCTTTGAAGATAGCTAAATATAATTCTTTTGAATTCCTTATCAGGGAATTCCAATGCTGCTTCTTCCTCAGGTATGTGTTCTCAGTCTGTATCCTGCTCCATTGTTTCTACCACTTTATTTTGCTTCTTTGTGTGGACTGTGATTAACTGTTATCTCTGAGACATTGTGACATTGTTGTATTCAGATCTCTGTTAACTGTGAAGAGCAGCTAAGTGTGAGTCAGTCTCTTCTTGGTGGTTGTTTATCATTGGCCCATTGGTGGAGAATGAAGTGGTGGCTTTCACTAAGTAAGTGAAGCTGCCGGATTTGAGGGTGTAGTTGTGTCATATGGGGAATGTTGCTGTCTCCCACTCAGTTAGACAAAAATAACAACTGAATAGCCATCAAAAAAGTAAAACCAAATGGACAAAACACACACCATGTAATCACACAGGTACAGTAACCAAAAAAAAGAAGAAAGGGGAAAAAAAATAAAACACCACAATATCTGAGGAGAGGGCAATAAGAGAAAAAAGATATTGAAGTAGAATAATGAAGAAAAAAAAATGGGAAAAATGCAAAAAGGAAAACAAGGAAAGGGGTTTA
>NW_006921835.1:1978558-1991322 GCF_000298275.1 Orycteropus afer afer
AAGGAAAAATGTAATAATAATAATAGTAGTTTTAAAATAGACAAAAACAAACCAACTTAAAAAAAAGGAAAAAAAATGGGGCAGGGCTGGGCAGGGGTTCAAGCACACAGACTGGGATGGAATTCCTGCCAGCCTAGAAGGTGGGTGGGAGTGAGGGATGGCCACACCTCTATTCATCAAGAGGGTGTGAGATATAAGAGTAACAAGGGGAATGTCACACCTTTCCAGTTACCTATGTCCAGAATGTCCTTGTGGTTCAGCAAGTCGAGCCTGTTTTTAAGTCCCTGAATCTGGTGGAACACTGTTGCTTTAAATGCCAAAATGGTCAAACTGCTTGTAAACATTCAAAATGGCTGTGCCCTCTGGACAGGCAAAAGTCCTTACTTAGCTCAGCCTGACTTCTTCTTCTCTTTTTTATTCACCAGCCACCAGAACAGTCCTCAGTGCAGTCCCTGGCTAGCAGGGTTGATTTTTAGGTTAATTCTTATGTGCTACCACCACCTGGCTCTCTGTGACATCAGGACCACTGCCAGACTGCAGCTCCGTATGTCTCCTTTTTTGGTGTTTTCAGGCAAGTTCTTCTGCTACTTGGTGATTAATCCACTTCTATATCCTTCTCTTCAAAGCTCAGTGGTCCAGGATTATCTTCTTTATCTGTGTTAATTGGTTCCCCTTTTCTTTGTTGAAGAGAGTCTGTGCAATCTTTCTTCCTATTCCGCCATTTTATTGGAACACTTCTTGACTTTTTAATAGTGTACTAATAAAATAATTGTCCTTTTGTGATTGACTTATTTCACTCAGTATAATTTCCTCCAAATTCATCCATGTTATGCTGTGTTTAGCAGATCCTACATTATTCTCAGTGTTGCATAGCATTCATTGTGTGTATGTACCATAGTTTGGTTATCCATTCCTCCACTGATGAGCACTTAGGTTGTTTCCATCTCTTTGCTAATGTAAATAATGCTGCAATGAACATGGATATACATATATCTATTCATATCTTGGATCTCACTTCTGCAGGATTTATCCTACTAATGGGATTTCTGGATCAAATGGTATTTCTATTTCCAACTTTTTGACTGTGCTTTCTACAGTGGTTGTATCATTTTACAGTCCCACCAGCAGTGTGTGAGAGTCCCTATCTCTCCACATCCTTATCAGCATTTGTTATTGTCTGTCTCATTGAACTTTGCTGTTAGTGCTGTGGTGGGACAGTATCTCATTGCTGTTATGATTTGCATCACTCTTATGGCTAAATGGGAGCTCTGGTCATGTAGTACCTAAGGCACTTGACTGCTAACCAGAAGGCTGGAGGTTCAAACTCAACAGCCACTCCTCGGAAGGAAGGTTGGGCAATCTACTTCTGCAGTGATATTGCCTTGGAAACCCAATGAGGGATCGCTATGAGTTGAATCCAACTTAACAGCAGTGAGTTTAGTTTTTTTAGAAATGACTAAATATCACAGAAATTTCTTCAAGTATTTCTTGGCTGCCTGAATATCTTCTTTAGTGAAGTGTCTGTTCTTATCTTCTGCCCATTTTTTAATTCGATTGTTTGTCTTTTTGTTGTTGAGGTGTTGGAGTTTTGTATAAATTGTAGAGATAAGTTCCTTGTCAGGTATGTCATTACCAAATATTTTCCCCAATCTGTAGATTCTATTTTTACTCTTTTAGAAAACTCTTATGATGCACCTAAGAATCTGATTTTTAGAAGGTCCCGATCATCTAGTTTATCTTCTATTGTTTATTCATCTTGGGTTATGCTTGGTAGTCTATTTATGCCATAAATTAGGGCTCCTAAATTTGTCCCTATTTTTTCTTTGATGAACTTTATAGTTTTAGCTTTCACATTTATATCTTTGACCCATCTGGAGTTAGTTTTTGTGAAATGGTGTGAGGTATGGATCTTGTTTCATTTTTCTGCAAATAGACATCCAGATTTGCCAGCACCATTTGTGAAAGAGATTGTCTCTTTCCCACTGAATGGATTTTGGCCCTTTGTCAAAGGTCAGCTGACCAAAGTGGATGTATCCATTTCTGGGTTCTCAATTCTGTTCTACCAGTCAATGTGCTGTCATACCAATACCAGGCTGTGTTGACAACTATGGCTGTATAGTAGGTGTTGAAATCTAGGAGTGTGGCCTCCTACTTTGTTCTTCTTCTTCAGCAGTATTTTGTTTATCTGGGGTCTCTTTCCTTTCTAGATAAAATTAATGATTGGTTTTTCTGTATCCTTAAAAATATTGATGGAATCTGGATCAAGATTGAAATGAATGGATAGATTGCTTTAGGTAGTATTGACATTTTCACAATGTTCAATTTTCCTATCCATGAGCATGGTATTTTCTTCCATTTATGGAGATCTTTTACAGTTTCTTGAAGCAATGTTTTGTAGTTTTATTTGTATAGCTCTTTTGTGTTCCTGCTAAGATTTATTCCCAAGTGTTTTATCTTTTTGGTAGCTATTGTCAATGGTATTGAATTCCTTATTTTCTTTTCAGAGACCTCTTTGCTGTTGTAGAGGAATCCCAGTTGGATTTTGTATGTTGATCTTGTATCCTGCCACTATGCTATTTCATTAAGTTCCAGTGGTTTCTTGCTGAGTCTCTTAGGTTTTTTCATATAGAGGATCAGATCATCTGCAAATAGGGATAGTTTTACTTCTTCCTTACAAATTTGGATGCCTTTGATTTCTCTTTCTTGCCTTATTGTCCTGGCTAGGACTTCCAATACAATGTTGAATAGAAGTGGTGAATAGAAGGCATCCTTGCTTGGTTCCTGTTTGCAAGGGGAAAGGTCCCAGTCTTTTTCTAGTGAAAATAATGCTGACTGTTAGTTTTGTGTATATGCCCTTTATTATGATGAGGAATTTCCCTTCTATTCCTATTTTTCTGAGAATTTTTATTATGAATGAGTATTGGATTTTACCAACTTCCTTTTCTGCATGGATTGATATGACTATGTGGTTATTTCCCTTTATTTTACTTATTGATGGATTTGCTGATTGCTTTTCTAACAGTGAACCATCCTTGAATACCTGGAATGAATCCCACTTGGTCATGATGTATTGTTTTCCTGATATGTTGAAATCTACTGGCTCAGGTTTTTCAAGATTTTTACATCTATATTCATGAGAGATATTGGTCTGTTTTTGTTTTTCGCAGGTGTCTTTGCCTGGTTTTGGTATCAGGTTATACTTGCTCCATAAAACGAATTACAGAGGATCCCATCTTTTTTATTTTCTGGAATATTTTGAGTAGGATTGGTGTCAATTCCTTTCTGAATGCTTAGTAGAATTTGCCAGTGAAATTGCCTTGGCCAGGACTTTTTTTGTTGATAATGTTTTTTATGACCTATTCAATTTCTTCTTTTGTTATAGCTCTGTTGAAATTTTCTACCTCAGTCTATGCTAGTTTAGGTGAGTAGAGTGTTTCTAGAAATCTCTCCAATTAATCTCAGTTTTCAACTATATTGGAGTACAGTTCTTCATAGTTTCTTGATATTATTCTTTTTATCTTTATTTGTTCTGTTGTGACATTGCCAATTTAATGTCTTACCTGTGTTATTTGCATCTTCTACTTCTTTTCTTTTGTGACACTTGCCAGTGGTTTGTCAATTTTATCAATCTCTTCAAAGAACCAACTTCTAGTCTTGTTGATTTTTTCTACTGTCTTTCTATTTTGTTTCATTTATTTCTGCTCAAGTCTTTAATACTTCTTTTCTTCTAATGACTATAGGCATTTTTTTGTTGTTGTTTTGTTTTTTTGCTGCTGTTTTCCTAATTGTTGGAAATGTTAGCTTAAAGTGTTGATTTTGGCTCTTTTTTTTCTTGATGTGTGCTTTTATTGCTGTAATTTCCCCCTGTGATCACTGCTTTTGCTGTGTCCCAAAGATTTTGGTATGTTGTATTTTCATTCTCATTTGAGTCAATGAAATTTTTAATTTCTTTTTTTTTATTTAGTATCCAGTAATTTTTAAGGAGGGTGTTATTAAGTTTTCATGTGTTTCCCTTTTTTCCACTGATCTTATTGTTTATTTCTGACTTTATAGCATTGTGATCTGAGAAGATGCTTTTCAGTATTTCACTGTTTTAAAATTTATTGAGACTTTCTTGGTGGCCTCACATGTCATCTATCTGGCAGAACATTCCATGTGGGCTGGAAAAGAATGTATATTGAGCTATTATTGGGTGAAGTGCTCTGTAGATGTCTATAAGGTCAGGATGGTTGATTTTATTATTTAGTTGTTCTTCTGTATTTTTGTTGAAGTTTCTTTCAAATTGTTCTATCATTGAAAGTAATGTATTAAGGTCTCCTATGATTACTTTCCACCACTCATATGTCAGTTTGTCCTACTATGGTGGCTTGCACATTGCTGTGAGGTTGGAGCTAAGTCACTGGTATTTCAAATACCAGCAGGGTCACCCATTGTAGACAGGTTTCAGTGGAGGTTCAAGACTAAGAGAGACTCAGAAGAAGGACCATCCCCTTCTCAAAGAATTGGTCAGTGAAAACCTTATGAATAACAATGAAACACTGTCTAATATCACTAGATAATGAGAATAGCCCTGAAATATTGTCTAATATAGTGCCAGAAGATGAGCCCCTCAAATGAAAAGGCCCTCAAAAAATACAACTTAGGAAGAGCTGCCTCCTCAAAGTAGAGTCTACCATAATGATGTGGATGGCGTAAAGCATTCAGGACATCCATTTGCTGATGTGGCATGACTCAGAATGGGAAGAAACAGCTACAAATATCCATTAATAATCAAAATGTGGAATGTGTGAAGTATGAATGTAGGAAAATTGGAAGTTGTCAAAAATTAAATGGAATGCATAAGGATAAATATGTTAGGCATTGATGAGCTGAAATGGGCTAATTTTGGCCATTTGGAATCTGATAACCATATGATCTAATATGCTGGGAATGACAAATTGAAGAGGGTTGGCATCGCTTTCATCATTACAAAGAATGTTTCAGAATTTATCCTGAAGTACAACACTGTCAGTGATAGGGTAATATGCATACCATTACAAGGAAGAATAGTTAATACTACTATTATTCAAATTTTTGCACTGAATGCTAAAGCTACAGGTGAGGATATTGAAATTTTTTTCCAACTTCTGCTATCTGAAGTTGACCAAATATGTAAACAAGATGGATTGATTATTACTATTGATTGGAATGCAAAAGTTGAAAAAAAAAAATCAGCAGTAGCTGGAAAATATGACCTTGCTGATAGAAATGATGCTGGAGATCACACGATAGAATTTTGCAAGCCCAATGAGTTATTCATTGCAAATATCTTTTTTTTTTCAACAACATAAATAGCAGCTATACATTGGACCTCACCAGATGGAATGCACAGGAATCAGACTGATAATATCAGTGGAAAAGGCAATGGGAAGCTCAATATCTTCATCCACCACAAGGTCAGAAGCTGACTTGAAACAGATCATCAATTGCTTCTATGCAAGTTCATATTGAAGCTGAAGACAATTAAAACAAGTCCACAAGAGCCAAAATATGACCTTGATTATATCCCACATTGAATTGAAAGACCATCTGAAGAATGGATTTGGTGTATTGGACACCAATGGACAAAAAAACAGATGAATCATGGTATGACATCAAGAATATCATACATGAAGAAAACAAAAGGTCATTAAAAAGACACAAAAGGAAAAGAAGACAAAAATGGGTGTCAGGAGGGATTCAAAAACTTGCTATTGAATGGAGGATAGCTAAAACAAATGGAAGAAATGGCAAAATAAAATTGCTGAACAGAGATTTCAAAGAGCAGCTTGAGAAGACAAAGTCAATTATAATGAAATGTGCAAAGACCTGGAATTAGAAAACCAAAAGGGAAGAACACATTCAGCATATCTCAAACTAAAAGAATTGAAGAAAAAATTCAAGTCTTGAATTGTAATATTGAAAGGTTCTATGGGAAAAATATTGAATGATGCTGGAAGCATTAAAAAAAGATGAAAGGGATACAGAATCACTAACTACACCAAAAAGAATTTATCAATGTTCACCTATTTCAGGAGGTGGCATAAGATCAAGAACCAATAGTATTAAAGGAAGAAGTCCAAACTTCACTGAAAGAAATGGCAAAAACAAGGCTCCAGGAATCAAAAGAATACCCAGTGAGATGTTTCAAAAAAAAAAGATGGTGCACTGGAGGCACTTACTCATCTATATGAAGAAATTTGGAAGACAGTTACCAGGTCAAATGACTGGAAGAAATATATTTGTAGCCATTCCAAACAAAGGTGATCCCACAGAATATGGAAATTATCAAATAATATATTTAATATCATAAGCAATAAAACCTTGTTGAAGTTAAGTCAAAAATGGTTGCAGCAGTATATTAACAGGGAACTTCTATAAATGCAGTCTGGGTTCAGAAGAGAACGTGGAATGAGTGATATCATTGTGGACATCAGATGGTTCTTGGCTGAAAGAAAAGAATACCAGAAATATGTTTACTTGTTTTATTGACTATGAAAAAGCATTTGACTGTGTGGATCATAACAAATTGTGGATAAAATTGCAAAGAACAGGAATTCCAGAATACTTAGTTGTGCTCATGAGGACACTGTACATAGACCAATAAGCTGTTCGGACTGAACAATGGGATACTGCATGGTTTAAAATAAGGAGGGGAGTGCATCAGGTTTGTATCCTTTCACCATACTTATTCAGTCTGTGTGCTGAGCAAATAATTCGTGAAGCTGGACTACATGAAAAAGAGTGTGGCGTAAGGATTGGAGGAAGACTCACTAATAATATGCAATATGAAGACAACACAGTCTTGCTGAAAATGAAGATGTCTTGGAACACTTACTGATTAAGATTAAAGACTACAGTTTGCAGTATGGGGTTACACCTCAACAAAAAGACAACAAAAATCCTCACAACTAGATTAATAAGTAGCATCTTGATAAATGGAGGAAAGACTGAAGTTGTTAAAGATTTAATTTCCCTTGAATCCACAATCAATGCCAATGGAAGCAGCAATCAAGAAATCAAACATCATATTGCATTCGGCAAATCTGTTGCAAACGATCTCTTTAAAGTGCTGAAGAGCAAAGATGTCTCTTTGAAGTCTAAGGTGTGCCTAACCCAAGATGTGGTATTGTCAATGGACTCATATGCATGTGAATTATAGACAATGAATAAAGAAGACTGAAGAAGAGTTGATGCTTTTGAGTTATGGTGTTGGTGATGAATACTGGAAGTACAATAGACATCCAGAAGAACCAAAATATTTGTCCTGAAAGAAGTGCACCTGGAATGCTCCTTGGAAGTGAGAATGGCCAGACTTCATCTCAGGTACTTTGGTCATGTTATCAGATGGGACTACTCCCTGGAGAAGGATTTCATACTTGGTAAAGTAGAGTCAGTGAGAAAGGGGAAGCCCCTCAGCAAGATGAATTGACACAGTGGCTGCAATGATGGGCTCAGGTATAGTAAGGATTGTGAGGATGGTGCATGACCAGGCAGTGTTTTTTGTCTGTTTTCCATAGTCACTATGAGTTGGAGTCTACTCAATGGCACCTAACAACAACAACAATAACATTCACTGTGGAGTCATTTATTTGTCTTTTTAATTCTGTTAAATTCTGATTTATGTATTTTGACGATCTTTGATTGGATGCATAGATAGTTATTACAGTTATGTCTTGTTGTTCAATTGATTCTTTTATCATTATATAATCCCCTTCCTTGTCTCTTATGCTGATTTTTTTAATGTCTATTTCATGAGAAATTAATATTACCACTCCTGCTTTGTTTTGTTTTGTTTTGTTTTATTGTCATTTGCTTGATATATCTTTTTCCAACCTCTGATTTCTAGTCTATTTTTTGTCTAAGATGAATTTCTTGTAGACAGCATATTGATGGATCATGGTTTCTTACCCAGTCTGAAACTCTCCATCTCTTGAGTGATGCATTTAATCTGTTTACTTTCAAGTGTATTTATTGACAAGTATGAATTTGTTGCTGTCATTTTGTTATGTGCTTTTTGTGGTTTTGCTGTTTTCTTTCTTCCATATAATTTTCTATGCTGAGCTCATTTTGTTTGTTAATCATGGTATCATTTCCTTCACAGGTATGGTTTTAGTATTTGTTAAATATCTGTGTGCCTCTCCTCTTTGTTATGATGTGAAGGTTTATTACTTTTATTTGAATTTCTTTATCATTTATTATTTTCTTCACAAGTTTAGAACCATATGTACTATGTCACAATTGTCTTGACTATTTCAACATTTGGTAGTCCTGTACCTACAGTACTTATTCTCTTTTTGGTTTGTAGTTGTCTTCATTTACAAATTGATGTATTTGTTTCTATGTTTACAGTCTTGTAAACTTATTTTACTTTGGATACTTCTATAACTGGGTTGATTTCTGTGTTATGTCATCATGTGTATTAATCACTGCTTGTCTGCTGTTGGTTTCTACTGGAAGGATTCCCTTTAGCATTCTTGTGAGGTTGGTCTAATTTTTAACAAATTCCCTTAATCTCTATTTACCTGGATATATCCTAATATCACCATCATATTTGAGGGACAATTTTGCTGGGTATATAATTTATGGTCGGAATTTTTTTTTTCATTCAGGTTTATATATATATATATATATGCCATCCATTGCTTTCTTGCTTGATTGGCTTCTGCCAAGAAATCAGAGCTTAATTTTATTGGTTGTACTTTGTAGGTAACTTCATTTTTCCCATGCTGCTTTCAGGACTCTTTCTGTCTTTGGTTTTGGTGACTTTGATTATAATATGTCTCCATAATTTTCTTTTGGGGTCTATCCTGTTTGACGTTCACTGAACTTCTCTAATGGATATCTTCTCATTTTTCATCATATTAGGGATTTTGTCTTCCAACAAATTTTTGACAATTTTTTCTGTGGTTTTATTGGTGTCTCGCTGTTCTGGAATTCTGATTTCACATAACTTATTCCTCTTAATGCTATCCCACATGAATCTTAGACTTTCTTCATTTTGTTTTGATCCTTTTTCTGATTCCTTAATAAAATAGTATTGAGATATTTGTCTTCGATCTCATTAATTCTGTTTTCCATTAATTCATTTCTACTCCTTTGCCCAGTCGATGTGTTATCTATTTCTGAAACCTTAGTATTGATCTTCTGGATTTCTATTTGCTGTTTTTGTATGCTTTGTAATTTTTTGTTTATTTTGTCAGTTTGTTCTTGTATTATTGTTCTAAATTTTTCTGGAGTTTTTTTTTTTTTTTCCTGTGTTTTCCATAATTTTGTCATTGTTTTCCTCCATCTGTCTCTCAATCTGTTGAAGGTGCCTAAACATAATTATTTTTAATTATTTCTCAGGGAGTTCCAATGCTGCGTCTTCCTCAGGGATGTGTTTTGGGTCTGTATCCTGGTCCCTTGTTTTACTACTTTATCTAGCATCTTTGTGTGGACAGGAGTGGTCAGTTGTCTCTGAGATATTGTGATGTCATTGCATTTACATTTAATTGGTGATTGTATGTTGGTGTGATTTGTCTACGATTTTTATTTTTTCTTTGTTTTGTTTTGATACATCTGAGTGAGCAAGGTACTGTGCTTCTCTATTTGTTGGTTGGTAGCACTTAGACACTCACCACTTGTCTTCTGGTGGGTGTTGGAGAGAATGAGAGTGTGTGTACAGATCTCTGTTACCTGTTCATGAAGAGTATTTGAGGAGGGTGATTTGACTGGCATTGGCTGTTATCTATCATTGATCAGTTGGTGTAGAAGCAAATGGTGGCCCTCACAGGGTTGTTATGAGTTGGAGCCAATTCGATGGCACCTAACAACAACAGAATAGTTTCAATATAATTGGTGTCAGTTTCTGTAAATGTTTGCTAGAATTCACCAGTGAAACTTCCTGGGCCAAGGTTTGTTGTTGTTGTTGTTGTTATTGGTAGGTACTGTCTAATTCATTCTTTTGTGATGGGTCTGTTCAAATTTTCTACCTCCCACTGTCTTAATTTGAATAGGTCTTGTGTTTCTAAAAATTTGTCCATTTCTTCTATGTTTCAAATTTTTGGAGTATAGTTCTAGTTATTCTGTTATCATTCTTTTTATTTTGGTTTGTTCTGTTGCAACATTACATATTTCTTTCCTTATTGCTTTATTTGTGTCTTTTCTTTTTTACAATTTTCCAGTGGTTTGTCAATTTTATTAATTCTTTCAAAGAACCAATTTATGGTCTTGTGGATACTTTGTATTGTTTTTCTGTTTTCTATTTCATTTATTTCTCTTTGGTCTTTATTATTTTCTTTTTTCTGGTGACTGTAGGTTTTTTTTTTCTTTTTCTTTTTTTTTTTGCTGTCCTTTTTCTAATTGTTGGAGATGTTGGGTTAAAGTGTTGATTTTGGTTCTTGCTTATTTTTTTAATGTGTATATTTATTGCTATAAAGTGCCCTCTGAACTTTGCTTTTTCTGTGTCTCAGAGATTTAAGTATATTGTCTTTTCATTTTCATTTTATTAATGGAATTTTTTTATGTCATTTTAAAGTTTCTTCTTCTGTCCAGTAGTTTTTATCCAGAGTGTTATTCTGTTTTTGTGTATTTGATTTTTTCTCTTGATCTTCCTGTGGTTGATTTCTAATTTTATATAACTGAGATCTGAGAAGATGCTTTGAAGTATATTGATATTTTAAAATTTATTGTGGGTCTCTTTGTGGCCCAACATATTTCTATTTTGGAGAATGTTCTATGTACAAAGAAAACAGTGTATATTGTTCTATTGTTGGTATACATCCATTAGGTCAAGTTGGTTCATTGTGCTGTTTAGCTCTTCTCTGTCTTTGTTCAGTTTCTTTCTGATTGTTCTGTCCTTCATCAAATATGGTGGGTTAAAATCTCCTGCTGTTATTGGAGAGGAGCTCTGGTAGTGTAGTGTAGTCACTATGGAAGGTTGGACAATCTACTTCCATAGTGATACTGCCTCGGAAACCCAAGGAGGGGTCGCTATGAGTTGGGCCTGACTCAATGGCACATAACAACACCAACATTATTGGAGTTGTCTATAACTCTTTTCAAATCTATTAAAGTTTGATTTATATACTGTGAGCTCATTTCAAAGGGTGTGTAGATATTTGTTATAATTTTATCTTATTGTAACCCACATGACAGAATCACATACCATTGCCTGCCCCAAACAGTGAACACAAGAACTGCCTATTGTTTAGACACTGGGGATGGGGTGTTCACTACACAGGATCAAACAAGTAAGTAATTTTTCAACAGGACTAAGAGGAAGAAAAGAAAAGTGGAAAAAACAAAGGATGAAGAGGATAAAAATATGAAGAAAGAAAAAAATAACAACAAAAGAAGTACAATGTTATTTAAGCACTAGCCACCAAACATGGCTGCAATGGAAACATTGTGTGTGCTTTGCAAGAGAGCACAGTGCTGACTGCAGAGGAGTGGAGGTGGGTGCTGTTGGCCATGGAGTCATAGGGAGTCATGGTATCTGCTCTGCAGGATTTAAAACAAAAACAGAGTGAGAAAGGGAAGAAGAACAAAATAAATAAAGAACTAACAAGGTGGAGGAATGGAAAAATTAAGAAGAAAGAAAGGAGAGGAAAGAAAGAAAATGAAAAGCAACACAATATTGCCTCAAACACCATCCATCAAACAGGGCTGCCACTACAATGTGACATTCACTCCATGGAAATACACACCACCAAATATGGAAGTGTGGGGTAAGCTTTGCTAATCAAAGAGTTAGTGAAGGCAGGGCACCTGCTTCACAAGTTAAAAAGAAAAAAAAAGTGGTGTAAGAGGAAAAAAATAATAAATAAACTAACAGGGGGAAGAAATAAGAAGTAAAAAAGAAAATAAAGGAGAAAATAATAATAATAATAAAATGGCATAGCTCTGGCAGTGGAGGGGGTTTTACTGGCTGCCAGATGATAGAGGGTGGAGAAGGAGGCTGTACCTCTGGTCACCAGAAGCTTGATTAAGGTAGGGTGGGAGATCATACTTCTCTGGTCTTTGATCACCAATGTGGGTTCAGGTGTAGTCCTGGGCAACCAGGCATGGTTATCTGGTTTCTCCCCAACCAGAAAACTGCTTGCAATAATTCAAAATGGTGATGCTGTGTTAGATTTAATGGCAATTTACTGTTCTGTACCACTCCTTGCCTTGTGTTTTTGTTCAGTCTCTTTGGTATTTGACCTACTTCTTTATCCTTTCCTTTGATGTTCTGGGTTCAAGAATTGTAATGTACACCTACTTATTATTTTTTTTTTTTAGGTCTTTTTGGTGGAGGGTCTAGACATTGTATTTGCCTAGTCCACCATTTTCACCAGCACCTTCCAAATATTATGTTTTAAAGAACCAAAGATTTTATATGACTGTTTATTATTATTTTTTTATTATAGAACAAGAAAACTACTTGAAATTAGAAGATTTGGGTAAATCATTAATCTTTCTCCCTTAAGAGTTTTATTATTTAAATAATATTTATCACTTCCAGATTCCTATCCTTTTTTGTATGTGTGAAAATTATGTTTCTAGACTCTGTGTGCCATGTTTGTCAGGGATACTTCCCACTACTATGTTTCTAGACTCTGTGTGCCATGTTTGTCAGGGATACTTCCCACTACAAGTGAGATTTGAAAAAATTCTTTAAGTGGAGAGGCGGGGCAAGATGGCGGACTAGGCAGAAGGATTGCACAGACCCTCTTCAACAAAGAAAAGGGAAACCAATTAAAACAGACACAGAAGATAATCTT
>NW_006921835.1:1999597-2008222 GCF_000298275.1 Orycteropus afer afer
GAGACAAAGTATATGTGAACTGCTGTATGAAAAGTGAATTTACTCTGTAAATCTTCACCCAAATCCTAATAAAAAAAAAAAAAAAAATTCTTTAAGTGCAAAGTAAAAAAAACAAAACAAAACAGGGATTTGTGTTTCAATTGTGAGAAAGTATGGTATATTCAGATAGTGTAATATAACTTACCATGCCCATAACATATAGTGTGATGTCATTTGTTACCAGAGAGGTGTAGGAAAAGGCAGGACAGGAAAGAATCTTCCATTGCATCCAATGGAAATTGGACTTGATTTTATCGATATTAATCAGCCATTGAAGAATTTAAGCAGATAAGTGGCAATATTATTGTAGAAGATGGTTACTGGAGCAGAAAATAAAAAGCTGAAGATGGAAGACTTAGTTATAAATATTGAAAGAATAAACTGAAAAAATAATGACAGTATATATAAAAATACGATTTTGTTGTTAATGTTGTTGTTGTTGTTGTAGGTGCTGTTACGTCATCTCCAACTCATGGCAACCATATGCACAGCAGAATGAGACACTACATTGTCCTGTGCCAGCTCCATGATCCCTGCCTATACCTGAGCCCATCGTTGTAGCCATTGTATCAATCCATCTTGTTGAGGGCTCTTTCTTTGACCCTCCACCTTACCAAGCATGACATCCTTCTCCAGGGAATGTTCTCTTCTTACAACTTGACCAAAATAGGTGAGATGAAGTCTGCCCATTCTCATTTCCAAGAAGCATTCAGGCTACATTTCTTCCAGGACAGATTTGTTAGTTCTTTTAGCAGTCCATGGTATTTTCATCATTCTTTGACAGCACCACAGCTCAAAAGCATCAACTCTTCTTTGGTCTTCCTTATTCATTTTCCAGCTCTCACATGCATATGAGGTGATTGAAAATATCATATCTTGTGTCAGGTGCAATTTAGTCCTGAAGGAGAAGTCTTTGTTCTTCAGCACTTTAAAGAGGTCTTTTGTAGTATTTTTCTGGTATTCTTTGCTTTGAACCAAGATCCATCTGAAATCAGCAGTGATCTTTTGTTCCATGTCCTCTTCTGTATCCAGCTTATATTTCTGGAAGTTCTCTGTCAATATATTGCTGCAATCATTTTTGAATTATCTTCAGTAAGATTTCACTTGTATGCAATATTAATTATATTATTCAATAATTTCCACATTCTGTGGGATTACCTTTGTTTGGAATGGGTAAAATATGGATCTCTTCTGGTCAGCTAACCAGGTAACTGTCTTCCAAATTTCTTGAAATAGATGAGTAAGTGCCTCCAGTGGTATCCTTTTGTTGAAACATCTCAATGGGTATTCTGTCAATTCCTGGAACCTTGTTTTTCACCAGTTCCTTCAGTGCAGCTTCGACTTCATCCATCAATACCATTGGTTCTTGAACATATGCCACCTCCTGAAATGAAGATTGACCAGGTTTTTTTTTTTTTTTTTTTTTTTGGTACAGTGACTCTGTGTATTCCTTCCATCTTCTTTGGATGCTTCCTGCACCATTCAATACTTTTCTCATAGAATCTTTCAATATTACAACTTGAGGCTTGAACTTTTTCCTCAGTTCTTTCAGCTTGAGAAATTCCAAGGGTGTTCTTCCCTTTTGGTTCTCTAACTCCAGGGCTTTGCACATTTCATTATAGTAATTGGCTTTGTCTGCTCAAGCTGCTGTTTGAAATATTCTATTAAGCTCTTTATGTTGTCATTTCTTCCATTTGCTTTAACTACTCTTTGCTCAAGGGCAAGTTTCAGAGTCTCTTCTAACATCCATTTTGGTCTCTTCTTTCTTTCTTGTATTTTTAATGAACTGTTGCTTTCTTCATGGATGATGCTCTAAATTTCATCCTACAATTCTTCTGGTTTTTGGTCATTGGTGTTCAATGCATCAAATCTATTCTTTAGATGGTCTCCAAATTCAGGAGAGACGTATTCAAGGTTATATTTTGGCTCTCATGGACTTGTTTTAATTTTCTTCAACTTCAACTTGAGCTTGCATATGAGCAGTTGATGGTCTGTTCCACAATCAGCTCTTGGCCTGTTTGGGCTAAGATATTGAGTTTTTCTATCACTTCTTGCCATAGATGTAGTGAATCTGATTCCTGTGTACTCTATCTGGTGAAGTCCACATGTATAGCCACCGTTTGCATTGTTGAACAAAAGGTGTTTACAATGAATAAGTCATTGGTTGTGCAGAATTCTATCATGTGATCTCTAATGTCATTTCTATTACCAAGGCCCAATTTTCCAACTATCAGTGATTCTTCTTTGTTTCCAACTTTTGTATTCCAGTCACCAGTGATAATCACCACATCTTGATTTCATGTTTGGTCAATTTCAGCCTGCAGAAACTGGTAAAAATTCTCCATTTCCTCATCTTTGGCTTTGGTAGTTGGTGCATAGATTTGAATAATAGTAATATTAACTGGTCTTCCCTTTTGGTATATGGATATTATCCTCTCATTGACAGCACTGTACTTCAGGACAGATCTTGAAACATCCCTTGTGATGATGAATACCATGTCATTCCTCTTAAATTTGTCATAGTAGATAGTATGGTTGTCTAATTCAAAATGGCCAAAACCAGTCCTTTCCAACTCAATGCCTATGATATCAATCTTTATGCATTCCATTTCATTTTTGACAACTTCCAATCTTCCTAGATTCATACTTTGAGCATTACATGTTCTGATTATTAATAAATATTTGCAGTTGTTTCTTCTCATTTTGAGTTGTGCCACATCAGCAAATGGAGTTCCCGATAGCTCTACTTTATCCATATCATTAAGGTTGGCTCTACTTTGATAAGGCAGCTTTTTCCCAGTCATATCTTGATTGTCTTTCAATGTGAGGAGCTCCTTTTCCAGCATGGTATCAGACAAAGATTCAGAGCTATTCATGAAGTTGTCCAGTAATACATCAGACAGTGTTTCTCTGCTATTCGTAATGTTTTCCCTAGTCAATTCTTTGAGAAGTGGATGGCCTATTCCTTTTTCCAAGTCTGTCTCCATCTGAAAGCTCTGCTAAAACCTGTCCACCATGGGCAACCCAGGGAGCCCTGGGAGCATAGTGCCTAAGGCACTCAACTGCTAACCAGAAGGCTGGCAGTTCAAAGCCACCAGCCACTCCTCAGAAGGAAAGTTGGGCACTCTACTTCTATAGTGATACTGCCTCGGAAACCCAAGAAGGGGTTGCTGTGAGTCAGGTCTGACTTAATGGCACATAACAACAACAACAACAACAAATGGGCAACCCTGTTGGAATTTGAAACACTGATAGCACAACCTCCAGCCTCATAGCAACACACAAGCCACCACAGTGTGACAAGCTGATGGACAAGTTCATTTCCCTTGGGTTCCTACCTGGCTCTCCCTCTTAACTGTTCCAGCCATTGGCCAGATGCTGCTTCCTGCATGGGGTTTCTCTCCCACTTACTTGCTCCAGCTGTCAGCCCTGGCTGCTGCTTCCTGCAGCAGAGAAGATTTTAGGTTCAATAAATACTAAAGCTATAGAATAAATAGGACTTAAATAGTTCATTTATTTGTTTAATGGACTATTGTACAGTACTCTCTTTATGACAAGAATGTGTGAATCTCTGGAGATATCTCCATGACCAGATAGAATAAAATATATAAAATAATTTATAATTGTTATTAATATTTTCAAGAAAATGAGGGAGATGTATGCATTCAACTCTTACCCAGCAACTTTGCTTTTTTTCCTTGTCCTAATATGGATGTTATCTAGCTTTATAATTTCTATTCCTTCCTCTCACTTGGGTTTCTCACTTGCTTTGACATATTTATCCACAAAAAATATTATTTTAATTCAAATATAAGAATAATCTTACTGCTAAAATAAATGAATCCCATAATTTCTATGGTTTAACACAATAAGAAGTTGATTCTTATCCATGCCACAATCCCACTGGATGTTTCTTATTGGTGTCAGGGCTTCTACTTGGATTATTCTCAAGATCTTTCCAATCTTGTAGTTACTGTAGGTCTTTAGAGTACTCTGCATTCAGGCATAAACTAAAGAAAAACATAAGAAGAAGAAGATGAAGTATGAGATTGGTATGGGGAATGATGGAAAAAGCACATATTTCTGCTCGTATTTCCTTTTCTACGACCACATGGTCACTCTAAATGTAAGGGAGTCTGAGAAAGTAATTTAGCCTTGTGACAGGAATATGAGAAAATTTGATTTAAAACTGATAGTAGAAGTTGAAACTTAACTACTACCCAAAGTAACTAGTATCTCAATTGCATTAGCTAGTATCTTAGCTATGCTTTCTTGAAAGATGTCATCATGCGAGCCTAGTACAAACAAAGGAGCTGGAATAACAAAGGAGACAGGAGGGTTTAGCAGCTGATATATGTAGAGGAATCAGTTTGGACTTTGCATCCAGCCAACTTAATTGCCTGCTAGAACAAAAATCATTTCTTACAAGAACATAACACAATCTAGAATCTCTGAGACTTATCATGTCCAGATCCATTCATTTACAATAAGCATACAAATACACAGAAAAATATAATCTATAATGAAGAAAATAATCAGTGAATAGAATCCTGATACCTACCAAGGAACTAGATATTGAAATTATCAGAAAAGGACATGAATCAATTATTAATATATAATTACACAAAAATATATATGTGTAATTAATTAATTGTTAGGGAATCTCATCAGAGAAATAGAAACTATAAATGTTAAACAAATAGAAATTGCACAGAGGAAGAGTATACTTACTAAATGAAAATTCAGTTGACTGTCCTCAGAGCAGATTGGAGAGGAACAAGAAGTTGAAAGAAAGTCAGTGACTCTGAAGGTACCAAAAACAAAACAAAACAAAACAAAAAACCTCATTGCCGTGGAGCTGGATCCAACTCATAGAGACCCCTCCTTGGATTTCTGAAGGAGTATCACAACAGAAGTAGATAACTTCTTTCCGAGGAGTGGCTGGTGGGTTTGAACCACCAGCCTTCTGGTTAGGTATTAACCTTAAAAAAGAGAACAAATTTGAATAAAAATCAATAGAATATTACATGCTGTGGGACAATAACAGGAGGTTAAATATCTATATTAGGAGTACCAGTAGTAGATAGAAAAAAGAGGAAAGGAAAGAAAATGTTTAAAATTATGATTGAAAACTTCCCAAAATTGGTGAAAGACAATATTCAAAAAGACATATCATCCAAAAGAGCAAATTATTAAGTAAAATCCAAGATTATGGATCCATGAAATCATTGAGAGCTTCAATATTTTCTCCATTTATGATTTTGTTGCTTATTGGTCCAATTGTGAGGATTTTTTTTTCCTTATGTTAACATGTAATCCATACTTAAGACTTTGATCTCCATCAGTAAGTGCTTCAAGTCATCCTCACTTTCAGCAAACATTGTATATCACTTAGGTTGTGAACTAATCTTCCTCCAATCCTGATATCATGTTCTTCTTCCTACAGTCCAGCTTCTTGGCTTATTTGCTCAGTATACACACTGAATAAGTATGGTGAAAGGATGCAAACCTGATGAATGCCTTTCAAAATTTTAAACCACTCAGTATCTCCCTTTGCTATTCAAATGACTATCTCATCGTCTATGTATGGGTACTGTATGAACACAGTTAAGTGTTCTGGAATTTACATTTTTCAAAGTATCATCTATAATTTATTTCAATCCACACAAAGTCCTTTGCATAGTTAATAAAACACAAGTAAACATGTTTCTGGTATTTTCTGCTTTCAGTCAATATCTATCTGACATAAGCAGTGACATTTTTTTTTGCACATCCTATTCTGAATCTAGCTTGAATCCTGTTGATGAAATGCTACAATGATTTATTATTATTATTATTATTATCTTCAGCAAAACTTCCCTTGCACATGATATCAATGATATGGATCAATTGTTTTTGCAATTTGTTGGATCACCTTTCTTGAAAATGGGCACAAATATGGATCTCTTCCAGTCAATTGGCCAGGTAGCTGTGTTCTAAATTTCTTAGCACTTCCAGCATTGTATCCACTTGTTGAAACATCTCAATTTGTATGTCATCAATTTGTGGACACTTGTTTTTTTCCAAATGCCTTCAGTGAGGCTTGAACCTCTTTCTTCAGTGCTGTTGATTCTTGATCATAAGCTACCCTCTGAAATGGTTGAACATCAATCAATTCTTTTTGGAAAAGTGATTTTATGTATTCCTTCCATCTTCCCTTGATGTTTCCTCACTACGTTGTTGCAGTTATGTGCCGTCGAGTCAGACCTGACTCATAGCAACCCCTCCTTGGGTGTCTGAGGCAGTATCACTACAGAAGTAGATTGCCCAACCTTCCTTCCAAGGAGTGGCTGGTGGGTTTGAACTGCCAGCCTTCTGGTTAGCAGTCAAGTGCCTTAGCCACTATGCTACCAGAGCTCCTATAGCCTCACTATTGAATCCTTCAATATTGCAACTCCAGGCTTTATTTATTTACTTATTTTTCTTTATTTCTTTCAGCTTGGGAAATGCTGAACATTTTCTTTCTTTTTGGTTTTCTGACTTCAGTCTTTGCACATTTCATTTATTACTTTACTTTGCCTTCTTGAGCTGCCCATTGAAATTTTACGTTTAGTTCTTCTACTTTGTTATTTCTCCCATTTACTTTAGCTACTCTACATTTAAGGGCAATTTTCAGAGTCTCTTCTGAGATCTACTTTTGTCTTTTCTTCCCTTCTTGTATTTTTAATGATCCTTTGCTCTCTTCATGTATGATATCCTTGATGTTATTCCACAAATAATCTAGTCTTCAAACATTAGTGTTCAATGTGTCAAATCTATTATTGAGATGGTCTCTAAATTCAGGTGGGCTGTTCTAAAGGTTATAGTTTATCTCTCATAGACTTTTTAAAATGTTTTTCAAATTCTACTTGAACTTGCATATAAGCAATTGATGGTGTGCTCTGGAGTAAGTTCCCAGCTTTGTTCTCACTGATGATATTGACCTTTTCCAAAGTCTTTTCCCACAGATGTGGACATTTTGATTCTTGTAGTATCTAATAACAACAACAAAATTAAATATGTGTTTTAAGGAAAATAATCACATCCAGATATAGTGGGATGCAGTTGTTGAAATAATGATGATGATAAGAATAAAATGTACAATTTATGTTGTTGTTTTCGGGTGCCCTCAAGTCAGTTCTGACTCATAGTGACCTATGTACATTATGAAACATTGTCCAGTTCTGCCCATTCTCACAATTATTGCTATGTTTGAGCTCATTGTGGCAGTGTATATCAGTCCATCACATTGAGGGTATTCTCTTTCACTGACCCTCTATTTTACCAAGCAAGATGTCCTTCTCCAGGGACTTGTCCCTCTTTATAATATGACCAAATTATTTGGGACAAAATCATATAGTCCATGGTTCTAAGGAGCATTCTGGCTGTACTTCCTCTAAGACAGACTTATTCTTTCTTCTGGAAGTCCCTGATATATTCAATATTATTTGCCAACACCATAATTCAAAGGCCCCAATTTTTCTTAACTCTTCCTTATTCATTATCTAGATTTCACACACATATGAGGTAATTGAAAATAACATGGTTTGGATCAGGCATACCTTAGTCTTCAAAGGGAGATCTTTGCTCTTGAACATTTTAAAAAAGTGTTTTGCAGCAGTTTGGCACAATGCAATACATCATTTGATATCTTGAGCACAACTTCCATGGTTGTTGATTGTGGATCCAAGTAACATTAAATCCTTGACAACTTCCATATTTTCTCTGTTTCTCATGATGTAGCTTATTTGTCCAGTCATGAAGACTTTTCTAATTTATAGAACACATATTTTGTGACAAATGGAAGTTTTACATGCCTTCTGTTATTTAAAATTTACCATGCACTCTTGAAATGATACCTCATGATTTCATATATCAAGTAATTGCAACTTTATGTATTTATGTTTCTTGACTATAGTCTCAAATTTATAAGGTATAAAGCCATAATTTGAAATCTTCATATATCAAGTATTTGCAACTTTATGTATTTATGTTATTTCACTATAGCCTCAAATTTATAAGGTATAAAGCCATAATTTGAAATCAAGTCTATTTATTTTGACATCAATGATTGCAGATTTTTTTTTAGTTAAAACATATATATAAATTGAAATGACTTTCTGCGAATAATAATTTTTAAAGTTCAGTCTGTGCTTACAGGCATACCTCAAATACTAGCATTTTACAAGGGGTAGGAGTAACTCCTATTTCTAATAATTTTCTGCCAAAGTAATTGGAATCATTGCTTAAAAAAAAAAAAAAATGTGCCACTTGGAGACCGACTTAGAAGACCTGGTTCCAAGACATATTCTGTCCTCTCAGGTTTTATTAGCTGACTTTGCCATTTGTTGTGTGTTTGCTCAAAACAAAAATAAAAACCTCATTTCTTTCTACTAAGTGAAACATGATTCAAATTGATATATTAGAAAAAATATTGCTTGAAGAACAAGGAGGCCACATCTTCTGACCTCTTCTAGCACAAGAGGAAAACAGAATCACTATCAGTAGCCTGAGGCCTATTCCTGCAAGGCCAGACATGTTGCCTCCCTCCAGCCCTTTCACCAACCG
>NW_006921835.1:2008622-2012943 GCF_000298275.1 Orycteropus afer afer
CATAACATCAGAATTCTAAGCACCTGAGAGAGAGAAGGAACCTCCCAGAACATTGTTTTGTGCCACTCCCAACAGAAATACCCCAGGTGGACAACTTTAGCAATCAGGAACTCCTCAGTTGCTTGTCGTAAATTCCACCTTAGAGTTAACAAAGACTTATGGGTTGAAAACTCACACTAAGTAATTTACTATACCACAGATATGATCAAAGTGAGTATATTCAATGGTTATTGTAGTCAGGATTTCTAATCACATTTTTCTGGATATTTACAAGAACTATTTAATTAACCACAGTTACACAACTATCCCAATTCTAATTTCTTCATACTGTGTAGCATGTTCAGGCAAGAAATAAGAGGTTCTGCTAATTTGAGAACACATAGAGTATACTATTCTGATTAAAGTATTCTAAAATATTTGGTTAGTTCTTGTAAGATTTTGAGGTGTTACTCAAGATGATAACTTCCTTTCCTACATTGTTTACTTTGAGCTTATAGCACGATCATTCCTCTAAATGATGGCAGGAGAAAAAGGGCAGTTAGGTCGCTTCTTAGATGTCAGAGATTAACCTGGGATAGGTTAATAGATGATTAAACAATGCAACAATGACTTCTAGTTAATGGTGATGGATTGAGAACTATTTGCTATCTATTTAATCTAAGACTACAGTGAAACTATAATAAGGGGTAAAAAAGTAATAAAAACAACAAAGAAAAGGAGGGTGGGACTGTTTCAAACAATTGTTACAAGACAAAGCACAAGAGATTTCTGACTTAAGCAAGGAAAGAGACACTGTATTCAAGAATACATAAGAAAGGAGCTGGGGGTAGTTCCAGTAAGATGGCAGAATTGGCAGACAAACTACAGGACCCTCTTTAACTAAGAAAAGAGAAGCCAACTAACACAGATAGGCAAGATATCCTGGAGCCCTGAGTTTTGAAAGGAAAGATACAGAAGTGGACTAAACTCCAACTAGTGGAAGAACTTTCATGAACACAGTGGGAAAAGGAGACATTTGGAGCTGTGGACTGTTGGCAATCCTGATGGCATGGATAGCTTGGATATTACCAAGTGGTGTTAGGTCCTAAGGTTGATTCTTCAACCTAAAAATCAGCCCTGCTAACCAGGGGCTTCACAAAGACTGCACTGGTGGCTAGTGAATAAAAGGAAAAACAGCCAAGAGGGAGACGAGCTAAGCTGTGAACTTTTAGCTGTCTAAAGAGTGCAGCCATTTTGAAAATTTACAAGCAGTTCAACCAACCATTTTGGATATTTAAAGTGACAGTGTTCTCTCAGATTCCAGGGACCTAACAATAGGTTCCACTTACTGTCCAATTTCCAGGAACAGCAAGGACAGACTGGACACAGGACTGGAAAAGTATAATATTCCCCTATATTAATTATATTCCACACTCTCTTGGTGAACAGAGGTGTGGCCTTCCCTCACTCCTTCACACCTTCCAGGCCAGCAGGAATTTCATGCCAGTCAGTGTGTGCTGACAGAGCATGGGTGCCCTACCCACCCAGATTTATTTATTTTTCTTTCTTTCTCCTTTTTTCTTTTTAGTTTGTTTATATTTGTCTGGTTTTTTTTTTTTCATCTTTTTAATTATTTTTCTTTCTGATGCTCTTCCCAGCTTATAGTTTTCAGTTTTTTCTCTCCTCCCTTTTCCAGCTTCCCGCTTTCTTCTTTCTTGCAGTTCTACTCATTCCTTGTTTTTCTTTTTGCATTTTTCTCTTTTTTCTTCATTATTCATCTACTCTATCCCTTTCTCTTATTCCACCTTTATCAGATGTTGCTTCCCCCCCCACATCCCATTCATATTTCTTTCAGCTCTTTAAAGTATTTCTTTAAATATTTTCTCTCATTTATTGCTTTTCTTCTTTTTTTCCCTCTTTTTGGTGATTGTTCCTGTGTGTTTATGCAGAGTGTTTTTTGTCTGCTTGCTTTTAATTTTTTTTATGGATTTTCATTGCTGTTTTTGTCTACTGAGTGGGAGACAGCAACTGTGCACACATGGCCCAACCACACCTACACATATTACAGCTCCACTTACTAGTGAAAGCCACCACTGCCTTCTGCACCAGCTAGCCAATGATAAACAACCACCAACAAGAGTCTGACTCACACTTAAGTGCTCACAAACAATTAACAAAAATCTGAGCACCACTCTCATTCTCTATCACAGAAACCAGGAGACAGGTGAGAGTGCATAAGTGCTGCCAACTAGTGAATAGAGGAGCACAGTACTCTTCTTACTCAGATACATCTGGAAAAAAAAAAAAAGAAAATGAAAATTGTGGGTGAATCACTCCAACATACAATACCTATTAAATATAAATACAACACACTCATAATGTTTCAGAGACAACAGACCATCACAATCTACACAAAAAATATCTAGATAAAGTGGTAGAAACAAGGGATCAGGATAGAAGGGGAAGAAGCAGTATAGGGACTCTTTGATAAGGAATTCAAAAGAATTGTATTTAGGTACCTTCAACAGATTGAAAGACAGATCAAGGAAAACAGTGACAAAATTAAGGAAAACAAAGATAAAAACCTAGAAAAATTTTGGAAGAAAATACAAGAATAGAATGGCAAAATAAATGAAAAAATAAAAATGATGCAAAATCTACAGATAGAAATCTAGAAGATTGATACTAAATTGTCAGAAATAGATAAGACATTGAAAAGGCAAAGGAGTAAAATGTAATCAATGGAAGACAGAGTGAATGAGATTGAAGACAAATACCTGAATACTTCTTTGGAAAGGGATCAATCAGAGAAAAGATTAAAACAAATGAAGAAAGCCTAAGATTCATGAGCGATACCATCAAAAAGAATAACTTACATGTAATTAGAATTCTAGAACAGGAAGAGAAAATAAAATCACAGAGAAAACTGTCCAAGATTTGTTGGAAGAGAACTTCCTTGATATGATGAAAGATGAGAATATATTCATTCTGGAAGTCCAATGAGCCCTAACTAGGATAGACCCCAAAAGAAAATCACCAAGACATGTCATAATCAAACTCACCAAAACCAAAGACAAAAAAAGAATCCTGAAAGTAGCAAAGGAAAAATGAGAAGTTACCTACAAAGGGAAACCAATAAGACCAAGCTCTGATTTTTCAGCAGAAACCATGCAGGTGAAAAGACAATAGGACAGTGTATATAAAACCCTGAAAGAAAAATATTTCCAATCAAGAATTATATACCCAGCAAAATTTTCCCTCACATATGATGGTGAAATTAGGATATTTCCAGATAAGAAGAAATTAAGGGAATTTGTGAAAA
The DNA here is from genome assembly GCF_000298275.1 of Orycteropus afer afer. Taxonomy (NCBI): domain Eukaryota; kingdom Metazoa; phylum Chordata; class Mammalia; order Tubulidentata; family Orycteropodidae; genus Orycteropus; species Orycteropus afer. The sequence continues at coordinate 2,011,924 of NW_006921835.1, forward strand.
CAAGACAAACCTTACAAGAGATACTAAAGGGAGTCCTTTGAACAGTGACCCAACAATAGCAAACAACAACTAACCATTAACACACATGATGACATAACCCAGAAACCAACCCAGTTATGGAATTATCCAAAGTAAAATAAGCATACAAGATTGCAAATAGGGAGCCAGAGACATCAATTGGGAAATGAGGACAACTACTAACCAAAAAGGGGCGGGGGGAATAGTGTAGTTACAGAACTTCTAAACAGTGAGGAAGTCAAGGGAGCTGCAAGATAGAATGGACTGTTCTAAACCAGGGGAGGAAATTATAAATCACAGGGTATTCACAAAGAAAAATGATAAACCTTCACATCACAATAAAAAAAGAAGACAAGCACAAATATTTAGTAAACACTAAAACAATAGTAACAAAGGAAATGATAACACAATTCATAAACAAAATGAGTCAGCACAGAAAACATATGGAACAATGAAACAAAGAACACCACAAAATAAATAAATAAATAAATAAACAAAATGACAGCAACTAATTTGTACTTGTAGATAATTACACTGAATGTCAATGGATTAAACGTACTACACAGAAGAGGGAGTGTTGCATACTGGATAAGAAAACATAACCCATCAATATGCTGTCTACAACAGACACACCTTAGAGACAAAGACAAAAAATTGACTGAAAATCAAAGGTTGGAAAAGATATATCAAGCAAATGGAAACCAAAAAAGAGAAAGAGTGGCAATTTTAATTTCTGGTAAAATTGACTTTAAGACAAAAGCCACCATAAGAGACAAGGAGGGTATTATATAATGATTAAAGTATCAATCGAATAAGAATATATAATCATAATAAATATCTGTGGACTCAATGAAAGAGCTCCAAAATAAAATAAATTAGACTTGAACAGCATTCAGAAGACAAATAGGTGACTTGACAGTCATAGTAAGAGACTTTAATATACCACTTTCAATGAAAGATACCAACACCTGGCAAGAAACTAAAAAAAAAAAAAAAAAAAAA
>NW_006921835.1:2013043-2013660 GCF_000298275.1 Orycteropus afer afer
CTTATACACATCTACAAAGCACATCACCCAACAACAGCACAATATACATTCTTTTCCAGTCCACATGGAACATTCTCCATGATAGATCATATATTAGGCCATAAAACAAGTCTTAATAAATTTTAAGGGAGCTCTGGTAGCATAGTGGCTAAAGCACTTGGCTGCTAACCAGAAGGCTGGTGGTTCAAACCCACCAGCCACTCCTCGGAAGGGAGATAGGTCAATCTACTTCTGCAGTGATACTGCCCGGGAAACCCAAGGGGGGGTCGCTATGAGTCAGGTCCAACTCGACAGCACATAACAACAACAACAACAATAAATTTTAAAACATTGAAATACTGCAAAGCATCTTCTCAGATCACAGTGTTATCAAATTAGAAATCAACAATAGGAAGAACAATGGAAAAAGAACAACCACATGGAAACTGAACAACATCTTCCTTAAGAAAGGGTAATAGAAGAAATAAAAAATGAAATTAAAAAATTCCTTGAATTGGACAAAGCTGTAGTCACTTCTTGGTCACAGCCAACTACCCAGATGGAGCAAGTAGTTGAACCTGTGGGCTCGAGACCATAGTCACAAGGGACATCAAGCTCAGTTGGCATAACATACTACA
>NW_006921835.1:2014284-2024400 GCF_000298275.1 Orycteropus afer afer
AAAAAAAAATTCCTTGAATGAAACAAGAATGAAAACACAACATATGAACATTTTTGAGACACAGCAAAAGCAGTGACAAGAGGTCAATTTATTGCAATCAACATACATCAAAATGAAGAAAGAGCCAAAATCAACATCTTAAACTAACATCTCCAACAATTAGAAAACAAACAGCAAGAAAAGCCTACAGTCACTAGAAGAAAGGAAATAATAAAGATTCAAGTAGAAATAAATGAAACAGAAAATAGAAAGACAATAGAAAATATCTATAAAAATAGAAGTTGGTTTTTGGAAAAGATTAATAAAATTGACTAACCATTGGCAAATTTAACAAAGGAACAAAGGGAGAAAATACAAATAGCACAAATAAGAAATGCATTAGATGACATCACCACAGTACCAACTGAAATCAAAAGGATAATATCAGGATACTATGAAGAATTGTACACAGACTGAGGTGGAAAAGATGAACAGACACATAACAAAAGAAGAAAATGAATAGGTCATAAAAAAAAAATTACCAAGAAAAAAGAGTCCTGGCCCAGACAGCTTCACTGGAGAATTCTACCAAACATTCAGAGAATAACTGACCATCCTACCCAAATCACTCCAGAATATAGAAAAGGATGGAATCCTCCCAAATTCATTTTATGAAGCAAGCATAATGTTGATACTAAAACCAGGCAAAAATATCACTAAAAAGGAAAACTATACACCAATATCCCTTACGAATATAGATGCAAAAATCTTCAACAAAATCCTAGCCAATAGACTCCCACAACATATCAATCAGATAATACATTATGACCAAGTGGGGTTCATATTAAGTATGCAAGGATGGTTCAACATTAGAAAAACAGTCAATGTCATCTATCACATAAATAAGAAGCAAAAGAAAGACATGATCATATCAATTGATGCAGAAAAGGCATTTGATAAAATTCAACACTCATTCCTAATCTATACTCTCAGCTAAAGAGGCATAGAAGGATATTCCTTAACATAATCAATGGCATATATGCAAAACTAACAGCCAACATAATTTTCAATGGAGAGAGACTGACACTATTCCCCTTGCAAATAGAAACCAGACAAGGATGTCCTCATTACCACTTCTATTCTACATTGTATTGGAAGCCCTAGCCAGGGCAATAGGCAAGAAAGGGAAATCAAAGGCATCCAAATTGTTAAGGAAGAAGCAAAACTATCCCTATTTGCTGATGATACATGATCCTATACATGGAAAACCCAAAAGAGTCAGCAAAAAAAAAAAAAAAAAACCCTACTGGAACTAATTGAGAGATTTAGCAAAGTGGCAGGATACAAGATCAGCATAAAATCAGTTGAATTCCTCTACATCAGCAAAGAGATTGCTGAAAATAAAATAAGGAAATCAATACCATTTACAATAGCAACAACAACAACAACAAAATACTCGGGAATATATCTTATCAGGGACACAAAAGACCTGTACAAAGAAAACTACAAAAGACTAGTTCAAGAAAGCATAAAAGATGCACATAAATGGAAGAACATACCAGGCATGTGAATAGGAAGATTAAACATTGTGAAAATGTCAATTCTGCCCAAAGCAATCTGTACATTCAAGGCAATCCCAATCCAGATCCCATCAACATTCTTTAAGGATTTGGAAAAAAACAGTCATTAACTTTATATGGAAAGGAAAGAGATCTTGGCTTAGCAAAGCACTATTGAAGAAGAAAAACAAAGTAGAAGGTCTCACACCCAGATCTTAAAACCTACTATATTACCACAGTAGTAAAAACTGCTGATATTGGTACAATAACAAACACATAAACCAATGGAATAGAATTAAGAACCCAGAAATAGATCTGTAGATCAATGGTCAGCTGATCTTTCCAAATAGCTGAAATTCATTAAATGGGGAAGTGATTGTTTAAGATATGGTGCTGGCAACACTGTATATCCATTTGCACAAAAATGAAACAAGATCTGTACCTCACACCATATACAAAAACAACACCAGATGGATCAAAGTTATAAATGTGGAACCTAAACTACAAAGTTCCTCAAGGAAAAAGTAGGGACAAATTCAGGGGTCCTAATGTATGTCATAAATAGACTATCAAGCATAAACCAAAATACACAAATAGCAGAAGATAAACTAGATGAATAGGACTTTCTAAAAATTAAATTTTTATGTTCTTCAAAAGATTTCTCCAAAAGAATCAAAAGAGAACCTACAGATCAGGGAAAAATATTTGGCAGTGACATATCTGACATTTTCTATAAATTTTACCTCTAAAATTTATAGAAAACTCCAACACCTCAACAACAAAAAGAGTAGTAATCCAATTAAAAAATGGGCAAAAGACATGAATAGACACTTCACCAAAGAGGATATTCAGACAGTCAACAAGCACATGAAGAAATGCTCATGATCATTAGCCATTAGAGATGCAAATGAAAACAACAATGAGATACCATTTTGCCCCAGCACTAGTAGCAAAGTTCAACAATACAGAAAATAACAAATGCTGGCGAGGTTGTGGAGAGATTGGGACTCTCATACACTGCTGGTGGGACTGTAAAATAATGGTACAACCACTGTGGAAAGCAGTATGGTGATTCCTTAAAAAGCTGAAATTAGAAATACCATTTGACCCAGCAATCCCATTATTAGTTCTACATCCTAAAGAAGTGATAGCCAGGACAAGAACAGATATATGCACACCCATGTTCATTGCAGCAGTATTTTCAATAGCCAAAAAATAGAAACAACCTAGGTGCCCATCAAGAGAAGAAGGGATAACCAAACTATGGTACATACTCACAATGGAATACTATACAACCTTGCAGAATAACACAGAATCTGAAAAACACTTCATAATGCGGATGAACTTGGAGGATATTATGCCGCCTGAAAAAAGTCAATTAGAGATGGACAAATATTTTATTAGTTCGAAATTGTAAAGGTTTATATATGGAAGGAAATTTTCTTTGTTGTTTACCAGGTGTGGGAGGGGAGCGGGAGAGAACACTGCTAGATAGGTATAGACAAGTATTGATATTTGGGTGAAGGGAAAGGCAATGTACCAAATGTGAGTGATCAACACAGTAGCAATGAGGAAGATGAAGACATAGAGAGCTGCATGGGAGGTACAGACAACAAAGATGAATCCTTTTGCACATACAGTACTGCATTGTCAGTGATGGCAAACATTGATCTATGGGTGGATAGATGAGTGGGTAGGCTGAACTATTAGGTATATCTATCTGGGGGGAGTGTGCCCATGACCATGTATAGGTTTGGCAGACAATATTTCTACAGATATATTTGTATATTCTGTAACAATTTCCAGGTATATATTAGAGCTGACAAAGGACAAGGTAGTCACTTCTTGGCCCCAGCCAGCTACCTGGAGGGAGTGAGTAGTGGGACCTGTGGCTCAAGACCATGGTTGCAGGGGACATCGAGGTCAATTGGCTTAACATGCTACACAAAGACATTGTCCTACACCCTACTTTGGCAAGTAGCAACTGGGATCTCAAAAGTTTGCAAGCAGGCATGTAGATATAGTGATGGGTCTCTCTTCATCCAGAGCAAAGAAGAATGAAGAAAACCAAAGACACATGGAAACAGTTAGTCCAAAGGACTCGTACATGATGTGATTCTCAGTCTATATGACTATGATATGAGGCCTGAAGAACTAGATGGTGCCTGGCTACCACTGTCAACCACTTGGAGGGGGATCTATGTAGAAGAACCTGGATAGAGTGCAATATGAATTGAAAAAAAAAAAAAAAAAACCTCACTTCCATTGAGTCAGATATGACTCATAGCAACCCCTCCTTGAGTTTTCAAAGAGGTATCACTATGGAAGTTGTGGAACAAAATTCAAAACCATTAAAAAAAAAAAAAAAAAAAAAGTGGGTGGCCATATTTGTTGGTCTGACAGAGCCTGGTGAAATCCCTAAGACGATGACCTCTAGCTGCCCTTCACATCTGGAATTGAACCCACTCCTGTGGCTTCCAGCCAAACAAAATGCAGGTGTATGAGCTGAATATTTACACTAGATAGGTACACTCCTTAGAGAGATCAATCATGGGAGAATAGAAGGGATCTGTATGCACAGGGAGATAGCACGGCGGGAGGGTGGGGGTATGGCAGGAGTGCTTGGGAGAGAAAGATACAGGGAAGATGTGGCTATGGGGAGGAAGTTGGAAAAGAGCTGTTGTATTGTGGGAAATTGTCAGTCACTGTCATGAGAGAAAGTGTATGTCTATTGCTGTATGGAAAGTGAATTTGCTGTGTAAACTTTCACCCAAATCACAAAAAAAAAATTTAAAAAAAAAAGAGAAAAGAATACATAAGAAAGGATCTGCAGCTCAGAAATAAAACTCTTTACCCTCTAGAACTCTAAATCAGATACTTAATATATATCAGGGAGAGAGAGGGAAGGAAAGTAAGTAGAAGTAGACAGAGTTTTTTTTTTTTTTTTTAATTGTTGTTGTTTCCTCAACATCTTCTCAACTCTTGACTAAATAATATATAGCAATAAGCCATTATTCCCCCACCCTAAAAGAATGAGAGGTTTCTTCTCTAGAGAAAACAATGTTAAAAACTGGGAAAAATAATTAGTAGCATACCAGAACAAATCTTAGCAGATGTTGTCTCCTCATGGCTCAGAGTATGGTGATGAATGTCCTTCCTACTCACAATAATGTCATTCTACAGATTTATAATTCTGTTTATATATGTGGGCAACATTACGAGGTGTTTGATATAGTCTCAAATGGAACGAACAATTAAATTTACACAAACATTTGAAGAAGGCATACAATATAAATTCTTTATTTAGATATATTAATTAAATTCTAATTATATGCCAGGCACTGGAAGCAGTGGCATAGTGCCTAAACCACTTTACTGCTAACCAGAAACTTGGTTGTTCAATCCCACCAGCCACTCCTCAGAAGGAAGACTGGGAAATCTACCTCCATAGAGATACCACCTCAGAAACCCAAGGAGGGGACACTGTGAGTAGGATCCAACTCGATAGCAGTAAATTGAGTTGACTGCAACTCATAGAGATCCCCATTGTGTTTTCACAGCTGTAAATCTTTACAGAAGTAAATTGCCTCATCTTCCTCCCACAGAGCTTCTGGTGGGTTTGAACCACTGGCCTTCTGATTAGCAGACAAGTGCCTTACCCTCTAGACCACCAGAGATATTGATAATTACTGGTGATTGGAATGGAAAAGTTGGAAACAAAGAAGCATTGGTAGTTGGAAAATATGTCCTAGGTTACAAAAATTATTCTGGAGATCGCATGATAGAATTTTAGAAGACCAATGACTTAGTAGTCATTGAAAATATTATACACTTGGACCTCACCACATGTAATACAAAGTAATCATATCCTTATATCTGTGGAAGAAGGCAATGGAGAAGCTCAATATCATCAGTCAAAACAAGACCAGGAATTCAATGAGGAACAGACCATCAACTGCTCATTTATAAAATCAAGTTGAAGCTGATGAAAATGAAAAAAAGTTCACAAGAACCAAAATACAACCTTAATTATATCCCACCTGAGTTTAGAGACCATCTGAAGAATAGCTTTGATGGCTTGAACACCACTGATTAAAGGCCCAATGAGTTGTGGAATAACATCAAGTATATCATATATGAGGAAAGCAAAAGGTCATTAAAAAGATAGAAATGGAAGAAAAGACCAAAATGGATGTCAGAAGAGACTCTGAATTTTCCTCTTAAATGAAGAGTAGCTAGAGCCAATGGAAGAAATGAAATAACTGAACAGAATGTTTCAAAGAGTGGCATGAAAAGACAAAGTAAAGTATTACAATGAAATGTGCAAAGACCTAGAATTAAAAAACCAAAAAGGAAGAATATACTCATCTTTTCTAAAGCTGAAAGAACTGAAGGAAAAATTGAAGCCTCAAATGGCAATATTGAAGGATTCTATGGACAAAATATTGACTGATGTAGGAAGCATCAAAAGAAGATAGAAGGAATACACAAAGTCACTATACAAAAATAAATAAATATTTGTTGACCTTCAACCATTTCAAGAGGCAGCATATGATCAAGAAGTGGTGTTATTAAAGGAAGAAGTCCAAGTTTCACTGAAAGCATTGGTGATAAACAAGGGTCCAAGAATTGATGGAATATCCATTAAGATGTTTCAACAAATGAATGCAGTGCTGGAGGTACTTCTCACTCAGGCCAAAAAATTGGAAGATAGCTACCTGGCCAAGTGACTGAAAGAAGTCTGTGTTTGTTCCCACTCCAAACAAAGGTAACTCAACAGATTGTGAACATCATCAAAAACTATCAAAACTAAGGAAAATTTTGTTAAAGATGTTTCAAAAGTCGTTGCAGCAGTACATTGATAGGAAACTGCCATAAATTAAGCTAGATTCAGAAGAGATGTGGAATGAGGGATATCATTGCTGATGCCAGATGCATCTTGGCTGATAAAACAACACTAGAAATATATTTACCTTTTTTTATTAGCTACACAAAGACATTCAACTGTGTAGATCATAACACATTATGGATAACATTGTGAAGAACAGTAATACCACAACACTTAATTGTGCTCATGAGGAACCCGTACATAGACAAAAAGGCTGTCTGTCATTCAAACAGAATAGGGAGACAGTGCATAGTTTAAAATAACAAAAATTGTTCATCAGCATTGTATCCTTTCACTATACTCATTCAGTCTGCGTCCTAAGCAAATAATCCAAGAAACTGGACTCTATGAAGAAGGATATGGTATCAACATTGGAGGAAAATTCTTTAACAACACCAAATGCAGATAATACAACCTAGTTTGCTGAAAGTGAAGATGACTTGATGTACTTCCTTGATGAAGATCAAAGACTACAGTCTTCAGTATGAATTACACTTCAACATAAAGAAAACAAAAATCCTCACAACTGGACCAATAAACAAGATCACAATAAATGGAGAAAAGTTTGAAGTTGTCTCAGATTTTATTTTACTTAGATCTACAATCAACACCCATGGAAACAGCAGTCAAGAGATCAGATGTTGTATCGCACTGAGCAAAAGACTTCTTAAAATGTTCAAGAGCAAAGATGTCACTTTGAAGACTAAGATACATCTAACCCATGCCATGGTATTTTCAATAGCCTCATATGGATGTGAAAGCTGTACAATGAATAAGGAAGGCTGAAGAAGAGTGGATGCCTTTGAATTGTAATTTTGGCGAAGAATACGGAAAGTCATGAATTGTCAGAAGAACTAACAATTCTGTCCTGGAAGAAGTGCAGCCAGAATGCTTCTTAAGAGTAAGAATGACCAGACTTCATCTCACCTACTTTGATCATTGAAAAGAAAAAAAAGAAGGAAAGACCAAAATGAACGTCAGAAGAGACTCAAACTTGCTGTTAAACAGACAGTAGCTAAGGTGAAAGGAAGAAATGTAAAATAACTGAACAGAGAATTTCAAAGGGTGGCTCTAGAAGACAAAGTTAAGCATTATAATGAAATGTGCAATGACCTGGAACTAGAAAACAAAAAAGGAAGAACACACTTAGCATTTCTCAAGCTGAGAGACCTGAAGAAAAAATTCAAGATTTGCAGTATTGAAGGACTCAATTGGCAAAATACTGAACAATGCAGGAAGCATCAAAAGAAAATTGAAGGAATACACAGAGCCACTGTACCAAAAATAATTGGCTGACATTCAATCATTTCAGGAGGTAGCATAGGATAAATAACAGATGATATTAAAGGAAGAAGTCCAACCTGCACTGAATGAAGTAGCAAAAAACAAGCCTTAGGAATTGTGGAACACCTGTTGAGATGTTTCAACAAACAGATACAGCTCTGGAGGTGCTTCTTTTTTTCAGGATATTTGGAAGATTATACAAAGGCAGTCAAGTGTGTGGATCACAAGAAATTATGGATAACATCTCAAATAATGGAAACTCCAGAACAAAGCACTTTACTAAAAAGTAATGATGAAAAGAAATCTTTCATCATTATAGTACCGTTGTTGTTGTTGTTATATGCTGTCGAGTTGGACCTGACGCATAGCGACCCCTCCTTTGGTTTCTAAGGCAGTATCGCTACGGAAGTAGATTGCCCAATCATCCTTCAGAGGAGTCGCTGGTGGGTTTGAACCACCAGCCTTCTGGTTAGCAGTCAAGTGCCTTAGGCACTACGCTACCAGAGCTCCTCATTATAGTAGTACAAAGGTCTATTTTATGTTGTATTATGTTATATTACAGTGCGTTACATTAAACAAAACATTATCAATACATAAAAAGTATAACATATCATAATCAAGTGGGGGTATCCCATGATGTAAACTTGAATTAACAATAGAAAGTTTAATATTAAGCTGGTAAAGTATAAACAAACATGAATATTTCAATAAATGCAGAAAAGAAGTTCATAAATTCAACTTGTCTTCATTATAAAAAGTCTCCTCAAAACTACAATTAAATAGCACTTTCTAAAATGGTTGAATAGTATCTATTAAAAACCCACAGGTAGCATCAAGTTAATAGTGAATGATTGAATACTTCTTCCTAAAATAAATAACAGGGAAATGATTTCCACTTTCACCATTTGTATTTAATATGGTACTGGAAGCTCTATCCAATGTACTAAATAATGAAAAGATATTAAAGCCATATGGGAGCTCTGATAGTATAGTGCCTAAGACATGACTGCTAACCAGAAGACTGGTGGTTCAAACTCACCAGTCACTCCTCAGAAGGAAGATTGGGCAATCTACTTCCATAGTGATACTACCTCAGAAACCCATGGAGGGGTTGTTATGAGTTAGGTCTGACTCGATGGCACATAACAACAACAACAACAAACCCATATATATAAGAAAATAAGAAGTAAAGTGATCACTAGCCTCTGTGACACATATATATAGAAAACACTAAGGAATATACAAAAAAAAAATGCAAAAACTGAGTGAATTTAACTGTTTATCAAGATATAAGATCAGTATATAATAATCAACTGTATTGTATCTACTAATGACAATCAATGTGGAAAGGAAAGCTTTTAAAATATCCTTTAAAGTAACATAAAACATGAACTACATAAGAGTAAATTAATAAATTTATGCAAGGTCTGTATAATGAAATAATAAAACATTGATGAGAGAAATTAAAGAAAAATAAGTAAAGTGATAAACTATGCTTTGGAAGACTTGTTAATAATTCAATCTTTCTTAAATTGATGCATGGACTTTCTTAAATTGATCTTAGATTCTAATCAAGATCTCAGCAAATAGTTTGGATGGAAATTTATAGGAGTAAAAGGGCATAGAATAGTTGAAATAAAGGAACAACAAAGATGGAAGATTGAAATCTCTTGATTTCAAAAGTTATTTTAACCACACAGTGATGAACCCAGAGAGGTGTTGGGCTAAAGGTAGACATAAATCAGTGAAACACGATAAAATCCAAAAATCATGGTCAACTCATTTTGAGTAATGTTCATGTTATTCAAATCATGCTGGAAAATCTATGTTTCCTCTTGTAAAAATAATAAACCTTTATTCTAACTCACACCATCACAAAAATTAAATCAAAATTGATTACATATAAAAATGTAAAAGATAAAAACACTAAAACACCTAAAAGGCAACATAGTAAAGGATCTTTGCACCCTTGAGCTAAGCAAAACTCCAATAGATCATCAAAACCTCAAATCATAGAAAAAAAAAAGATAAATTGGATCTCATCAAAATTGAAACTTCCAGTCTTCCAAAATACCTTTAAAAGTTATAAAGCAAACCACAGACTGTGGTAATTATGTTATATACATACATATATACATATATACACACACATATATAAACATAAATATATATGTATATATATATGGAGAGAGAGTTCTGGTGGTGTAGTGCCAAAGGCATGTGACTGTTAGCCAGAAGGATGGTGGTTCAAACCAATCAGCCACTCCTCCCAAGGAAGATTGGCCACTGGACATCCATAGTGATAGATACCACCTCAGAAACCCAAGGAGGGGCTTCTAGGAGTCAAATCTGACTCGATGGCAGTGAGCTTTTTTTTTGTATATATATAAATATATATATATTTAT
>NW_006921835.1:2024500-2027260 GCF_000298275.1 Orycteropus afer afer
TATATAAAATAGAGAGAACTCTCAATAAGATAAAAAAGGCAATTTAAAACTAAGAAAATTATATGAACATGACAAGATATGAATAGATGCTTAACATTACTAAAAAAAAAAAATACTCACTGTCAGCCTACTCATGGCAATCCCTCTTTGGGTTTCCAAGGGTAACAAGCAATCCATCTTGGATATCTCTATGGAAGTAGATTGCCCAATTTTCCTTCTGAGGAGTGGCTGGTGGGTTTGAACCACCAGCCTTCTGGTTAGCAATCAAATGCCTCAGGCACTACAACACGAGAGTTCCTGTAACATTACTAGTAGTCAGAAAACTGCAAATAAAATCATCAGCGAGACAGCAATACAACCCACTAGAAAGATTAGCAACATAATGTGTTCGTGAGTATATCAAGCAACTGAAATTTTCAATTTTCACTGGCAAAAGGTAAAATATCAAAATAACTTAGAAAAATATTTTGCAAATTTCTTTAAATTTAAGGGTATGTTTACCATATAACCCACAATTCAATACCTTAGTGTTTATTCCAGAGAAATAAAAATACATTTACACACCTACATCCTAAAACATTCATAAAAAGCTCAAACTTGCAAACCATGAAAATGCCTTTCAGAAGATGAATGGATCAATTAATTGTGGTTTATACATATAATTGAACACCACTCAATAGTACAAAGAGGAACAAGCTATTTATTTATACATGCAACAATGTGGATGAATCTCAAAAATGTAGTGAACTATAAACCAGACACAAAAGAAAATCTAGTGTATTTTCCCATTTATATGAAATTATAAAAGGAACAAAAGTAATCTGTAGCAATAGAAAGCAGATCAATGGTAGTCTGAAGACAAGGGTGGCTTTGTGTGCCATCATGTCCATTATACCTCATAGTATAGGACACAGCAGAACTGCCACATAGGGTTTCTAACATTGTAAATCTTTATAGGAGCAGATGGGCAGGTATTTTCTTCCACAAAGCAGCTGGTGTGTTCCAACCAACAACCTTTTGGTTAGCAGCCAAGTTCTTAACCATTGTACCACCAGGCCTCCTTTAACCTTTGAAATTTTACCTTTAATAATTTAAAAATAAACATTAAACTTTATTTTAAAATAAATTCAGGCATTTAGCCTTCAACATGAATTAAGAATAATCTTCTATTCCTCCATTTATCTAACTATCTCAATAGATTTGTTCTCCACAATACATGACCACTTTGATAACTGTTGTTGTTGTTATGTGCTGTTGAGTCAGACCCGACTCATAGAGACCTTTGATAATGAGGTAGCTACTAAAAGATTACTACAATGTACCACGGACTCTGAACCACAGGCTTTATAAAGGATAAGCTTGAGATCAAATGCAAATACTGACTTAATATTTGTGGTAGTGAAGTTGTATGTCAACTTGGCTTGGCCTGGTTTTGTTTGGCTGGGCAGCTGGATGTGGTTATTCCCTATGAAGAGACTGGTAATCATCTCCATGGTGGAATCTACTGAAGCAGCTGAGTAGATTCCTTAGGGATATTATCTGCTTCCAGAATAAGAAGATAGCTTTGAGTAAGGTGTGAGGTTTTTGGCATGCTTGGACCCTGCATGTAGATGAGTCTTCATTCAGTAACCTGTCGTAATGATGTCTCCTAATCTTAGGATTGTTCCTGAGGTTGAACCAGTGGCCTGCTGTGTTGTTAGACAATCTTGGGACTGTGTCATTTTACTGGTCGACCTTGGGTTTTTCAGCCTCAGCAGCCAGCAGCTGTCTGAGTTAAGAGAAGCCTCCAGCTTCAGTGGGCCAGGAGCAAGAGTCAGAACTGAAGGCCAAGGTCAAGGGGCCTTCAGTCAGCCCCTAAAAATTTCACTGAGGTGGAAGGTACCTGAATTTTTGTCAGGTTAATTTTCCATCTTGGAGAATGATAGTGGATTATCATAGTCTTAATCAGGTGGTGACTCCAGTTGCAGCTGTTGTTCCATACATGGTTTCATTGCTTAAGCAAATTAATACAACTCCTCGTATGCAGCTATTGATATGGCCAATGACTTTTTCTCAATGCCAATTTCAAAAATACATCATCAGATGCATTTTTCCCTTAGTTGGCAAGACCAAAAACACACTTTCACAGTGCTACCCTAGAAGCATATTAACAATTCAGTACTATGTAGTAATTTAGTCCATGGGGATCATAATCACCTTTCCCTTCCATAAGACCTCATGCTAGTTCATTACATTGATAACATTATGTTGATTGGATCCAGTAAGGAAGAAGTATCAATGACTCTAGACTTACTGGTGAGACATCTGTGTGCTAGAGGGTGGGAAAATTACTCGACAAAAATTCAGGCACCTTCAACCTCAGTTAAATTTCTATCAACACAACAGGATTCAGACCCAAGAGAAAGTTCTAAAATTTTCCCAAGATGTCCATATATATATAGATAGATAGACTGAAAGCAGGCCAAACCCTAAGGAAACTTCCTTTTCATTTATTGCTTGCTCAAAGCATATACATCAGATATAATTATGGGACTAAACACACCACCACTGCTTAAGACATTTGGAATCATGGAAAAGCCAAGCCAACACACAACCTTAACCACACATTTTTCACAGAAATTTTTGGCCTTCCAAGAATATACACACACTAATTTCTGATCAAATTGACTTTCAAACAAAAACCACCATAAGAGACAAAGAAGGACATTATATAATGATTAAAGGATCAATTGAACATGAAGATATAACCATAATAAATAT
>NW_006921835.1:2031882-2048817 GCF_000298275.1 Orycteropus afer afer
AAAAAAAAAAAAAAAGAATATACACACACTATAAATTCTCACCTACCTGAATTCACAAAATGAAGGAAAAAAAAAGCAAAATCTATCTATCTGTTTATCTGTCTATCTATCTAACTATCCATCCATCTAGAGAAAGAGCGAGAGAGACAAAAGCATCTCAAGGAAATGGCTCATGCAGTTGTAAAGGCTTGGAAGTCCCAAGTCTGTGGATGAAAGGTCAAGCTTAAGCTGCAGGGGCTGATTAACATAAGATTGGTAGGCCATATAGCAGGTAGCTAGCTTTGGAGGATGACAGATCTACTATGGGAAGGTAAAATGGTAGATTGTTGGCTCACAAGCTGTGAAGGCAACAATCTTGATTGGTAGGCAGTATAGCAGGCTACTGCTTCAAGTCCAGGAACCAAAGATGATGTTGAGCTAGATGCAGGACCAAGATCCAGCAGAAAGCCAGACAATTTTGCCTTGATATCCATATATATATTAGAAGCAGGCCACACCCCTGAGGAAAAACCCTTTCAATTGATTGGCTACTCATAACACATCTCATGGAGGTAATTACATTTTATCAGATCTCATCAAGGGAGATGACTACCTGATAACTACTAAACCACTCAGAATTATGGTCAGCCAAGCTGACACACAACCTATCACATTATGCAATCTTGTTTTATGATGAACTCTTAAGAAAATAGTATCAAGGGTCTAATTTGCTTCAGATAGAAATACCTCTATGAAGAAATGCCCTAGTGGGCATAGCTGAAATGAATTAACATCCATTCAGAATGCTCTAAGAATCATTAATTGCTCTTTTGAGATGGGTACACAAACAAAACAAAACAAAAAAGTCTATATATTCTATTTTGTTTCTATGACCAGGACTTCAGTTGTGGCGAAGGGTAGATAATTGAATTTCAGGAAAAGTTCAAAACAACTGTTTTCTAGTATTACAAAGGAAGTTACAAACAGTCAGAACATTGAAAGTATTGTACAACTACTGCCATCAGTTTGTTTGATAATTGTGCTTGTTGTTATTGTAGTTAGGTGCTGTCAAGCCATCTCTGACTCATAGGGACCCTTTGTACAGCAGAACTGCCTGGTCCTGCGCCAGCTCCATGATCCTTGCTAAACTTGAGCCCATAGCTGTAGCCACTGGGTCAATCCATCAAGTTAAGGGTCTTCTCCTCTTTCATTGACCCTCCACCTTACCAAGCATGACATCCTTCTGCAGGAAATGATCTCCTCTGACAACATGAACAAAGTAGGTGAGACAAAGTCTAGCCATTCTCGCTTCCAAGGAGCATTCTGGCTGCACTTCCTCCAGGACAGATTTGTTAGTTCTATTAGCAATCTATGGTACTTTCAACATTCTTTGCCAGCACCACAACTCAAAAGCATAAACTCTTCTTCGATCTTCCTTACTTATTGTCCAGCTCTCACATGCACATGAGGCAATTGAAAATACCATGGCCTGTGTCAGGCACGCCTTATTCCTCAAGGAGATTTCGTTGCTCTTCAGCACTTGAAAGAGGTCCTTTGTAGATGATCTTCCCAGTGCTATACATTGTCTGATGTCCTGACTGTGTCGATTGTAGAACCAAGCAATGTGAAGTCTTTGATAACTTCAATCTTTTCTCCATTTATTATGATGCTTCTTATAGATCCAGTTAGGATTTTTATTTTCTTTATATTGAGATGTAATCCGTATTGCAGACTGTAATCTTAAATATTAACAATAATTGTGTTTATTGTTATTAATCAGAAGGATAATCACTTATGACTAGCTTAAAGGAAAAAAAAAAGAAAACTGGCACTTTTGTGACTTAAAGAAGAACCTTGCATTAGAGTAAATAGTGGCAATTTTGTTAAAGAAAAGAATGCAGACTGTATTTCTATGGTCTCCAGCAAGTATGAATAGACTCCTGGGAAGTTTATCTGAAACTGAGAATGTGCCTTGCAGCAAAAAATCCACAGGTAATTCACAGTAGTAACTGCACCTGAGGAGAAAGATGTAAATGTACTCTATATGTTATTCAGGAGCCCTGGTGGCATAGTGCCTAAGGCACTTGACAGCTAACCAGAAGGCTAGCAGTTCAAATCCTCCAGCCACTCCTTGAAAGGAGGACTGGATAATCTACTTCCTAGAGATACTGCCTCGGAAACCCAAGGTGGAGTCATATGAGTTGGAATCCACTGGAGGACAGTGAGTTTCATTTTTAGTTTGGTGTATATTACTCACTCATAACTAAATCAATCAGTACTAAACCAGTGTTTTTTTTTTTTTAAACATTTTAAACTACAACCCATAGCATTGAATGCAGTTTACACTGGAGCTCAGTACACACAAAACAAAATTTTCACAAAGTTTTAGTCATCTTAAGATGTACAATATTTTCTATTCTATTCTATTTTTGTTCCTTCCTTTACCTTTTTTTCTTAAAAAATATGGATTTCCTTCCATGTGAATAAAATTCACAATGTACTAAGCCACAGTTTGAATAAACTGCACTGAAAATCTAAATACAATCCTAATACATAATATTTACCAATTTAATCCAAGTATTTGTTATTCTGAATGGAAATTGTAAAATGGTGCAAATAGCTAAATAATAATAGTTTATATATATATGAATTCATGTATTTCTTATTGGTGCAAAGGAAGGGTAAAGATTCCTGATTATTCAGAGATGAATTCTTTTAGCAACTTTGACTTTGAGATGGGCCAAGAATGGTGATAAACATGTCTATGCCTAAGAGTTATTATCTGGTAAAACCAGGAAAGTATTTCTATGACCATCACATGAAAAAAGTCTTTCTTCTTTGCTTCTTAACAATTTTCCAGCCCCCCCTCCCCCCCACAAACTCATGAGCCAGCAGAAGTTTCCAGCCTTTACCTTACCTATGGATTTCGAAATATCCTGCCTCCATAATTGTTGACAATCCCTTGAAATAAATCTCTCATGGTTCTATTTCTCTAGTGAACCCTAAGACACCATTACTTATCATATTATCCATAATTTAATGTCCACATAGACAAATACTTTTACATGGTTGATAAGGCACAGGTAAACATATTTTTGATATTCTCAGCTCTCAGACAATATCCATCTGACAACAGCAATGGTTTACTTCAGTCCATGTGTTCTTCTTAATACAGTTTAAATTATAGGCAGTTCCATGTCAATGTACAACTTCAGTCATTTTTTTTTCAACTCTTTCTTTCTTTTTTTTTTTTTATTGTGATTTGGGTGAAGATTTAACTTCAGTCATTTTTTAAATATCTTCAAAGTTTTTTTTTTTTTTTTCCATCATGTGTTATTAACAATGAATTAAATGATTTCCACAATAAATAAGACTATTTGGAACACTTACTAGACAAGGTAAAATTCTACAGCCTTTAGTGTGTATTGCATTTGAATTTGAAGAAAACAAAAACCTTCATAATTGGACTGATAAACAACATTGTAATAAATGTAGAAAAATTTGAAGTTGTCAGTGATTGCATTCTACTTTGATCAATAATCCAATCACATCCATGGAAGTAACAGTCAAGAAATAAAACAATGAACTGCATTGGGAAAATCTGCTGCAAAAGAACGGTTTAAAGTGTTTTTTTTTTAATGTTTTATAAAGTAAACATATCATTTTGATGATTAATATATGCCCATCCCAATAAGCCATGGCCTTTCTATCACCTCTCATGCATGAAAAAGCTGGACAATGTCAAAGGAAGACAGAAGCACTGACACATTCAAATGATGGTCTTTTGAAGAGTATTAATACACCATGGACTGCCAAAGGAACCAACACATCAGTCCTAGAAGAAATACAACCAGAAGTGATAATGATGAGACTTTGGCTCACTTATTTTTGACACATCATCAGGCAAGACCGATGGATAGAAAAGATACAGTTGGGAAAGAGGCTGCAAAATGAGAAAAATCCTCAATGAGATGGATTGACGCAATCACCACAACGATGGACTCAAACATGTCAATGATCATAAGGATGGTACAGGGCTGCATGAAGTTTATTCTGTTACATATAAAGTCATCACGAGTCAGAGAAGATTCAGGAGAAATAGTTGTATCCTATTAAAAGGAGACATAGTCTTCTCTTGCTCTGTAATCAGTGTGCCTAATAGAGTTAATAATAAATAATATTAATGATCAATTTTGTTATATCCTTCAAGTGTTTGACTAACGTGTTAACATAGATGCATTGACAATTCACCACTACCAGAGGTTTTTTCTTCTTTTTTTTATTCCTCTTTAAACTCAGCTTCTGTTCTGCCTAAAATTCACTCTCTCCTCATCTTTCCTTCTGGTTAAATAGTACAGAGCACAATAACAGTATAATATAAAAGGTAAAATTTGCCAAAATTATAATTTTTACTTCCAAATTACAAGAAAGCTATGTTGTAATATTGGCATGTGCAAAGATTCTTATCTTAAGAATATGATTATTTATTGGTTATAGTGAATGTATCTTTTAAAATGGAAACACTTGAGAAAGTGTTATTTAAACCCTGAAATACTTCTTTGGAATTTCAATAATCTTCTTAGGAATTTGAAAACTCTCTTTATAAAAGAGAGAGAAAAAAAAATCTACCTTTTGTATGAAGTCCTGAAATGGCAAAAAGACAACTTTTTCAACATAAAGAAGGATCCATCACATAATCTATTTACTTATGTATTTTTTAATGATTTTTTATAGAAATCAGTTGTGGTCCTATACTCACTATAAAATGTGTACTTTATTAAGTTGGTAGTGTGATCTAGAATCCTATTACTTAGATGGATCTATTTAAATATGAATGATAGGTTAATTACAGAAATTGATTAATGCCTATAATATGGTAATGTTTCCTAATAATTTCTCCAAGATTCATATTTCTCTAAATTTCGATCAGTAGTTTAAGATGATAAATCATTTGTAGCCATCAACTCTAGTGAATACATTTTATGTTCGAGAAATCTTAAAAAAAAAAGAGAAACTTTCTTATAAAGACCATATTATATTTTTTCAAGCAACATATTTCCTTGTAAATATCAGATGATTAATACAAATAGAAGTCGAAGACATATAGTCTTTGAAAAATTCTATACTGTAAAATTCAGTTAAAATAAAACTAGTTCAGAATATATGAATAACTGTATTTAACTACTTCTACATAAGAATTATATATGTCATATTTTAAATTTACTTCATAAAGCCATATGCAAATTCAAAGAAATATTAAAAATTTGAAGAATTTTCAAGGGGAAAAGCTTAATATGCTTTCAATCTATGGGATGAACCATTAATCATTATTTTTAACTTTTTTACCTATATAATCATTGTTTGACAATGTAGAACTGCCACAGATATCCTTTTTTTTTTTTTTTTTAATTTACATCTTGTACCAGCCAATCCTCAGAAGGAAGGTTAGGCAATCTACTTCCATAGTGATACTGCCTCGAAAACCCAAGGAGGGGTCACTATGAGTCAGGTTTGACTCAAGGGCATATAACAACAACAACAACAACATATTAATAATACAAAAAACAAACCCAAACTCACTACTGTCCAGTCAGGTCTGACTCATAGTGACTCCTCCTTGGGTTTCTGAGGTGGTATCACTACAGAAGTGGATTGCTCAACCTTGCTTCTGAGTTGTCTTTTTATTTAGCATCTTATGTATATTAGTAATGGAGCTCTGGTAGCATAGTCCCTAAGGCACTTGACTGCTAACCAGAAGGCTAGTGGTTCAAACCCACCAGCCACTCCTTGGACGCAAGGTTGGGCAATCTACTTCCGCAGTGATACCACCTCGGAAACCCAAGGAGGGGTCACTATGAGTTGGTCTGACTGGACAGCACATAACAACAACATATTAGTAATACCTAAACACCTAAGGCACTTGACTGCTAACCAGAAGGTTGGCGGTTCAAACCCTCCAGCCACTCCTCAGAAGGAAGATGGCACAATCTATTTTCCTAATGATACCTCCTCAGAATCCTTAGAAGGGGTCACTGTAAGTGGAATCTGACTTGACAGCAGTGAGTTTTGTTTTTTGGAAACACCTTGACTAATGTATGGTGTACAATGAAATTATAGCCATAAAAAAAATTCCACAATTTTTAGTAGGTGAAAATACACACCTGAAGTTGATGAAAGTTAAAATTATATAATCTGAATTATTAATATTATGGTTAATAAGTACTAATATCTTACATTTGCATCAACAGTTATAGTTTAACTATACCACGTTTACAACATTTCTCAAACTTTTCTGTAAGTACCTTTGATTTCATTAACGTGAATATATATACTCTTGTTGGCTGGGTTACATAGGCTACTTAACTCCAGCAAGTATAATTTTTCTCATGTTTCATATTTTACTTTAAAAGTTTACGCAAATTTGCATTTATCAATTTTATTCATGACCATTTTAATACAAATTTTGCATACTTCTTCATTAAAATTACTATTTGCATATACCTTAATTTCGTTGCCTTTCTTCATTCTTTGTTTTCTCCTGGAAAATCCTAATTTGAATAAATATAACTCTCTTCTCATACCTAGTCTGTTCCTGTGCAGCTTATTTAGCTGGGGGTTGGGGTGGGGGGACCAGAAACTAAAACAAATACATACCGACTGGTCTCATTTTCAGTCCTTAAGTCCTAATGTCAATTGGGCTCTCTCTTATGCACAACTATGCTACCACACATCCTTGTCTATTCAGACTTCCCCTATACTGGAGAATGATTTCATATCTTCCCTCTATCTACTTCCAATATATCTCAGTCTTAGGAGTAAAGAAAGGCCCTGAGATAGTCAAAGTGCTTGAGGCTGGCCATGCTGATTATTTTATTGTGGCCAACTTACGTAAGTTCATATTATGTCCTGGGAGCTAAGCTAGCAAAACTGCAGTCTGCCACCTGCTCTGCAGACTGCATTTTCCAGCTCCTTACAACCCCATGTGCTTGCAGAGGTCTCCAGCCTGCCACCTGACCTACAGATGTGTGAACTGCCAGCACCCACATTGTGTGAGCCATTTGCTTGAAGTTAATCTCCCTCTTTGTCTCATATGTGTGTGTGTGTGTGTGTGTGTGTGTCACTGGTTTTCTTTCCTAGAGAAGCCAAAGTAAGACATTTTGTGAAAGTGGTTTTGAAATTGGGTAATGGGTGGAGGCATAATAGTAAAAGATTATATTGCCTTGAAGAGACTGTTGGTAGAATTATGGACATTAGGGGTGATTTTGATAAGGGCTCAGAGAAAAAAACTAAGAAAACTGTGGGGAAAGCTTCTATTGCTATGAGTGGAATGTTGCTAAAAATGTGGAAGTTAAATGTGCTTCTGTTGAGATTTTAAAAGGAAATGATGAACATATGATTGGACACTGGAGGTAAAGTTATGTTTTTTTATGCAATGGCAACACACTTGTCTAAATTATGTTTGAATGTTTGGTGGAAGGTAGAATTTGTAAGTGATGTACTTGGCTGAGATTTCTAAGCTAGATCTTAAAGGGGACACCTTGTAGCTGATAGTAAAATGTAAGAGGAAAGATATAGACTTAAACATGAACTGGACAAAATGAACCTCAAAAATTGTTTCCTGTAGAAATTAAAGAAATATATTCTGGAAAATTTTCACCATGGGCATGGCTACTCAATCATTTTGTTCAAGAGATTAAGCTTTTGATCAATAGATCTTTTCAATCTCTGCAGCAGAAAGAGACAGAAAATACAAAATGAAGAAAAGTTGCCTGCTTCTAGAAATTCTACATTCAGGAAAGGGATGATGGAACAACTTTGTTGCAAGCATCTTTTTTCCTCCAAGGAAAGAAAGACACATCCTAGTAACATTTTGAAGATCAGCAGACCTGTTGGATGGCCCATGGTGGGCAGGGTTATCTCCATTTCAAAGGATGGAAAAACTACTTCCTAGGTTTCAAAGAAAACAAAAATCTTCATAACTGGACCAATAAGCAACATCACAATAAATGGAGAAAAGACTGAAGTTGTTAGGGATTTCATTGTACTTAAATCCACAATCAACACCCATGGAAGCAGCAGTCAAGAACTCAGATGTCATATTGCATTGGGCCAATCTGCTGCAAAAGATCTCTTTAAAGAATTGAAGAGCAAAGATGTCATTTTGAAGAATATGGTACACCAAACCTAAGCCATAGTATTTCAATAGCCTCATATGCATGTGGAAGCTGGACAATGAAGAAGACTGAAGAATCGATGCTTTTGATTGTGGTGTTGGCAAAGAATACTGAAAATACCATGGACTTCCAGAAGAAAGAACAAATCTATACTGGATGAAGTGCACCAGGAATGCTCCTTAGAAGCAAGAATGGCAAGACTTCATCTCACCTATTTTGGTCATGTGGTCTGAAGGGACCAGTCCCTGGAGAAGGTTACCATGCTTGGTAAAGTGGAGGGTCAGAGAAAATGGAAAAGACAGTCAATGAGATGGATTGACACAGTGGCTGTAATGATGGGCTCAAGTGTAGCAGAGATTGTGAGGATGTTGCAGTATTGGGCAGTGTTTTGTTCTGTTGTACATAAGGTCACTATGAGTTAGAATTGGCTTGACAGTACCTAACAATGACAACAGGTTTCAAAGAGTCAGATTTCTACTACTTCTGTTTGGTAGTAAGCAGCTGCCATTCAGTGGTCCAAAAGGATGGAACTACAGTTCAAAGCTGAGAGGGTGAAGTTGTCATGCACAAGGACCAGAAGAATGAAGGAGTTAGGATCACCACACAGGAAAGCTAGAATAGGGTCTCCCAAAGTTAAAGGAGCAGAGTTGTCTTTCCAGTGGGGCTGGAGGTAGGTTGTCTACCAAGTCTGAGTGACTCACACCCAGAATCTAGAGACAGCATGGCCTGTACCCAAAGTCTGGAGGGTAGGGACTTTGACTACATAGTCCCAAAGAACAGATGATTATTTTCAAGCACTGAGGGCTAATGCAATTTGTTGTGCTGGATTTTGGAGTTGCTTAATACCAATGAACATTCCATTCTCTCCAATTTCTCCCATTTTCAATGGAAATGCATACCTTGCTCTACCTTTATATTTTGAAAGTAGATTATTTGTTTTCTGTGATTCAGAGGTCTGTTGATGGAGAAGTATTTCACTCCACTATGGAACATATCTAAAGTGATATTTGATTTAAAAGATGAAATTATAGATTTAGAATTGATGTTGAAATGGGTTAAAACTTTTGTGATTATGTGATAGGGTAAAAGTGTTTTGCATGTAGACGAATATGACTTTGGAAGGGGAAAAAAAATTCAAAATGGTTGCAGTAGTATGTTAAAAGGTAACTGTCAGAAGTTCAAACCAGATTCAGAGGGGGACATGTAATGAGAGTTATCATTGCTGATAGCAAATGCATCTTGCCTAAAAGCAGAGAATACTTGAAAGATGTAGATTTGTGTTGTATTGACTGTGCAAAGGCATTTAACGAAGTGGATCTTTAAAATTATGGATAACACTGGGAAGAATGGGAATTATAGAGCACTTGATTATACTCATGTACAAAGACAAAGAGTCAGTCATTAGAGCAGAACAAGGGGATACTGAGGGGTTTAAAATCAGGAAAGGTGTACATCTATGATGTTTCCTTTCACCATACTTCTTCAATCTGCATACTTAATAAGGATTCTGAGAAGCTGCACGCTATGAAGAAGAATGTGACATCAAGATTGGAGGACTCATTAACAACCTAAGCAATAAGTAGATGACACAACCTAGCTTGCTGAAAAGGAAGAAGACTTGAAGCACATACTGATGATTATTAAAGACTACAGCCTTCAGTATGGATTGCATTGCAATTGAAAGAAAACAAAAATCCTCACAACTGAACCAATAAGCAAGATCACAATAAATGGAGAAAAGATTGAAGTTGTCAGGGATTTCATTTTACTTGGATTCACAGTCAGTACTCGTGGAAGCTCAAGAAACCAAAAGACAGATTGTATAGGGCAAATCTGCTGCAAAAGACCTTTTCAAAGTGTTAAATAGCAAAGATGTCACTTTGAAGACTAAGGTGTGCCTAATCCAAGCCATGGTATTTTTAATAGCCTCATATGCATATGAAAGCTGCACTATGGGTAAGGATGACAAGAATTGACACAGTTGAATTATGGTGTTGGTGAAGAATACTGAAAATACCATGGGCTGCCAGAAGAGTGAACAAATCTGTCTTGGAAGTACAGCCAGTGTGCTCCCTAGAAGTGAGAATAGCCAGATATCTTCTCTCATATTTTGGTCATGTTTTCAGGAGGGACTATTTCCTGGAGAAGGCTGTCATGCTTGGTAAAGTAGAGAAGCAGCAAAGAAGAAGAAGATACTCAACAAGATAGATAGATACAGTGGCTACAACAATGCGCTCAAGCATAGGCAGAATCATGATGATGGCATAGGACCAGACAGTGTTTCATTCTGTTGTACACAAGGTAGCTGTGAGTTGGAACTAATTTGAGGGCACCTAAGAACAACTAGGATCTCTGGTAGCATAGTGCCTAAGGCACTTGACTGCTAACCAGAAGGCTGGTCGTTCAAACCCACCAGCCACTCCTCAGAAGGAAGATGGGGCAATCTACTTCTATAGTGATACTGCCTGGGAAAACCAAGGAGGGATCTCTATGAGTTGGGTCTGACTTGAAGGCACATAACAACAACAACAACAACAAAATACCTGTGGATGTAATCCCCTTTGGGAATAAAGTTTTATTTGTTATGTTAATGAAGACAGATCAGTGTAGAAGGTACCTTAAACTAATCACTTCTGAGGTTTAAAAGGAACAGATTGGGCACAGAAGCAAGTAAGCACACATGGGGAAGGGAAATGCTATTGTATATGAATATCACCAAGGAACCTAAGAAGAGAAACTGACCAGATTTAAGGACCTTCCCCCAGAAAAATTTTTCTTCTAAACTGTGTGAAAGGAAAGCAATTTTTCCAACCATTTTTTGTCAAATCTCTGCACTGCTTGTGGTATTTCTGTTACAGCAGCACAAGTAAAGACTTAGTACAAATTGGTATAAAGATTGTCTTTACTAACCCACCAAACCAAACCAATACCACTACCATCAAGTCTATTCTGACTCCAGCATCTAGGAAAAAAAAAAATGTTGAAAGAAGTATACAAATCTAGAATGAAGTAAGGTGAATGCATTTTCTGGAGCTGTGTAATACACAGTTTGCACAATTTCAAGTAGCATCTTAAAACAGGCCAATGTGATAAGATCATTTCCATGTATGTCTAAACTAAACTAAATTGGAAGCTTTCCTATAAGAAAAGTTCTACCGTGAAAGAAAGAAAAAGAAGCTAAAGTTTTCACAGGGAAAAGGAAAGTCTAGGGAGAAAGGAAGTAAGAAAATAATTCTAAATATCTTCTTTTAAATGGCTAGGGGAGAGGGGGCAATTACAGCATTGTGGTGGGAAAAACAATAATTCTTAGAAAAGAAAACAATTGATACCATATTTACAAAAAGTAGTAGAGTGATATATGCTCAATTAAAAAGGTAAGGAAAGCATAATATTTGTTGATAAAGAGAACAATTATAGTAGAACTAAATAAACAATGAAGAAAATGAAATCAATAATCAACTTGATGAAACCACCAAAAATAGGGAATCACAGAAAAAAAGAATCAACAAGAAAATTCATTAAAAAAAAAAAAGAGAGAGAGGGTATAAAATTACATTAAAAATTAATACCAATATAAATGCTGTTTATAGTAAACACACTTAAAAATAAAAACAAAGTGATAAAGTAAGATTTTATGACAAATTATTGCCAACAATGGCCTTATTTGTATGCATGTTATATCAATGCATTGTCTGTGTAACTTTTCAACTAATCCAAGCCACGGTATTTTCAATAGCCTCATATGCATGTGAAAAAGTGACATCTATTCTCTCACCCCTCACATCTAAGCTGTTCTTGGGATTTGCTTTGGCCAACTAAATCTGACAGAAATGACAGTGTCCAGTCTTGTGTGTTTCTGATCTATCTTTTAAAACCCTGATACTATCATGAAAACAAGCACAGGCCAGCCTGATAGAGGGTAAAAGATGACTTGGAAAAGATTCAAGGTGTTCCAACTGAGGCCATTCAAGAAGATCCCATAGTCACCTAACTTCCAAACATGTTAGAGAGCCCATCATAGACCAGCAGATCCACTGACCAGCTGAAAACAGACACATGGGTACTTCAAGCAATGTAGGAGAACTACCCAACTGATATATGAACAAAAAATACATAGTTGTTATTGTAAGCCACTAAATTGTTGGGTGGTTTGTTATTCAGCAATAGCTAAAGAACACATTGAAAATAAAGGTTAAATGATCATTAAAAAGAAGTAGGAATAGGCAATATTATTATCATAGAAGGTGGAATTTAAATGTGAAAATAGCAAATAGGATAAAGAGTTATGTGATTATAAAAGGCAAGATTTAAGAAGATCTAGTGTTAATAAAAATGTTGTTGTTGTTGTTGTTAGGTGCTGTTGAATCAGCTGTGACTCATAATGATCCTCTACACAATCAAGCGAAACACTGTCTGGTCATGGGCCATCCCTACAATCCTTGTTATACTTGAGCCAATCATTGCAGCCACTTTGTCAATCCATTTATTGAGAGTCTTCCCCTTATTGCTGACCCTACACTTTACCAAGCATCCCTGCAGATATACTTCTTCAGGGAATGTTCACTTCTGACAACATGATCAAAGTAAGTGAGATAAGTTATGACATTTTTTGCTTCCAAGAAACATGTCACTTCCTCCAGGACAGATTTGTTCATTCTTCTGGCAGTCCATGGCATTTTTAGTATTCTTCACCATAACTCAAAGGCATCAACTCTTCTTGGGTCTTCCTTGTTCATTATCCAGGATCCATAAGCATATGACGCAATTGAAAATACCATGGCTTGGGTTAGGAGCTCTTTAGTCTTCAAAGTGCTATCTTTGCTCTGAGGCTCTTTAGAGAGTTATTTGCAATAGATTCACCCTGTGCAAAATGTTGTCTGATTTCTTGACTGTTGCTTCTATGGTCATTATTTGTAGATCCAAGGAAAATAAAACCCCTTACAACTTCAATCTTTTCTCCATTTATCATGATGTTGCTTACTGGTCCAGTTTTGAGGAATTTTGTTTTCTTTACTTTGAGGTGTAATCCACATTGAAGACTGTAGTCTTTGATTTTCATCAGTAAGTGCATTGAGTCTTCTTCCCTTTCATCAAGCAAGATTGTGTCATCTGCATATGTCAGGTTGTAAATGAGTCTTCATCCAATCCTGATGCTGTGTTCTGCATATAGTTCAGCTTCTTGGATCATTTGTTCAGCATAGAGATTGAATAAGTATGCTGAAATGATACAATCCTGATGCACACCCTTCCTGATTTTAAACCATTCAGTATTCCCTTGTTCTGTTCAAATGACAGCCTCTTGGTCTATTTACAGGTTCTTCATGAACATAATTAAGTTTAAGTGTTCTGGAATTCCCATTCTTCGTAAAGTTATTCATCTTCTCCGAAATCTGTTCACCATGGGTGACCCTGCAGGTTTTTGAAATACTAATGGCATAGGCTCCAGCCTCATAGCAACATGCAAACCACCACAGTATGACAAACTGACAGAGGAGTTGTTGAATAAAAATGCAGAGATTTCAAAAGCCACCTTATCTAATGTTAAGCCAATATTAGTAGAAATAATTTTTAATAACCAGAAAAAATCAGCTAATTCAAAATTAATAGACAACTCTTAGGTTACCTCGGATCAGTAAGGAAATGAAAATGAAAATTTTAAGCCATCTAATAGTATAGTGCCTAACTTTGTTGGCTTACTGCTAACCAGAAGGCTGGAGGTTCAAACCCACCAGTCACTCTTCAGAAGGAAGGTTGGGCAATCTACTTCCATAGTGATACTGCCTCGGGAACCCAAGGAGGGGTCACTAGGAGTAGCATCTAACTCGACGGCACATAACAACAAAAAAAATAACAACAGTAAGAAATTAAAAGAAAACCACTTTGCAATTAATATAAAGGACTAAATAAGAACAGTAATAAGAAATAAGAAGATACAAGTACATAAGCTTGATTACTGTGATTATTAAAGAAAAATGAATAGATAAATTCAGTATGCTTGTTTTTTGTTGTTGTTGTAATGTGCCGTCGAGTTGGCCCCAACTCATAGCGACCCCTCCTTGGGTTTCCGAGGCAGTATCACTACGGAAGTAGGATTGCCCAACCTTCCTTCCGAGGAGTGGCTGGTGGGTATAAACCGCCAGCCTTCCAGTTAGCAGTCAAATGCTTTAGCCACTATGCTACCAGAGCTCCTTGTTTTTAGAGAAATAGAAAATCAAAACTAAATAAATCAAAAGAAATAATAATATATTAAAATTAATGAGATAGAAAAAATACATTAAGATTCCTGCATGTAAGAATTTAATATTGACAAAACTAGTCCAATACATTGGGAAAAGTGTGAAATAATTTTGTCACAATAGACTTTACGTCTGGAAGGAAAGTTAATTAGTACTTTCTTATCCAATATAGAAAAAATTCAAATTAAATTAAATTAAAATGGAAAAAAGTGAATATTTTTAGACTTTAGAAAGATGCATGTATAATCTCAAGATGTATATGCTCAATCAATATCAAAAAAATAAGGTATAAAATACAAAATATTACTATATATAAAGATTTAAATTTTTTACATAATGAAATATACCCAAAGCTTCAATAGAAATAAAATAAATCTAGCAAACAATCATATTGCAGATGACAAACAGGTAATATCTATATGAAGATAAATGACCAGAAATAAAGAGCAAACAATGGACAAAGAACATGAATAGGTATTTCACAGCAGAGTTAATCTAAATGTCCCTAAGAAATATCAAGAGATGCTCCAATTCATTTGTAGGCATGGAAATGAAAACTAAGTTAACAATGAGATATTATTTTACTCCTGTAAGAATAATTAAAACAGCTTTAAGATTAATTGCAGGTAGGGATGTGGCTAAAAAGATTTGCTCATACATTGAAGGTAGAAAAATAAATTGATTAAATTTTTGAAATAAGTAGTTTTTCAACTTCTATAACATGAAGACTGGATGTATCATTCAAACTAGCAATCAATTACCTTTCTGGGAATCTATTTTTCAGAAAGAAAAACTTAGGTAAATATGTACATAGAAAGATATATATTGAAAATTGTTTAATGGGAGAACTAGAAACCAAATAAATGATAATTAATTGTTAAATTATGGATATCATTTAACATTATTGTTAAATTTTGGATAACATTGAGAAGAATGGGAATTCCAGAACACTTGATTTTATTCATGAGGAACCTGTACATAGATCAGGAGGCTGTCATTTGAACAGAACAAGGGGATACTGCATGGTTCAAAATTAGGAAGGGAGTGTATCAGAGTTATATCCTTTCACCATACTTATTCAACCTATATGTTAAGCAAATAACCTGAGAAGTCTGATTACATGAAAAATGTGGCATCATGATTGGAGGAAAACTCATTAACAACCTGTGATACACAGATGACACAACTTTGCTTGCTGAAAATGAAGATGACTTGAGGCACTTACTGAAGAAGGTTAAAGACTACAGTCTACAGTATGGATTACACCTCAATATATTAAAAAAAAAAAAAATCCTCACAACTGGTCCAATAAACAGTTTCATGACGGGTGGAGAAAGATTGAAGTTGTCAAGGACTTCATATTACTTGGTTCTACAATCAACACCAGTAGAAGCAGCAGTGAAGACATCAGATGATGTATTGCATCAAGCAAATCTGCTGCAAAAGACCTCTTTCAAGTGATGAAGAGCAAGGATGTCTCCTTGAAGATTAAGGTGTGCCTAACACAAGCCATGGTATTTTCAATTGTCTCATATGCGTGTGAAAGCTGGACAATGAATAAGGATGACTGAAGAAGAGTGGATGCTTTTGAGTTGTAGTGTTGGAGAAGAATGCTAAGAGTACCATACACTGCTAAATGGACTAAGAGATCTGTCCTGGAAGAAGTGCAGCCAGAATGCTCCTTGGAAGCAAGAATGGCCAGACTTCATCTCCCCTCCTTTGGTCATGTTGTCAGGAGGAACCATTCCCTGGAGAAGTATATCATGCCTAGTAAAGTGGAGGGTCAATGAAAAAGGAGAAGGCTCTCAAGAAGATGGATTGACACAGTGGCTACAACGATGGGTTCAGGTATAGCAAGGATTGTGAGGCTGGCACAGGACCAGGCAATGTTTTGTTCTCCTGTCCATAAGGTTGCTATGAGTCAGAGATGATTCGATGGCACCTAACAACAACAACAACAATTGTTAAATAAAGTTTGCAAGTCACATTATATACTATTATGGGGTTATTCAAAAAAGAATGGGTTAGAGTTATACAAGATGAATAGGAATGATTTCCATTAGATAGTTTTGAAGGAGGATAAAACAAAATTTAAAAGTGTAAATATGATTCTAATTTAGAAAATAAAGTCTAGTTTCAAAAACTATATTTATGTATTTGGACATTTAGGCTCATCTATTCATCTATTGTTGTTGTTGTTGTTAGGTGCCATCAAGTTGTTTCTGACTCATAGTGATCCCACGCAAAGCAGAACGAAACACTGCCCAATCCCTCACCAGCTCCAAGATTCCTGCTATACTTGAGCCCATCATCGTAGCCACCATGCCAATCCATCTTGTTGAAGGCTTCCCCCTCTTTTGTCGACCCTCCAGCCTACCAAGCATGACATCCTTCTCCAAGGAATGGTCCCTTCTGATAACATGACCAAAATAGGTGAGACAAAGTCTGGCCATTCTCACTTCCAAGGAGCATTTTGGGTGCACTTCCTCCAGGACAGATCTGTTAGTTCTTTTAGCAGTCCATGGTACTTTCAGCATTCTTCGCCA
>NW_006921835.1:2049137-2075085 GCF_000298275.1 Orycteropus afer afer
GTAATCCATACTGCAGACTGTATTCTTCAACCTTCATCAGTAGGTGCCTTAAATCATCCTCACTTTCAGCAAGCAAAGTTGTATCGTCTGCATATCTCAGGTTGTTAATGATTCTTCCTCTAATCCTGATGCCACATTTTTCTTCATACAGTCCAGCTTCTCGGATTATTTGCTCAGCATATAGATTGAATAAGTATGGGAAAGGATAAAACCCTGATGCACGCCCTTCCTGATTTTAAACCATGTAGCGTCCCCTTGTTCTGGTCGAACGACAGCCTCCTGGTCAAGGTGCAAGTTCCTCATGAGTACAATCAAATGTTCAGGAATTCCCATTCTTCTATCCAATGTTATCCATATTAATCTATTAGGATCTATTATTATATGAAAGGAACTCTGGTGCCATAGTGTCTAAAGCATTTGACTGCTAACCAGAAGGCTGGCAGTTCAAACCCACAACCCACTCTACAGAAGGAAGACTCGGTGATCTACTTCTGTAAAGATTTACCTCTTCAGAAGCCCAAAGGGGATCGCTATGAGTTGGAATTGACTCGATGGCAGTGAGTTGAGTTGTTGTTTCTATTATTATATGAGATAAGAAGAGCATGCATAAGGAGAAGACAGACAGCTAGTAACGACAGAGAAAAAAGTGGTAGAGAGATGAGAAAGCTCAAGGGCAACTTCAACTTCAGACTCATTTGCCCATATTCCAGGTTAATGTCAATGGCACCCTCACAGTTGTAAAATGAAGGCTCTGATATGCATCAAATGAATTCCTGTGCAGAGAAAATCATGAACTGCATAATGATTATGTTCAGCAGGAAAATCTTTCTAGGTCATGCAACAGTCTATCATGGGCTAGAGAAGGTAGAAGGCAGTGGCGGGTGCATCATTTTTTAAAATTTATTTTTTTAAGTTTTTGTTATTTAAAAAAATATAAAGAACACATTTGCCAGTTCAATATTTTTCACATGCACAATTCCATAATGTCTATTACATCAATCATATTCTAGAGCCATCACCAATATCTGTTGGCAAATTTTCCATGTCCATAAACAAAAAAAACCTATGTTACCTAAGCAATGATTCTCTTTTTTCCCCATCCCTCCCAGCCCAGTAACCACTCTTAAACTCTAATCTCTGTATCTTTGCATATTCAAGATAGTTCATGTTAATGAAACCATACAGTATGAGTAACTAATTTCAGACAGCATAATGTTTTCCAGGTTCATCCATATCGTGACATACATAGGAATACATTTCTCTTTATGACAAATTGTTGTTGTTGCTGTTGTTATGTGCCATCAAGTCTGACCTGTCTCATAGCGACCCCTCCTTGGTTTTCCAAGGCAGTATCACTACGGAAGTAGATTGCCCCATCTTCTTTCCGAGGAGTGGCTGGTGGGTTTGAACTGCCAGACTTCTGGTTAGCATTCAAGTGCCTTAGGCACTACACTACCAGAGCTCCCTGTGACAGAGTAGTAGTCCATTTTATGTATGTACCACAATATGTTTATCCATTCATCTGTTGATGAACATTTGGGTTCTTTTTACGTTTTGACTATTGTGACTAGTGCTGCAATGAACATTGCTGTACACATGTCTACTTGTATTACTGCTTTCATGTTTCTTGGGTATATAAGTTCAAGAGAAATATCTGAGACCTATTGTAGCTTTGTATTTAACATTGAGAGTATTTTCAAAACATTGTATTTTCATAACATTGTCCACTGTTGGTGTACCATTTTACATTCCCATTAGCAAAGGATGATCATTCTAATCTCTCTACATCCTTGACAAAACTTGTTATTTTCAGTTTTTATCATAACTATTTTAATCTTAGCCATTTTAGTAGGAGAGAAGTGATATGTTATTGTGGTTTTGATTTATGTCTCCCTAATGGTTAGTGACAATTTGTATCTTTTCATGTGTTTCTTGGCTACTTGTATATGCTCTTTGACGAAATGTCTCTTTAGGTTCCTTTGCCCAATTTTCTATTGAGTTGTTAATCTTTTTCTTGTTAAGTTGTTGGACTTCTTTATGTATTTTAGATATTAGAATATATTATCTTTTTTATTCTTGTTTTATATTATAATCATCAGTTGTCATAATGCTTTGTAGGAAGATAATTCCAAAGTTTTCATTTAATTTGAGCTTCTTAAAGAGTCTAGGAGTATCAGCCATACAGAGAAAAATTAACTGTGATATAGCATACTACATCATCAATTTTTAAAAATCTACTATGGGAGCCCAGAAGAAACTGGCTTTCAGTGGGGACTTAGAAAAAGGAATAATTTTTTTAGATAAGCCTTGAGATATTAATATGTTTTCTAAATATGGAGAGTAATTGGACATTAAAGCAGTTGGACATTGATATATATATCAATTTGTGTTCTCCAAAGCGGATTCTGAGACAAGAATGCAAATACTCAATGACACAACAAGAAGTCTACTTGGCAGTGTATCAGTAGAGGAGTGGGTAAGTAATTCAGGGAAGGGAAAGCAGTCACTGAGATTGTATTATGAAAGTCAGCAACCAGTGTGGGCAACTGGGCAGCTGGAACTTAATCTCATGGCAAAAAAAATGTGGGAAATGGTATAAAATACTTTCCTCAGAATTATCCCACCCAAAGGGTAGGATTTGCAATATTAACTGTAGTTTCCAAATGACATTATTTGAAGTCTGTTCCTGGGGAGTATTAATTCTCTGGCTCTACCAACTTTCTGGAATGCACTAGCAACACAAGATTTCATTATATCAGAAGGAAATGTTTTCTCATTCAGAGAAATAATATTAACAGGCAGAGCATATTGAAATAGTTAAGCTCTGATGGATAAGGTGGAGCACTTACAGAACCTGATACAATCTTGAAGATGATACTATAGAGTTCAAACTTTATTCTATAAGTTACAGAAAATGAGCAAGGTTTCTTAAATAAAGGAAATTTCATAATCACAGGTGTCATAAAAACTCTTCTGACAGCATAATAGAGGTTAAACTTTGCTGGACATTTAGATGAAAGATGAGGAGGGCTTGAAATATGGCAATTGGAAGTGGGAGAGGAATGGATGAATACGAGAAAGATCTCATTAGTTAAATCTATAGACTTGTAAAATCATCAGATGTGTGAAGATAGAGAATAATCAAACCAGGAAATTGTTGTTGTTAGATACCTTTGAGCTGGCTATGATTCATAGTGACCCTATATGCAATAGAGGAAAACACTGCCCAATCCTGCACCATCCTCACAGTCTTCACTATGCTTGAACCCATGGTCACAGAGACTGTGTCAACCCATCTCATTGAGGGTTTCCCCTTTTTCACTGACTCTCTGCTTTATAAAGCATGGCATCCTTCTCCAAGGACTAGTCTCTTCTGACAACATGACCAAAATACATGTGACAAAGTCTGCCCATTCTTGCCTCTAGGGACCATTCTGGATGGACTTCTTCCAGGACAGATTTGTTCATTCTTTTGGTAGTCCATGGTATTTTCATTGTTCTTTGCCAACACCAAAATTCAAATGGATCATTTCTTCTGTGGTCTTACTTATTCATTGTCCAGCATTCATATGAGGCAATTCAGAATACCATGGCTTCATTCAGACACACCTTAGTCTTCAAAGTATATCTTTGCTCTTTAGCACTTTAAAGAGTTCTTTTGCAATAGATTTGCCCATTTCAATACAGTGTCTGATTTTTTGACTACTGTAATGTAGTGCGTAAGGCACTTGATTGGTAACCAGAAGGCTGTCAGTTCAAACCCAACAGCCACTCCCCAGGAGGAAGGTTGGGCAATCTACTTCCACAGTGATACTGCCTCAGAAACCCAAGGAGGGGGTTCTATGGGTCAGATCTGACTCCACGGCAATGGTTTCATTGCATTGCATTACATTCCTTCCATTAGTGTTGACTGTGGAACCAATATATGAAATCTTTGACAACTTCACTCTTTTCTCCATTTATTGTGATGCTGCTTATTGGGCCAATTGTGAGGATTTTCATTTTCTTTATGTTGAGGTATAATATATACTGCAGTATGTAGTCTTTAATCTTCATCAGTAAGCGCTTCAAGTCATCTTCACTTTCAGCAAGCAAAGTCGTGTCATTTGCACATCACAGGTTGTTAAAGAGTCTTTCTCCAAACCTGATGCCATGTTCTTCTTCATGAAGTTCAGCTTCTCAGATTATTTGCTCAGCATATAGATTGAATTAGTAAGGTAAAAGAATACAACCCTGGCATACAGCTTTACTAATTTTAAACTATCCAGTATCCCTTTTTTCTGTTTGAATGATAGCCTCTTGGTGTACATACAGGTTCCTCACGAGCATTATCAAGTGTTCTGGCAATCTTATTCTTCACAGAGGAGCTCTGGTAGCATAGTGCCTAAGGCACTTGACTGCTAACCAGAAGGCTGGTGGTTCAAATCCACCAGCTACTCCTCAGAAGGAAGATGGGGCAATCTACTTCCATAGTGATACTGCCTCGGAAACCCAAGGAGGGGTCACTATGAGTCGGATCCGACTTGACGGCACATAACAACAACAACAATTCTTCACAGGGTTATACATAATTTACTATGATCCACACAGTCAAATGCCCATGCAAAGTCAATGAAACACAGGTAAACTTCTTTCTGGTATTTGCTTTCAGCCAAGCTCCATCTGACACAAGCAACGTATTCCTCCTT
This sequence comes from Orycteropus afer afer, assembly GCF_000298275.1. NCBI lineage: Eukaryota > Metazoa > Chordata > Mammalia > Tubulidentata > Orycteropodidae > Orycteropus > Orycteropus afer. The sequence goes on from NW_006921835.1 coordinate 2,053,826, forward strand.
CCACATCCTTTTCTGAGCCCATCTTGAATTTCTGGAAGTTCCCTGTCAATATACTGTTGCAACCATTTTAAAAAAATTATTTTCAGGAAAATATTTCTTGTGTTTGATATTAATGATATTGTTTAATTTCTGAATTCTTCTGAATCACCTTTCTTTGGAATGGACATAAATATGGATGTCTTCCAGTTGGTGGCCAATTTTGTCTTCCAGTTTTCTGGAGCATTGCATCCATTTGTTGCAACATTTAATGACTATTCCACCAATTCCTGGAGATTTGTTTGTCACCAATTCCTTCGGTGCAACTTAGATTTCTTCCTTCAATACCATTTGTTCTTGATCACATGCTATCATATGCTACCTCCTGAAATGGTTGACCATGGACTAATTAATTCTTCTTGGTAAAAGTGACTCTGTGTATTCTTACATCTTCTTTTAATGCTTCCTGCATTGTTCAATATTCTGCACTTAGAAATCTTTAATATTGCAACTCAATGCTTGAATTTTTTCTTTAGTTCTTTCAGTATGAGAAATGCTAACCATATTCTTCCCTTTTGGTTTTCCAATTCAAGGTCTTTGCACATTTCAATATAATAGTTTACTTTGCCTTCTCCAGCTGCCTTTTGAAATCTCTGTTCAACTCTTTTTTTCCATTTCTTCCATTCACTTTACCTACTCTCCATTCAATAGCAATTTTCAGAGTCACTTGTAACATCCATTTTGGTCTTTTCTATGTTTCCCATGTTTTTAATATGGTTTGCTTTCTTCATGTATGATTTATTATTATTATTAAATATTTCAAACAGAAACAAATACTAGTACAATGAACACCCATGTGTCCATAACTTAGCTTCATAAAAAGTCAGCTAATGGCTATTCTTCTTTATCTATTTGTTAAATCCCTTTACCCATATAAAAACTGTCTCTTAATTATCCTTCCATTTTCCCTCCCTCCCTCCCCCTGCCATTCCTGTTAACAAACAAAGGAAACTTCCTTCCTTGTATAAACCCTTCCTTGATTTTCTACAATAACAGACTCATTCAATATTTGTCCTTCTGTGATCGACTTATTTCACTCAGCATAATGTTCTCAAAGTTCATCCACATTATGGGGTGATTCACTGATTCTTCATTATTCTTTAATGTTGCATAGTATCCCATTGTGTGTAATCACACCATAGTTTGGTTATCCATTCATCTGTTGATGGGCACTTAAGTTGTTTCCATCTCTTTACTATTATAAATAGTGCTGTGATGAATATGGATGTGCATGTAACTATTCATGTCCCAGATCTCGTCTGTTTAGGATATATATCTAGTAATGGTATTGCTGGATCAAATGATATTTCTTGATGTCATCCAAAAACTTGTTTGGTCTTTGATCATTGATGTTCAATGTGTCAAATCTATTCTTCAGATGATCTCTAAATTCAGGCGGGATAAAATCAAGGTTGTATTTTGACTCTTGTGGACTTGTTTTAATTTTCTTCAGCTTCAATTTAAATTTGCATATGAACAACTAATGGTCTGTTCCATAGCTCATCCTTAGCCTTGTTTTGACTGATGCTATTGAAATTCTCTGTCACCTCTTTTCACAGATGTAGTCCATTTGATTCTTGTGTATTTCATCGGGCAAGGTCCACATATTTGTCACTGTTTATACTCTTGAAAAAGTATTTGCAATGAATAAGTAGTTGATCTTGTAAAATTCTATCATGTGATCAGTCATCATTTCTATCATCAAGGCCATATCTTCCAACTTCCAATGTTTCTTCTTGTTTAAAAATTTTGCATTGCAATAACCAGTAATTATCAGTGCATCTTTATTTCATGTTTGGTCAGTTTAAGACTTCAGAAGTTGGTAAAAGTCTTCAATTTCTTCCTTTGGCTTTAATAATTGGTGTGGAAATTTGAACAGTAGTTATTCTAACTGGTCTTTTTGTCAGCATATAGATATTATCCTATCACTGAAAACATTTGTACTGCAGGATAGATCTTGAAATGTTCTTTTTGATGATGAATGCAACCTCATTCTTCTTCAAATTGTTATTCCCAGAATAGTAAATCATGTGATAATAAGATTCAAAATGGCCAGTCCCAGTTATTTGCAGCTCACTAATGCCTAGAATATTGATCTTTCCATTTCATTTTTGACAACTTCCAATTTCCTAGATTCATACTTTGTACATTCCACATTGCAATTATTAATCGATGCTTGCAGCTGTTTCTTCTCATTTTAAGTCATGCCAATCAGCAGAAAGCTTTATTCCATCCATGCCATTAAGGTCAACTTTACTTCAAGGAGGCAGCTTTTCCCAGCACCTTACAACCTGAAGGGCTCATCTTCAAGAATTATATCAAACAATGTTTCACTGCTGTTCATAAGGTTTCAGTACCCACCTTTCTCAGAAGTGGATGGTCCCATCCTTTTTCCCAGTCTTTCTTAGTCTGGAAACTCTGCTGAAATCTGTCAACCTTGTGTGACCCTAATGGTATTTTACATATTAGTGGAATAGCTTTCAGTATCACAGCAATACTCAGACCATCACAGAATGAGAAACTGACAGGTGAGTGGTGAAAAAGGTAAATAGTATTTGTAATTATGAAAGCACTTCATCATCTAGAGAATTCAGGAGGTAAGTCTCATTTGGAGGGAAGATATAAAGTGTGATTTGGAATGTATTTCTAGACTTGGATGTTCCCATAGAATATTCTGGTAGATATGTCCTGTAAGCAATTAAGAAGTTATAGATGGAATTCAAGAAATAATTTGGAGCTCCAGAAAGAGATGATATTTAAAGTCTCAGGGTTGTAAGAACAAAGATATACCTGATTTTCCACCTTGATTTGATGTATCTTGATTGTGGTTTCCAACAAATTAAAACAGATAAAATAGAGACACTACAAGATCTAATGCAGGAAGATTGGGAATTGAATCTAGACTTTGATATCAATAACCTTGGACATTGGTAGTGAGAAAATCTCAAAAGGAAGATACTAGACTTTTTGATAATAAAGGCTAGCAAATTTGTGCTGGTGCTAGCAAGTTTCCTAGGGAGTAAAAATAAAAGATCATGTTGGTGTCACATTTTTGTAAAACAGGTCATATTTTTAAATAAACAAATACATAAAATATCATGATATGGCAAATTGACATAAACAGGGAAGACAGATTATTAGCGGCAGGTTAGATGGCATGGTTTTGCCCAAATTATCTAAATCTCCAAATGTAAATTGCAATGACAAAATAAAGTGCCAAAAAACTTTTAAATCATAGCTCTAAAATTTAGCAAATTCAGGTGATATAAAACTTTCTATTCTATACCTTATGGTGTAGTGTATATGTATTTTTTTTTTTTTTTAGTGATATGGATTAGATTTATGTATTTTACATCTTAGAAGGAAATTATCCCTATGAAATTTAGAGAAATTTTGCACAGATTTGACATAGATGGAGAGCCCTGTACTCCACAAATGAAAGAGTCAGAGCTCTTAAATTGCACTATGTAAACTGAAGAGCCTAATTAAATAACAGATCCATCCTTCTTCCTGTTTTCAAATAAATTGAAGAATACAAATAAAATGCTGACCTGGAAAAACTGTTGTAAACACATATTTCCTGAAGAAACATGAAATTTAATTATTATTATGTGAAACTTACATACAAAATGTGACCAGTAATATTTTTCATGAGTGAACAGGATGGTAATTTTGAGATGGAGTAATATATTTTCAGAAATTAAAAAAAAAAAAAAAAAGAAAGAAAGTAGCAATGCTATGATAGGTGGCTTCCCATTGGAACTATTTGTCTATGTCTATTTGATATGTAATAAGATAGGCACAGACAAAGCACAGACTCATTTACAAGAAGTAGTCTTACAACCTAGACAAAGATCTACTGAGTAAATATATGCATTAAAAATGTAAGTTCAAAGGACCCTTTTTATATTAACTGGCATTCATATCCTCTAAGATCCAATCTGCTCAGCAGACTTCAACCATGTTCTTACATGGCAACAGTAAAGGACTACAATTAAAAACATTTTAAATTTGACTTTGCAAAATGTTTAATGCTTTTCCAGAGGAAATAATGTGTGTCTTTTACAACAGTCCATTCTTCATTTTCTCCTAAATTAGCTGCATAATATGTGAGCAAATTTCCATGCCTAGTTAGAGCTCATTATTCAGTGAAGTCTCTGGGAATTACGGTTTTTTTTTAAATCATTTCTTTTTCTCCTTTGCCCTTTAAACAGCTTTCTAATTTAAACAGTCCCAAGGAACAGTGATATCATTGTATCCATTAATTCCTACTTGTATTTGATGAAATGGCAAGGAAGTGTGCATTTTTCACTTTGACCATTTATGCATGTATACATTTTAACATATATTTATTATTGTAAAAAAGATACATAGCTTGGCAATTGCAAACTTGCAAATATAATATGTGCAAATTATGATTCAGAGAGGATTAAATATGGAATAAATAGCCAACAAGGGTGGGGGAAAGGCTGAATAAAATGAAGTCTTAAATTGTCAATCTGTTACTTAAATATTTTAAGTTTCTTTCTCTAAGATGATCATTTTCCAGATTAGATATAAAGATATTTTAAGCATTGTGTGAAGCTGCTATATCAATACTGTTAGCAACTTCAGTTTGTGTCCATATCAAATCATAATGTGATGCTAATGAATTAATAAATAGAAGTCTTTTGTCTTGTTCATTTTTGTGTCCAGGATTTCCAGGTGCAATACTGACAATTAAGGAATTTATATGGACATATATGTTTGATCTAAAACTTAGTATCTGCATATGATTTGGTATGGTACTACTTGTTTGCAAGATGTACTACTTGCTTGCAACAGGTGAGTAGTCAAAATTAAAATAATTATGTTTTAACTAGATTCAATTTGGATAATGAAATCTTATGTAGCAGAAAAAAAAAAATATAGAGAGAAATCTGAAGAGATGAGGAATCTTGGGGCTCTCTCAACTCATAGCGACTCCTCCTTGGGTTTCCGAGGAATTATCTCTATGAAAGTAGATTGCTAGTCTTCCTTCTGAGGAGTGGCAGGTGGATTTTAACTACCAGCCTTCTGGTTAGCATGAATTGAATGAGCATAGCAAAAGTATATGGAATTGGTCTTAATAAAACAAGACTAAAAACCACTGCCATAGAGTCAATTCTGACTCATAGAAACCCCCACTGGGTTTCCAAGGTAGTAAATCTTTACAGAAGTACATTGCCCCATCTTCCTTCCATAGAGGGGCTGGGGGGTATGAACCACCAACTTTCTGGTTAGCAGTCAAATGACCTAGGCACTGAAAAGAATAATTTGCCTTATTCTAAATATATGTCTATGAATTGCTGTTAGTATTAATCACAATGAGGGAAAAAAAAATATGAGTTTAAGTTTATGATTGGTTTAGAATAAAATTTGGGATTTGGCATTTACCAATTTGTAGGATTTAAAATCTAAAAGTTTACTCCCCTTGTCAGAAACTGGAGTATCACCTAACTCACCAGACTGATGAAATGAATTAGAATAAGTTTATATGAAAAGTAAGGGTTAATGTATTTAGCACATTTCTCATATCAAAGGCTGCAATTAAGCATATAAATTAATTCATCAACTCTTGTTGTATTGATAAAACACAAAAAGTAGTCATCTGAAAAAAGCCCTATTCCTCTGAGGGTGCCATGTCATATGAACATGTGCCATTTACTCTAAACAGGAGATCAGTTTAGGTTCTTAAATTCAATTTCTAAGATATTTGTTGACTTCTTAAAATAAATATAATGGTCATTGGGTGAAATAATCCAGAAAATTATATAGTTAGAGAAAACACTGTCCACAGACAAAGCTACCTTTACTTCTGACACCAAACGCAAGTTCAAGGGGGTTCTAAGACCAATCTCAATAATTCACTGAAAGCTATTATACTCATGTTTACAATTCATTACAGTGAAAGGATACTGATTAAAATCAGCAGCACATAGGGCTTAGTCTTGGAAAAGAACCAAAAGGAGAATTGTTGTCCCCTTCTCAGGGAGTCATGGATGCATCCCTTTCCTGGTACTGATGAATGACAACAGGCATGATGTAATACCAACCAAGGAAGCTCTCCCAAGGCTTTCTTCCCAGATGTTTTACTGGAGGTTGATCATACAGCACCTACATGGCTAACTTTACTTTCCAGCCATTCTGGATGGAAGAATTACACCATGGGTATGTGGTACTTCTGGAGAGAGAGTGATACTGTAGTCCCAAAGACCTCAACATAAATCACATTATTAGATGGGCCAAAGTCCCAGGCAGAGAAAGCTAATCCTATGAGACATTACATTTCAAGTGCTTAGAGGTGATCTCCCAAAAGCTGAGAGCAAAGAGCAGTGCTCTCTTTGGGCAATTTTAAGTCTTCTCCACACATTGTGATACATTGCAACTATGTAACAATGGGTAATTTAACATCACTGCTGAAATACCAGACTCAAGCTTAAAGATTACTGTGATGAGTCTCTAATATCACTGCTTTAAAATCATGAGAAACTTATAATGAGAAATGAAGACAACGAGATTGAAAAGAAGGTCAAAATGAACTTTTACCTCCATGGCACTCCATCTTGTTGAATATCATTGACTCTCTCCTTCTGCTAACTAATTCAAGAAAGAGTATACATATGGATCTTCTTTTTATTCACTTTGAGATATGTTCAGCTATATTGATCCCTTGATGTTTGAAAAACACTGTTCCTCGAATTACTTATTATTTCATGTCAGTACTTCATTTGCAAACCATGGTTACCTTAGCAACTTGCCAACAGGCTTCAACTCAGAAAACTTGCCTTTCCTGGAGAGAATCTTCAGTCAATGGATCCCATAGCTCTTCTGAAAGAATGTATAAAAACTTAATTTCTGATTAGATAATTTATAAAGTAGCTTAGATATTTTAATTACCTTATTACATATATTTATCAGAAAACTAATAATTATTTTTATAATTCGTAATAACAATATCTACCATTTCCTACATACTATTATCTCATTTATTTATTTAATAACCCTAAGCTGTATTCAGTATTACTTTCCCCATTTATCAGATGACAAACTTAAATATTTAACAATCAGAGCTCTAGCGGGGAAGGGGAGTAGGGTTCTTAAAAGTGGGAGAGCAGCCACAATCTAAGGTGAAACTATTACTCTCTTCCTGTCTGAAGCAAAGTGGAGTGAAGAGAGTCAAAGCCTCATGGAAACAAGTAGTCTAAAGGATTAATGGGCCACACAAACCGCAGCTTCCACAACCCTGAGACTATTAAGAACTAGATAGTGCCATGCTACCACTGCTGACTACTCTGAAAAGAGGAGGTCTTGAGTACAGTGGGAGAAAAATGTAGGAAAAAAAATTAAAAAGACCAGGTTTACTGGTCTCATAGAGATTGGTGGACTCCCCAAGACTGTGGCCCTTAGACATTCTTCAAGGCTGGAACTGAATTCACCCTCTTGGCTTAACTTTCAGCCAAACAATAGACAGGCCTATAAGGTGAAATAGCATCAGAGAGGTACAATAAACCATAAGGGATTTTTTTTTTTTAAAAAGCAGCATTTTTCCAGGGATCAAGGCAGAAGGCAAAGAAGTAAAGAATAACAAATGGTTAAATTTTACTTGCAATATTAACATTTTCCTCATCAGTTTCTTAACTAACCAAACAATAAATCAAGCCCTGGTAGGTAGTGTTTGCCAAGTTCCATGGTGGAAATACTCCCTCCATGTAAGCTCCAAGCTACCAATATGATGTCATTGAATGCTCAATGGGGAAAAAATGCACAGTAGCCCACTGTTGCATTGCATTTCTTATACAGAAAGTTGTAATATTATATAATAGAAGCTCTCGTGGCCTAGTGCCTAAGGCATTTGACTGCTAACCAGAAGGCTGGTGGTTCAAACTCACCAGCCAGTCCTCAGAAGGAAGATTGGACAATCTGCTTCCATAGAGATGACGCCTTGGAAACCCAAGGAGGGGTTGTTATGAGTCAGATCTGATTTGATTGCAGTGGGTTGGGTAGGTTGATATAGAGATATAATAGGCATAAGTAACATCAAGAGCATAGATAATAGCAAAATGTAGTAAAATAATAAATAAAAAGTGATGAATTTTGAGTATTTATTACCTTTGCTTTTAAGATAATGTGATAATTTTAAGTTTATGCAATTTAATTTAATAATAGCTGTATTTATCAATTGTTTTGAAAGGTTCCAGAAAATTTAAAACTTGACTCTTGATGTAGGTATTGTACAAGCTATCTCCAGCCTACCACTAGGCTAGCGGCTTGCCCAAGGTCACACTGCTGCTGTGAACTGAAATACTTAGATGCGACAGAGAAGAAAATCACAGAAATATGGGCACAGGGCCTGATTAGAAGTTCAGAGGAAGATTTTTCTGTTAAAATACTGATTAGTCATGTTTAACTCAGGCTTCTTTGGCATACTTCTCCTGCTTCTAACATCTCTGGTTATCTCCTGCTCAATACTTATTTTCATAGTAATTTTCTGGTATAAATGTTTCCTTTACTTATTCAATCTCAGCTGGTGACCTAGAACAACTTCCATAGCTGGCCTGTAAGTTTTTCTTCTCAGCTTTGTCCCTGACACCTACCTTTCTCCAGACTGAGTCTCAGTTAAGGTTGACCATTCCCTTTGTCTTTATCTGTGCTATTTCTATCACAGTTCCTTCAGTGGTCCGCCTTCATAGGTGCTTTAGCAGAGAAAAAGATGCCCTTCGAGAGGCATAGACAAAAGGAGTTAGAACTTTAACTCTCTGAACCCAACTACCGTCAGCTGCCTGAAGACAAGCCTTAGCAGTCAACACTTAGGTGGAGGAGGTGAAACTGTTTTTGGCACCTCTTTATTCCCTTTTCCTTATCTTCTCAAGTAGTCTTAAGTAAGCTGTCTCCTCTATTCTATTTAATTTCCTCAGCCTGGAATATTCTTCTCTGTCACTATCCCTTAAGGTCCAGCTGACATGCACATACTTGATCAAACTTTCCTCTCTGTCCTCTGACTCAGTGTTAATTTATTATTTTTTTGCCTACCTATTGATCACAGCTTCATTCTAATCGACAATAATCCCTTTCATGGGAAATTTATGAAGTGATTTTATGCATTAGGCACTAAGGTATCCTTCATAAATTAAAACTACTCTTTGACCCAGCAGATATGCCTTTTGAGACAAAAACATTGGGAACATAATTGCAATAATATAAATACTTCAGAAGAGGAAATTGATTTGGAAGGAGAGGTAATAAACTTGGTTTCCGCTAATCAAATCTCATAGCATATATAATCACATAGTTTACTTGTGCTTATAAACAATTTTCACATCAGTTAAAATATAACGGAACATTAATGTTACCATCAGAAGAAATAAGTCTTATTTTCAGCCATTTTACTTCTTTGTAATGCATCAGTGGCATTATTTTCAAATATTATGAGCATAAATTAAGTAGGAGACCCTATCTGAATTGGAAATATCCCAAAGGAATCATATTTGGAGTCAACAAACTTTTATGGAGCATTTACTATGTGTGGGGTACTAGGCTAAAGATTTTCAGAATGACATTTAATTCTCACTACAACCTCCTATTTTATGGACGAGAGAACAAAGTTATCTTATAAATTAATTCTACAGCTCCTAAGAGCTTGACCATGACAACTGGGGAAAAGAACACAAATACCAGTGTCCTACTTATGTAAGACAGAATTGAATGCAATGCCATTAATTCATTGTTGTCCTAGTCAAATACAGAAAGTCATTCACATGTACTAATAATATCATGCTGTCCATAGGGATGTTTCAATTGTTGATTCTAAAAGGGCAGCATGTGTTTGTTGTCATTGTTGTTAATGTTACTTTTTAAGACAGATGATATGTATTTTCCTCTTTTTTTGTTGTTGTTTTGTTTTGTTTGTTTATTTTCTTTTAGAGAACGAGAAGCACTGTGGGCATGAGTTAATATAGTTGAAATACCAATATTTGCCTTGAAATGTACATGTCATTCCAATTCAACCTTACATGCTCATGAAATTGAAAGCAGAAGATTCTAGCATGTGGCAATGCTTAGGTTTTAGTCCTCTCTAGTTTTGTAATTGTTTGTTTTTCTTGGCTCTATGAATTCTTTATGACTCAGAATATCACAAATGCACCAACAGTTACAGTACATAAAAGACCCTCCATCAAGTGCCATCCGTGGGGAGAACGCCATTGGAGACCAAAGGAGCAGGCTGACCTTTCCCAGCACATGCACTCCATACAGACACTTCCCACAGGAAGTAAGAATTTCATAGTAGTGGTTTCAATATCACACAATGATCCTCATTTGTGAAATATCAGATGCTCTCAAAGTAAAATTTTGATGTGGTATCTAGTAGCCATTGATCTAAAATATTTCTCTCTTCAATTTGTATTTTTTATATTTAGCTATTTGCTATTTAAAAAATATGAACTTTAAAATCCAAATATTCATATGTCCTTCAACATTATCCCAGAAACTCATAGTGGAATATCATCCCTAAAATCTCCGTAAGGTTTTATCATGTTTTTGCTCCTAAAAGCCCTAAATATAGAGGTTTATACTCATGAGTATATATTTATATATAATAAATCGAATCCAGTATTCATGGGATATCTTTACACACTTTTATGAAATTTGCTAAATACTTAAAGGCGTTTAAAGAAACTTTAAAACCAATAGAGATATAAAACAAATCTCTGCCATGGAGCTGCAGTGTCAAAACAAAGAAATTTCTATTCTGGGTAGAATTGCACCTACCCAGAATAGTACCCAGGTACTTTAGAATATCTAATTATAGGTGGGGTATTTCTGGACAATCATAATCTGTAAGTTGTTTTGAATTTTCAGCCAGAAATGAAGATATAAATATATAACATATACAAAAAAAATAAGTTATTTTCCTGGTATCTTACGTCATCAGAAAACAGCAGGGAAGATTTTTAAAGGATTTTTCATATCTTGTTATCTCTGATTCCATGATTTTCTTTAAAAGAGATTGAAAAAGACTAGAATTCATTATAAGCCTTTAATTACCATTTTCTCTGCAAAATAGATGTTTATGTGCAGGCTTCAGAATAGCTACCATTCATTTGAGGGAGATCTTGTACTGCCGAAGTTTAAATAAATAGCAATGTTTTACTAAGTTTGCAAAGACATAATTAGTCCTAGAGGCACAATATTTTTAAGCTTCAAACACTTGTTTTCCAGCTGTACTATTTGGATCTGTAGTTTCAGAAGCAGTATAGCCATCTCATTGAAGTCCTAGCTTTTCATGACTGACAAGCACTTTCACTATGTGTGTTCTCATAGAAACAATACACCGCCACTTCTTCGAGAGAAGCATCTGCTACTTTTTTTTTTTTTTTTTTAGTTCAGTATTGCATGTAAACACTTCAAAATGGGCTCTACTGGGGCCCAGGAGCACTAATTTGTGTTTGTTTTATCATTCAGTTATATAAAAGAAATGAAATGACTGGAAAATTCACAGGTGGGAAGAAATGATGGTTTAAACAGATCTTTCCTACAACACTCTGCAACAATCTACAGAAGAACATAGTATTCATTTCACTTTTTCTGAACGATACCCTAGTGAACCACATTTTGAAATATTCCAAAGTTCTTGCTTTTAAGTGTCAGCTTTTTTTTAACTTCTTTTGTCTATATAAGAAATTATAAAAATATTGTTATTTATAAAATAAAATATAAATATAAAAAATATCTACATTACAGAACTTTGAAAGACAATAAATTGTCTTACTGCAGTTAGTTTAGTCAGTAAATTGATAGGATTAATGATACCCAAGGTACTGGCCAAAGCACTGGTGTTGACCATCCTCTAAACCAGTGGATTATGTTCTGAATCCTGAAAATTATATGCACTTAACCACATTCACCTAAAACCATAAGGACTGTAATTGTTCCTACAAAGAATTACAATGTATCACTTGGTTGAAATCCATCACTGTCACTTAAGGTGGAAAAAACAAGGACAGAAAGATAGATGATAAATAGATCGATCGATCGATAGATAGATAAAATGACAGAGAAAAAGAGAGACATGGATGCATAAGGTAGATAATATTCCTTTGTATATGGCATCAGGCCCCTTTCTTCTCATTCCCATTTTTTGTGCTGTTACTAATAATGTTTCAACATGAAATTAGTGGAACCTACTTTTGCCATTCAGATCTTATCCATATTTAAAAATGAAGTAACAATATTTCCTTCATGAAGCTTCCCCTGTTTCCCTTAAATGGAGGTAACTTACTTCCTCACTTGACTTGAACTTTTGAGAAAAAGTGTCATGTCTTTTTATCTTTATATCTCTTGACACATAGTAGATACTCAAAGACTATAGATATAATAAATCATTCTATCCCTACCCTACACTGAGAAAAAATAAAAAGAAATGTTATAAGATCTCACACAGTTATGAGTCACAATTTAATTATCGTATCTCTATTAAAATGCTTTTCAAAATATATTATAGGTCTGACTCTCAGTAACAGAAGGGTCACCTCTCTGATTCATGACATTAAATGGTAGTGAAGGAATAAAAAAAATATATATCAATACAGAGCCATAAAGAGAATGGCAAAGAAGAGACAAGCAGACAGAAATCAAATGGAAGAGTGGTGCCTGATTAAGCAAAGTCAGAGAAGCTTCACTTCAGCTATGAAGACTAACGGTTGAAAAATATGTGCACTGAGATCTAGAGCTAAGGCAATGGCAATATTTTAAGTGTCTGGGCAGTCTCTAGATTACAAAAGTCCTACTCACCTACAACCCATAGTTACAAACCAACCCCTGTAAAGCCTGTTATATTACAGATTTGAGGTACATAAAATCGTTTGAGGATCTTTGGTGGTGCAGTGGTTAAAGCATTGATCTGCTAAACTAAAGATCAGCAGTTTTAACCCACTAGCTACCCCAGGGAAGAAAGATGAGACAGTCTGCTTCTGTAAAGATTTACAGCCTTGGAGACCATATGGTACAATCCTACTTTGTCCTATAGTGTCACTATGAGTCAGTATCAAATTTATGGCAGTTTTTTTTTTCTTTTATAAAGGTTCATGATAACAAATAGACACTACTTTGTGAAGTGCATCAAAACATTACTATTATGTTAAAGATGTTTTAGGGTATCTGGAAGTGTTTCTCTACTGTTTTTTATGCATAGATTGGTGCAGTATATAATACATACCAAAACAAACATTTGACTAATTGATGTTAAATATGAAAACCACAAACCATACTTGCTTTGACTTTACTACAAATTCAACTTAAAGGCAAACGAATGAACAGACCTTGTTCATTATCCAAGGACTGCTTGTATAAATCTAAATGCCTCAAGCAATGGAAAGCCATCAAAAAATTTTATGCTGACAGCAGTGTCATAATTAATTCCACGTTTAGCAAATACAAATGAAATCCTGGAAAATATTTGGAACTTATGTTAAAGACACAGGTTTACTATGCCTAGTATGCAAATTGTTGTTGTTGTTGTTGTTGTTATGTGCCGTCGAGTCGGCCCCGACTCATAGTGACCCCTCCTTGGGTTTCCGAGGCAGTATCACTACGGAAGTAGGATTGCCCAACCTTCCTTCCGAGGAGTGGCTGGTGGGTTTGAACCGCCAGCCTTCTGGTGAGCAGTCAAGTGCTTTAGCCACTACGCTACCAGAGCTAATACTGCAAATAGTTCTTATAAATCCATAAAAGCCAGTTGGTAAATAAGAAAAAATACAAATAACCAATTCACTATAAATAACTTAAAATGTCCAATGAATACAAAAAATAAAATTTCAAACAACAATAAGAAATTTTACTTGTAAAAATTCATAATTAAAAATTATTAATCTGTAAGCTAGAATACTAACAGCTATTAAAAGTTTTATCACTTAGCTTTACATAATGATATGGAAAGATACATTACTAATAGAAAATATGGGTTTCAAATTACTCTATATTGAATTATTCCACTTTTTGTATTAGTTATATATGCATTTATACAAGCGTATGTGTGTGTGTGTGTTTGTAGGGAATGAAAAGCTGGAAGATAACATTGGGTTATCTTTGCATGGGAAAACTACTTTTAAAATTAGAAAATTATAACTCTAGCCTCATTTAAAAAAATGCAGTATTAGCTATCAAAATTTTGAATACACTGAGTTCTGTTCCACTATTCCAAATGGTGGGGCATTAAGCAAAGTTTGATGTTTCCTGTCTTTAAAGAATAACTACTCTAGTTAAGAGAGAATAAATGAATACATTTAAAACTACTAAATGAATATGGCATGAGAAACCTAGAGAGTGAATAAGGAAGACAGAAGAATTGATGCCTTTGGGTTATGGTGTTGGTGAAGAGTGTTAAATATACCATGGACTTCCAGAAGAATGAATAAAACTGTTTGGGAAGAAGTGCAGCCAAAATGCTCCTCAGAAGCAAGGATGGCAAAACTCCATTTCATATACTTTAGTTACATCGTCAGATGGGACCAGTCCCTGGAGAAGAACACCATGCTTTGTAAAGTAGAGGGTCAGTGAAAAAAAGGAAAACCCATAACAAGATGGATTGACACAATGGCTGCAGCAATGGGCTCAAGCACAGCACAATTATGAGGTTGGCACAGGACCAGGCAGCATTTCGTTCTGTTGTACATAAGGTTGCTATGAGTCAAAACTGACTTGATGACACCTAACAACAATGACAACAACAAACCAGTACAAAACTATTACTAAGTAAAAAAAAAAAAATAAGAAGTATAAATTATACATTGTTGTTATTTATTTCACTGAAAAATACTGAGTCTCTGATTTCTACCAGTTTTTGTTAAGTCCTGGAAATATGAAATGTAAAATAGACCCCTGACCTTAAAACTCTCAAAAGGAAGATAGTATGCAGAAATGGGCAACGCATCAGAATATACACACTAATATAAGTAAGCTCCAGAGTGACTTACTTGTTTGGGTGGACTATAGGTAGTGAAAATGCTAAGCTCGGCACCTCCCTTTAACTTCTTCGAAGCAAAACTCTTCACAGGATCATGGCCTCCCCTGACACACATATATACACTCTCACCAAAATGAAAGTCCTCAAACTGTTGAAATTCATAAATTTCTCAAAGTAGACTATGTACTGCAACTTAGTCTACACTAGTAATACGGGTAATTATTCACCTACATCAGCTTCATAACAACAACAACAACAAACATCAAGCCCAATGCCATCAAATCAATTCCAATGCATAGCAATATTAGCTTCATATCTTGCCTTAATTCTCAATGGAATCAATATTCTAGAATGAAACATGGACACTATTTATTGTGCCCATTGAAATATCCCAAAATTCTGAGAAGGAAATAACACAATTTCAAAATGACAATAAGGTGAAATAGAATTGAACAAAGCATATTTGATAAAAGTTGAAAATATTGTTTTTAAGTGCCATCAATTAGGCTCTGACTCTCAGTGACCCTATGCATAACAGAATGCAACACTGCCTGGTCCTGCACCATCCTCACAATCATTGCCATACTTGAGCCTATTGTCACAATCAGTGTATCAATCCATCTTGTTGAATATTTAAATAAATGGCTTATTTTTTTCAACAATAAATAGTAGATTCTACGTTAAGAAATGAGCTAAGACCTTTTCATGTAGTATTTAATCATTACTAATATCATAACCAAGTACTCCGTAGTTTTACAAATAAATATATTGGAGCTTAACTAGGTGCTATTAAGGGAAAGATACATAAAATTTCTTCACTCAATGAGCTTAGTTTCTAACCAGTTACTTTCAATATTCCCTTTTACTTTCCTTTCCTATTGTTAGGATAATATCACCAAATGACTCAAACACAATTATTTGTGTGGAAATGGCTGAATAGATGTAGGTCACTCTGAGTTCATTAGACAAAAAGCATTTTATGTGTTTAAGATATTGTAATTATTAGGAATTGGTAAAACAAACTCTATGTCGTGCTTTTTGACTTCACTTTTCAAATGTAACCTTCCACAGTCCTTTTTATTCATTTCTTAAATGTGCTCATTTTTGTTAAAAGGAATTCAATACTTAGGTTATACTAGTTCTTTCAGACTTAAATTAGCATAAGATCATGCTTAAAGGGTTGTGGAAGTTAGAAGTAAGGGAAACATTGGCAGAAATTTGCTTTTGACCATGACAACAAAGATCCTGTGCACAGAGACGGAGCAGTTCAACGTAGACCTGCATAGCAGTGATTCTGACATGTTTTCATCTTGGCAGATGACATATTCCTTCTTAAACACATATTGTGAAGAGCGAGGAATCCATGTGGACTGATCATGGTTTATTACATTGTAATTTAATCTATAATTTTTGCACTAAGGGAAAGTTTAAACATAACAATACACATTGTTTTACAGCAAAGCACTTAAGATAACAACAGTAACAAGACAACTCATCTTTTCTCAAAGATCATTTGAATTTCCTCTTTATTAGCTCTTATCTGGAGATGTATAGTCATTATTTTATTTATATAAATATAATATTCCTGCATTTTC
The DNA here is from genome assembly GCF_000298275.1 of Orycteropus afer afer. Classification (NCBI taxonomy): domain Eukaryota; kingdom Metazoa; phylum Chordata; class Mammalia; order Tubulidentata; family Orycteropodidae; genus Orycteropus; species Orycteropus afer. Next base: position 2,070,437 of record NW_006921835.1, read on the forward strand.
CCATTTCATTGATGTCTATATATGCATTCTAAATTTGTCTTAGATGTTTTCGTATATATTTACAAGTTAAGTTCTTAGTCAAGTTTCACTAAAAAAAAATTCTGATAAAGAGACATCATAATTTTTCCAAGGACATTTAATGTAAAATCAGAATGTTGGGATATAACTACAACTCTAATACATTTAGAATGAACATATAAGCGGAGGAAAGTAGATAAAGCAGATAGCTGTAAGTGAAACACCATCTGTCAAAGAGATTCTGGCCCATGACAACTCCTTGTGAGTCAGAATAGAACTGTGTTCAGTAGGGTTCTCAATGGCAGATTTTCCAGACGTGAATCACCGGATCTTTCTTCCCAGGTGCCTCTGGGTGGACTCAAACCTCCAACCTTTAGTTAGCAACCAAGTGTGTTAACCATTTCAACCACCTAGAGGCCTAATTCAAATAGTTCCTCCAAAACAGTATCTAAGTTAAAGTTCTTAAGGAAGGGAACTTTAACCTAGAATAAATACAACTATTTCAGACCTATGGTTAAATTCAACCATACAATATGACAAAAGTCCTAAGATAGTGTGCAAAGGGCAAGTCAACTAAGAAATTCAATGACTCTGCACTGGGAAACAAAGCCTTATTAGAATGGATAATGGAATAAGATAGAAAGAAATCCAAAATATCATGAGGCTAAGAAAAGAGGAGAAGAAAATGAATGGATTTTGACAGAAAAAATAAAAGGAATGATGGGGCAGAAAGATGGGACAACTCAGAGAGGGAGTTGTCCTTAGGGTGAAAAAGAGAAATGTTGAATGGAATCAGATTTAGTTTAGTTTTTTTTGTTGTTGTTGTTCAAAGGTACATTTACATGTTAAGATTTTATTAATGTGGAGCTAATACACTCAAGATAGTTGCAGGTACCTTCAATATACTCAGAATGTTGAAGATATCAGAAAGTCTTGTATTTGGGAAACTTTTAAGTTTTGTTTAACCCAACATTTATTCCTAACTTAGAAACAGACAATCCTTTCTCATTTATGACTCATATATTTGGTAGCACCAACCTATCATAAATGACCCAATGAAATATGGTCTCATGCAGGGGAAACCTGCCAGGACTTCATGTAGACTAACACTCACCAAAAGAAGGCATCAGAGATTGCTTGTCTATGTGCTAATATCTCATACATACCTAATGTATTTTTTTAAGTTCCACTGTAAGTTATTATTAAATATGTTTTAATATGGGAGGATGTAATAAAAGAAGGAAGTAAGGAATGAACATGCATTACTTTGAAATAACTATCAACAGTGAAGACTCCATCTTGAGGCTTATTGGCAGAATTAAATGAGTTAAGATACGTAAAGTACTTAGAACAGAATCTAGAAATCAGTAAGTATTCTATAAATGTCATTTATAATTAAAATGTATTTGTGAGAAAGTTAGATGTTAGAGCTGATAGGGCTGGGAAACAAACTAGGTAAGGTTTCAAAAGTAAACACTGTCTGTGATAGTTATGTTGTGTGCAACTAGACTGGGCCATGATTCTAAGCTATTTAGCAGGTATGATGTAGTCTTCCCCCATGATGAGATCTGTTGTAATATAATCATTTGCATGATGAAATGTGTTATGAGCAGCCAATCAGCTGAAAGAGAGTTTTCTTCAGGGATATGTCTACTCCTATATATAGACATCCTCAGAAAATTCTCTGGGTTTCTGCTAGGTCATGATCCTGCATCTAGCTCATCATCATCTCTTGCTCCTGAACTGGAACCAGTGTCCTCCTTAATTGCCTGCCAATCTTGGGATTGTTGCCTTCACAATGTGTGTTAACAATTTGCCCTTTTTACCGATCTATCTGTCTGTCTATCTACCTACCTATCATCCATGTAAGCTTCACTGTTTTTTCTTCTGGAGAATCCAGCCTAAGACACTGTCTAATGATGTTCAGAAAACTAAAGTTGATTCTAGATGCATCAGGATCTAAATGAAAGGAATCCACCAAGAACTCCATGCCTATCAATGAGACAGGTGTCTCACAAATCTCACTTTGAGAGGTAACATGAATGACTGTAAGTGATGAGTCCAATTTCAAGAATTTTTCTCACTGTATAGGATTATACAAAATGGTTCATGTACATAAAGTGTGCCACTCACAAGAGCATGGTGTTGTCCTCAAAGAACCTAGAATTAGAACAGATCTACCCTATAAAATCAGCATTTAAATATTGAAACACAACTCTGTACAATGTCACCCAAACTTACCTCATACTCACAACTTTTGACTTGCTGCTCGCTAGTCCTATCCATCCAGATGGGACCATCCCTGGCTATTGACCACCTGAAGGTAGTGGAGAAGGCTTAAGTATGTGCCTTCTTTCCTGTCTTTCTGTATAGATTTGTTGAAACACTTGCATGGCAGCCAAGTCTGTGGAATTAAGAAAGAGGGGTATCTTTACCCCTGCCAAAGGGGCAGGGAAGCTGCATCTTCTGAATTCCTCTAACCCCACAAAAGGAAGACAGAATCACCATCAACCGCTCAAGGCCTATGCCTGCGAGGCTAGACATGCTGCCTCCTTCCAGCCCTTTTACCAGTCCAGACACCAACCATTCCTCCTGCAGCACCCACCACCTCTCTGCTGGGTTCGATAATTCGCTGCAGTGACCTCACAGAACTCACAGATTATGGGGTTTATTAGGGAAGCAACAGGCTACAATTGAAGTTCAGGAACATGCTCAGTCTCTCTCAGTCCACTGTCTCTCAGCCAACTGTCTTTTTCAGTCTCTCTCTCAGCAGTGTGTGTCTCTCAGTGTCTCTTTCTCAGCAGCACGTGTCTCAGGAGCACGTTTTTCTCAGCAGCACATCTCTCTCAGCCAGCAGTCAGAGAGACTCTTTCTGCCTCTAGGAGGGCTCCTTTTGAGCCTGGCAAAGTAGCCAAACTAACCAATAATAACTTCAGAATTCTAAGCACCTGAGAGAGAGAGAACTTCCCAGAATATTGCTTTGTGCCAGTTGCAACAGAAATACCCCAGGTGGATAACTTTAACAATCAGGAGCTCCTTAGTTGCTCATAGCAAATTCCACCATGGAGTTCACAAAGACTTAAGGCTTGAAAAGCCATACCAGGTAATTTACTACACTGCAACCCTCAAAAGTGTTATTTTTCATTTTAATGGCATGTTCTCATGGTTCTTGGGTTTTATTATTATTATTACTATTATTGTCATTATACTGAAGTTCTGCATTTTCCTTTTCCTACCTAGCTGCCTTTGTTAGTATAGTCATTGTCATTTTTTCCCAACAGAACTACTCAGAGGAGACTATTCCCATTTTTACAACCTGCCTTAGGCTTGAGCAAACAATGGCATAGCTGAGCATCTCTTCCAGCTCTGGCCTTGGGGGTACTATTTATCAACAGGACAGGAAATGAATGTAGCTTCAAAGAATGTGTTCATCATCTTTCAACTGTCCTGTTCTCCTTGTTGGTTCCCAGCCCTCTTATTCAAGGGAAATATCATGAACCGTTTTTTTAAACACTTTTCTATTCTTTGCCACCACACTTTACTGTCTTCTCCATAAAGAGCGATACACATTTACTCCTGGTATTATCTTTTAAAGTGTCTTTTATAAAATAAAATTAAAAAAAAAATGTTTGCTCTATTTTAGTCACTGATGGAAAACTGTCTGTTATTTACTTATTTTTGTAACATAAATAGTGAGTGGTTTATGGGATATTTTCAGGGTTACTGTTTGTATTTTATTCACATATGATGGTGAACTGATGCAATGGTGCTGTTGTTTTGTGCTCACCTAATAGAAATGACAGGTATGTTAACTTCACCAGAGAACAGACATGATTTTTATTTTTCCAAATAATACGCGTAAATCAGGGAGCTCTGGTGGTGTAGTACCTAAGGCATTTGACTGCTAACCAGGAGGCTGGCTGTTCAAACCCACTAGCCACTCCTCGGAAGGAAGATTGGCCAATCTACTTCCATAGAGATACCACTTCTGAAACTCAAGTAGGAGTTGCTATGAGTCAGATCCATCTTAATGGCAGTGAGTTTTTTTTTGGATGTGTAAATCATTTGATAGACATAATAAAGGGCATCTGTTGTTGTTGTTATGTGCCATCAAGGCGGACCTGACTCATAGTGACCCCTCCTTGGGTTTCCAAGGCAGTATCACTATGGAAGTAGATTGCCCCATCTGCCTTCTGAGGAGTAGCTGGTGGGTTCGAATCACCAGCCTTCTGGTTAACAGTCAAGTGCCTTAGGCACTATGCTACCAGAGCTCCTAAAGTACATCTAAACAAGATAATAATAAGCACTTACTTTCTAATGCTACCTTAAAGGATTCATAAGCAAAAATGTATTTCTTCTCAATCATTGTAGACAAAATATTTCTTAATTACCCTAAAGCAAAAAATAATTAGATCCACTTTGGTAAATATCTTTTCTTTTTGCTACTTACATTAAAATATAATTTTTAGGAAGTACCAGCAAGGCAGACTAGGCAGAAGGACTGCACAGAGGCTCTTCAACAAAGAAAAGGGAAACCAGTTAACACAGACACAGAAGATAATCCTGGACCCCTGAGCCTTGAAGGGAAGGATACAAAAGTGGACTAAACCCCAACTAGCAGAAGAATTTGC